>NW_006921603.1:13432231-13444436 GCF_000298275.1 Orycteropus afer afer | reverse complement strand
AAATAGACTACATCCCTAGGACAGCTACTCAGCTGCTCACAGTAAATTCTACCATGGAGTTGATTACCAGTCTCATCATGGGGAATACTACATCCACCTGCCCAGCCACTCAACCAGGCCCAGCCAAGTAGACACACAAACTTAACTACCACATGTACCTTTAGAGTTATGGTTTGATAGAGAATTGGAATGGGCAATTGAAAGATTTGTTATCTGAAACAGGAAGAGATAAAGATATGAAGGGCTGGTTCACATGCCTTCACAACTGTGTGCTCATACTCAGTATGAGGGAGACAAACAGAGGATCACCACTGGACAGATTTCTACATTCCTCTAGGGGATTTGGGGAAGAAGTGGTGAGTGAGGATACTGGTGCCACTATACAATTTCCCCCACATCACCTGAAATTGCATTTTTCCCATTGAAAGCTGTGGTGCCAGGACCAGGGTTGCAGTTGTGGGTGCTGGGAGCAGAAGTGATCCCTAAGCAAGAGACTGCTACTATACCCCTTGTGGTAGTTAAGTTGTATGTCAACGTGACTGGGCCCTGGTTTTGAGTGGCTGAGCAGCTGGATGTAATTATTCCACATGATGAGGCTGGTAATCGATTCCATGGTGGACTCTACTGCCTGCCTACCTCGAGCTCCTCAGCCCCTGCAGCTGCGTGAGTCAGAAAAAGCCTCCAGCTTGACGTTTGATCCAAGAACTTGGGACTTGCCAGCTTCTACAAGTGTGTGAGCCACTTTCCTAAGATAAATCTCTCTTTCTCTCTTTCTATATATAAGCTTTACTGGTTTGCTTCTGTAAAGAACCCAGTCTAACACAGTAGCCTTACCCAACATGAATGGGAGTGGATTGAGGGGGAAGCACTTGCTAGACTGGTCTTGCTACCAGCAATCTGGACTGGCACAGCAACTGAACCTGATGTCCTTTCCCAAGGTGGAAAAGTTTGAATAAAAAATAAATGACAAACGGAAGGAAGGAGAAATAATAGCTGAAGGTTAAGGAATTAATAAATGGGTTAGGTATCAGGGGAAATCTAACATTATGCTGATACCTTAAGAGCGATTATAAGCAAGGGAATAATCTTCTCTCGGTTAAATTTTATCAGAGGCCAGAAAGGGTGAAGACAAACTTTTGGAGAACCTAACCAGATTTAACCTACAGAAGATCTGAGTGGCTGGTACCTGATTAACTTTACTCTTAAGACTCTTGGCTCTATTGAAGGATGCATTATGAATGACTGTTTTGCCTGGTAAAATGATTGATAAGATAAAGTTAATCCTTCAAGTATGAAAGGGCCAATGGCTAGAAGAGCCAGAGGTGGCCTACAGTACAGTGAATTGCTTAACATGGCCCTTCTAGCTATAATCTCCCATTTTGTCATGTATTATAAATCCTAGCCTCTATGCCTATGGTTATAGTCCCATTCTGGGGTAAGTTGTCCATTATGTTAACACAGGATGTATCTTGAATCACCGTCTTACTAGAGGGTGTGACTCAAGTCACCACCTTTGGTTTTCTTGAGGGTATGGTCTTCATCCAATATATATGAATGCTCTGGCAAAATTCTTTTTCTTGTGCTGAGTCCTGTATTTGGTTCTTCATCATTTGACCTTTGGTTCTTAGGACTTGAGACAGCAGCCTATTGTCTGACCTGATTTACCAGCTTCCACAGCCTTGTGAGACAGCAGCCTGTCATCTAACATCCTGGTTTGGGTTTGTTAGCCCCTGCAACCACGTGAGTGAGGAGAATCCTCCAGACTGATGACTAACCCACAGATTTGGGACTCACCAATCTCCACAACTGAGTGAGAAATTTCCTTGGTGGTTCATGGGTTCTGTGAGGTATTACAATGAATTATGGATTCCCTGAGGTGGGAGGAAGAGTACTGAGGGGAGGAGGAGGAGTTGATGTTAGAGATGATAGAGTGGTACAGCAGTTTGGAAAAGTTAGACATTTGGGACACCTCCACCTCATAGGGACTAGCCTCATGGTGATCATTCTAAAAGAAATTACTCAAGCAGTAAGTAAACAAGCTAATGTCACAATCTTTGTATAGCAGTTTACACAATTATTGGATTTTATATTTCCTTTCTCATTTTGTAAATGTAACAGGAAAAATGAAAGTGCTAACAGTAATGGTAAGAAACATGGATCTAAATACAATATTATGTAATATAAAGATAGAAATAATTGTTAGCTTCAATGAAATACTCACTGGGCTTTAAGTTAGTCAACAGTATGTCCTAGTATGACCAAAATAAATAAGTAAATAACATTTATTGTTCTGCTTACCTAGTGCCACTCTGACAAGAAATATACCACAAACGGAATGGCCTTAACAAACAGGAATTTTTTCTTACAATTTGGAGGCTTTAAGTCCAAGTTCAAAGTGTCAGGTTCTAGGGGCTGAGTGAAAGCCCCTCAACCTTGGGGTCTAGCTCTGCCTCCTGCTCCTGGCCCACTGGAGCTAGAGGCATATTCTTCACTCAGACAGCTGTTGGCTGCTGAGGCTGAGAAGCTGCAAGGTTGACAAGTAAAAAGGCACAGTCCCAATGTTACCAAGCCATATGGCAGGCCATTAACTTAAGTCCATTGTAAGTCCCAAGGTCGGCAGAACATAGCAGGCTGGTGAGCAACGACACAGCTACGTGCAGGGTCCAAGCATGCCATAGGCTGAGAACATTCCCAAGGCTTCTCCTTATATACAGGAAGCAGACCACATCCCAAAGGCAGCTATTCAGCTGCTTGTGGTAGATCCCACCATGGAGTTGATTGCCAGTGTCATCATGGAGAATAAACCACCAGCTGTCCAGCCACTCAACCAGGCCCAGCCAAGTTGACACACAAACATAACTACCACAATTCCACCCTTTGTCAACTTGGTATCTGTACAGATCTTCATTGGGTGGCATCTGTACAGATCTCTCTCACTGGGTGGCTCTAGTTCCCTAGTTCCTCTAAGTGGCAACCTCACTCTCTTGGCCCAATGGGCCCCGTTCCTCTCCATCTTGGGCATGGCAGCCCCGCCCCCTCACTCTTGAGCAGTGGCTGTGGCTCCATCCCACTGGCTCACATCAACGAGCAGCCCCACACTCCAGAACCAAGTTAGTGAAGGCCTGGCTCTTTGAAACCTAGGGGGCTGTGGTTGTTCCACTCACATCAACGAGCAGCCCCACACTCCAGAACCAAGTTAGTGACGGCCTGGCTCTTTGAAACCTAGGGGGCTGTGGTTGTTCCACCCCCAAAGGCCATGGTCCTACCCTTGCAAGCTGAGGCAGCTCTCCTTCTGTTTCTTTGGTCTCCGCTTCTGCCAATTAATGCTCAAGGGCAACCCACTCCACCAGGAATCTTCTTGCCCCAAAGGACATTTAGCTTTCTTGCTCCATGGGCCAGCCAACCTGCTACTCCATTTCAAGCTAGTCTCTTCTACCAATTAATTAATGCCTGAAGACAACCCACTCCACCAGGAAACCGCCTAACCAAAGGCATCAAGCTTTCTCCTCCATGGGCTGGTAAGGCTGTCGCTGTCTTATGCCGGTTCTCTTGTCTCTGCTCCTGTCATCTGTCATGCCATATGACAGGGTCTCTCTGCCAGGGTCTCAGGTCAAGGATGCACTCCACTCCTGTTTCCACGTTTTAGATATCTGTCAAAGCAGCACCCCACTCTCTCGGTACAATATTCTGTTCTGGTTACCTAGTGCCGCTCTGACAAGAAATATACCACAAATGGGATGACCTTAATAAACAGGAGTTTATTCTTATAATTTGGAGGCTTTAAGTCCAAGTTCAAAGTGCCAGGCTCTAGGGGCTGGGTGAAAGCCCCTCAACCTTGGGGTCCAGCTCTGCCTCCTGCTGCCGGCCACTGGAGCTAGAGGCTTTTCTTCACTCAGACAGCTGCTGGCTGCTGAGGCTGAGAAGCCCCAAGGTTGACAAGTAAAAAGGCACAGTCCTGATGTTACCAAACCATATGGCAGGCCATTAACTTAAGTCCATTTTAAGTCCCAAGGTCGGCAGAGCATAGCAGCCTGGTGGCTGGTGAGCAACGACATGGCTACATGCAGGGTCCAAGCATGCCATAGGCTAGAGACAATTCCCAAGGCTTCTCCTTACATACAGGAAGCAGACCACATCCCAAAGGCAGCTACTCAGCTATTTATGGTAGATGCCACCATGGAATTGATTGCCAGTCTCATCATGGGGAATAACTACCAGCAGCTGCTCAGCTACTCAACCAAGCCCAGGCAAGTTGACACACAAACATAACTACCATATCTATGAAATGTTGAAACTATATTATCCAAGATCATGTCAAACCTATATGATTAAAAAATAATTTTATGTTTAAAACACTTTTATATTTTAAGCTCTCTGGAGCAGAATCTCCCTTAAAACATAAGTCCATTGTTCAATTTCTTCACATTCATCTGTCTTAAATGTTTACCAGAACATATTATACAAAAACAAGAGTGCCTTTTTAGGTGTACACAAGTGTTGGTAGCCACAAAACTGGCCAGGCACAGTGGGTCAAGCTTCTAGGAGCAAGTTGTAAGTCACAGAAAAGACTACCATGCAACTCAGAAGCACAAAACAATGTAGATAAACAATTTGAAAAATGAAGGACTAAGTAAGTCGAGTAAGAAAAGAAGGAAAAAAGGAAGAGAACTCACATTTATGGAAAACAGTGTAGTAGGTACTTAGATAAGTTTGTACCATGCTGCTGTCAAGACAACTAAGGATCATGAGAAATAGAATTTGAATTCAGAGCCAGAAGAAAAATAGTATACCACAAAACTAAAAGAATAAAGCTGAAGTCAGGAGTAAGCTAGAGCTGTAATCGGAGGTCTAGTTTGGCATCAGGTGGCTGAAACTCTATAGCAGAAATGTCAGAATAGAGATCAGGAAGATTGGAGAGGTTGTGCTGCTCTCATGTAAGAATAAAATACAATCTAAGTGAGCACAGTAGCATATCTTAAAATCCATCAAGGGGATCTGTGCAGTACTACTTCTACGGCAAAGGCTGCCAAGCCACCCCTCTGTACAAGTCTGATCCAACACTAACACAGGCCTCAAAGATCTATATGATAATCAGGGCAGCCACGGAGGCAAAAGTCTTTTCCTTTTATTTATTTTATTATTGTTCTCAAAATGCAATGCAGCAATGAAAACTCCAAATAGAGTCCCATCTTTTAAGACAAGATTCAAAATGCAGAAGCAGAAATTTTCCTAGACAATTTTGTTTAACTGTGATGCAAAAATCAGTGAACTCTTCTTTCCTCTCTGCTGTTTATCATTAAGCCCCTGTACAATGTTTACATACATGCTGCTAGATTTTAGAATATATATTGTTGTTGTTATGTGCCGTCAAGTCAGACCTGACTCATAGTGACCCCTCCTTGGGTTTCCGAGGCAATATCACTACGGAAGTAGATTGCCCAACCTTCCTTCTGAGGAGTGGCTGGTGGGTTTATATAGCAGTCTGGAAATATTCTCCTACTGGTTTAGTTCATTTACCACAAATTCAAGTCAATGTCCTAGTTTTTTTGAGAGACCAATAGTTACACTTTGACCTCTATGATTTGAGTAATGTCAATATGAACAGAATATCTTTTTGACATGTCAATAATTATTTTATAAATGAAGATTGTAAAAACACTTCAGCCTATTACTTCTGAAAAAGAAAACATTCTCTACTCTAGCTTTTTAGGTTCTCATGATGAGATTCCTAGAGGGCATCATAATTGTTTACAATAAATAAGATTTCAAGAACCACCTGCTTGCTCTCTCTCTACTCTACATTATCCATCATCTGGCTTCTAAATCACCAACCCTGTCATTTTTCACTAATATGTTCAATGATATTAATTAACTCATTCCAGATCTTTCTTTTGAAATTAGCTTTAGCCTGACTAGACAGTGAAACAAAAATACTTATGCTGCATTTTTATTTCAACCTCATGACACATGAATTTTGATAGTAGTAAAACAAGTTTGAGTAAGTGGTACTGTTTCTGTTTCAGTTCCAGATGAGTGGGTCATCTCCAGGTTTCTTTAAAGATTGAACAGTAGTCCTTAAACTTTATTATACATTCAGTAGATGAGGGTAGTGCCCAGGCATCTGCACCTTACCAAGTACACCAGCTAATTCTGATAAGAATGATTTGGAAACCACAATCTGAGAAAACACTGCACTAGGGTATTAAGGATTCTGGTTAATGTGTTTATTATAGAAATTCTCAAAAAGATCACCTTATCTTTTGAGGCATTCTTCCAAAGAGGAGACCCACTAATAAATAATCCCTATCTCCTAAATCTATTTGGCTTTTGACATATCCAAACACACCTTCAACAACTACTCACTGGGACTGCCAATCTCCCAACATCTTCTGTTTTAATCACCAGTGTTTACAGGACTTGTCTGCAGTCAAGAGATCAATCCTACTCATAATTCTGAACCAAGCCTCACCATAAAAATTACCTTTCTAATTGACCTCATTCTTGTCTATATTCTGCCTAAAATATGATCCACTTTATCCTATTCCTCAAGACCTGAGTTTTTACCTTTGCTATTAAGTCTCTTTAGGAACTCTGATAGTGCAATGCATAAGATATTTGACTGCTAATCAGAGGTTAGTGGTTCGAACCCACCAGCCATTCTGTGGAAGGAGGTTGAGGCAACCTACTTCCATAAAGATTTACCACCACAGAAATCCAATGGGGGTGACTATGAGTCAAAATTGATTCAATGGCAGTGAGTTTGATTTTTGATTTGGTTATTAAGTCTCTTTATGTCTGGATCTTTAACTAGGTTCTTAATCTGAGCTTCTGATACCTTCTTCCTAATATCCTTAAACTGTGATACCATATGCCTGCTACTCCATTTCTGAGATACTTTTCTGATCTATCTCAAAACCAATAGCTAGAAAAGGACATCATGTTTGGTGGAAAGTTAGCAAAAACAAGGGAAACCCTTAATGAGATGGATTTACACAATAGCTGTAACAATGGACACAAATATAACAACAATCATGAGGCTGGCATGGGACCTGGCAACATTTCATTCTGTTATACATGAGGTCACCGTGAGTCAGAGCTAACCTGACAGAAACCAACAACCACCACATCTTACTATCTGACAGTATGTATTTTATTCTCCTAATTTATATCGATCTTCTTCAATATTAACTGTCCAGATAATATTGATCTTCTAGTTTAATTAAATATTTTCTTTTAGAACCTGAATCAAATTAAATTAAATTAAAAATCAACATTCAAACCACTAAACATGCTTATTTAAAGAATAATGTGAATATGAACATAAAATAGAGGGGAATATAGAAAAAACATAGTAATATGTTGAAGTAGCAGAAGTGTGAGTGTTTTTATTTTCTGTAATACCCAATTAAAGTATTGTGACATATATAACCATTAAAACCTTTTAAATAGATTTTTTTATAATGAACCTAAGAATTCCATTCTGTGATCACACAAGTCCCAGAATCATATTTTTGCCTTTAATCCCAAATCTAATTCTTCAAATCAGACTCATTGGTTATAATCTAATTTAAGTGAACAGATTAGAACAGTGCTGGATAAAAGCACCAAAACCAAAACTCACTACCATCGAGTCGGATCTGACTCATAGCGACCCCTCCTTGGGTTTCCAAAGTGGTATCACTATGGAAGTAGATTGCCCAACATTCCTTGCAAGGGGTGGCTGGTGGGTTTGAACCACCAGCCTTCTGGTTAACAGTCAAATGCCTTAGGCACTATGCCACCAGAGCTCCCCAGATAAATAGCAAGTAGTATATAAATATTGGCCATAAGGCTAAGCCATTGCACAATTCAAAGGGAGTGTCATCCTCACAGTATATATTAAGAATAGTGCCCCATAGACTTGTGCAATGTGGCAGCCTCATATGCACTTTCTGGTACCAGTCTACTTTCTTCCGGCCAATTTTGAGTCATCCTAGCCTACAAGCCTTCTTCATCCACATGTTTTACCTGTGTCTGTTTACCAGGGTATATTTGTCAAAACACACTCAAACCTTGCTGTCAATAATTCTCTTTTTGTTACCAGATTTGTATTGGGTTTCCAACTTTCCTTTGTTTATCTTTCCTACTTATAAAGTAACTTCTTTAAAAATCTATGAATTTCCAATTTTTATTAATTTATATTGATATTGTATCAATACAATACACAGCCAGGAGCTGACTGTGGAACAGACCATCAACTGCTCACGTGCAAGTTCAAATTTAAGCTGAAGACAATTAACAAGTCCACGAGAGCCAAAATATGACTTTGATTATATCCCTCCTGAATTTAGAGACCATCTAAAGAATAGAGTTGATGCACTGAACACCGATGACCAAAAACCAGAGGAATTGTGGGATGACATCAAGAACATCATCCATGAAGAAAGCAAAAGGTCATTAAAGAGACAGGAAAGGAAGAAAAGACCAAAATGGATGTCAGAAGAGATTGTGAAACTTGTCCTTGAACAGAGACTAGCTAAATCAAATGGAAGAAATGACAAGATGAAAGAGCTGAACAGAAGATTTCAAAGAGCAGGTCCAGAAGAAAAAGTCAATTACTATAATGAAATGTGCAACAACCTGGAGTTAGAAAACCAAAAGGGAAGAACATGCTCAGCATTTCTCAAGCTGAAAGAACTGAAGAAAATATCCAAGCCTCGAGTTGCAATATTTAAAGATTCTATGGGCAAAATATTGAATGACGCAGGAAATATTAAGGAAAAAAAAAAAAAAAAAAAGGAAAGAATACAGAGTCATCTATTTCAGGAGGTGGCATGTGATCAAGAACCAGTGATATTGGAGGAAGAAGTCAAAGCTGCACTGAAGGAATGGGTAAAGAACAAGACTCCAGGAATTGAAGGAATACCCATTGAGATGTTTCAACAAATAGATGCCACATTAGAGGCACTCACTCATCTATGCCAAGAAATTTGGAAGACAGCTACCTGGCCAACTGACTGGAAGAGATCTATATTTGTGCCCATTCCAAAGAAAGGTGATCCAACAGAATATGGAAAATATCAAACAATATCATTAATATTGCACACAAGTAAAATCTTACTGAAGATAATTAAAAAATCGTTACAGCAGTATATTGAGAGGGAACTTCCAGAAACACAAGCTAGATTCAGAAGAGGATGTGGGACAAGGGATATATATCATTGCTGATTATCAAATGGACCTTGGCTGAAAGCAAAGAATACCAAAGATATGTTTACCTGTGCTTTATTGACTATGCAAAGGCATTAGACTGTGCAGATCATAACAAATTACAGATAACATTGAGAAGAATGGGAATTTCAGAACACTTACTAGTGCTCATGAGGAACCTCTACCTAGACCATGAGGCAAGCTATCATTTGAACAGAAGAAGAAGATACTGCATGATTTAAAATCAGGCAGGTAGTGTGTCAGGGTTATATCCTTTCACTATGTTTGTTCAATCTGTATGCTGAGCAAATAATCTGAGAAGCTGGACTATATAAAGAAGAGCATGGCATCAGGAATGGAGGAAGACTCATTAACAACCTTTGATATGTAGATGGCACAACTTTGCTTGCTGAAAGTGAAGATGACTTGAAGCACTTACTGATGAAGATTAAAGACTACCATTTGCAGTATGGATTACATCTCAGCATAAAGAAAACGAAAATCCTCACAACTGGACCAATAAGCAACATCACGATAAATGGAGAAAAGATTGATGTTGTCAAAGATTTCATATTACTTGGAATCAATGAAAGCAGCAGTCAAGAAATCAGATAACATATTGCACTTGGCAAATCTGCTGCAAAAGACCTCTTTAAAGTACGAAAGAGCAAGGATGTCTCTTTGAAGACTAAGGTGCACCTAACCCAAGCCATGGTATTTTCAATTGCCTCATATGTATGTGAAAGCTGGACAATGAACAAGGAAGATGAAGAAGACTTGATGCTTTTGATTTGTGGTGCTGGAGAAGAATACTCAAAGTACCATGCACTGCCAAAAGAATGAACAAATCTGTGCTGGAAGAAGTGCAACCAGAATGCTCTTTGGAAGCAAGAATGTCCAGACTTCATCTCACTTACTTTGGTCATGTTGCCAGAAGGGACCATTCCGTGGAGAAGGATATCATGGTTGATAAAGTTGAGAGTCAACAAAAAAGGGGAAGGCCCTCAACAAGACGAACTGACACAGTGGCTGCAACGATGGGCTAAAGTATAGCAAGGATTGTGAGGATGGCACAAGACTGGGTAGTGTTTCGTTCTGTTGTGCATAGAGATGGGGTTGCTATGAGTCGGAGCCAACTCAATGGTACCTAACAACAACAACATAATTATTACTAATTTAATGTTTCATTGTTTTAATGAAAGATAATTCTCTGTAGAATTTTTCGTTTGGACTATTGACTTAAAATAAGGGAAAATGAATTTCTAATTTTCTGGAGGAATGGGTTAAAGGATAAAATAGTGGAGTAATTTTCTACCTAATAACAAAGCCTGTATTCTTACATCTGATCTTAAATCTATTTTTAAACATATTTTTCTTATCATTGTGTGGGAAAAAGTGAAATTTTATAACTGTGGTTGTAAATGTTTTGGACCATTGCTTGCCACCAATAATGTTGAGGAGGATTGTAAAAAAGAAAAAGGAAAATGCTAACTCAAAAATGTGTCTGCAATACTGGTTCTAAATATAATATTTTTCAAAGTTTATAGGCAAGGAGAAAATCTTTAAATAACCATGAAACCACACAAAAAAGCTGAGGATTTCTAAACTGACTTGAGATTCAAAGTATAAAGCGATGTGAAATTTATATTTTTGAATAGATATATCCAATTTTCCTGGCCAATTGTTTCACCTTTTCAATTCAGTACCTCAAGGTACTCAATCTAAATGCTCAGGTGAATAGCACTATTGAGTTGTGATTGGTTGACAGTAATGAGCCTACAATAAATATCACATGAGAATATTTATTCTCCAAAAATTTTGAGACAGACATTTGCCCTTCTTTTTATAGAACATTAGGGCCCTTTTACCCTTTCCAAAAAATTGCCTCTATCATATATTCTGGATGTCTTTCTTCTATTTCACCATTACTTTAAATGTTTGGTTGCCTTCTCACTTTATACCTGTTTCAGTAGCAAAGCATATAGATGATTTGATACTTTCAAAGTGTTTTTTCATTATCTGCCCATACTCTTGTTTCCTGTTTTGGAAAATTCTTTATACTGTTTTTAAGGTTGTATATGAATATATAGGCACCAAGATTTAGATACAAATTGCAATCCATTGAGGGTGATCTGTGATAAACCATGGAAATGAACCTTTCTCTTAGCAGCAATGAAATTATCAGAGAGAGAAAGAGAAAAAAAGAAAAACTCGGATTAGTATCATCTGACTACAAAAACAGTGTTTTCTGGCATGGAATAGTAGAAGGGAACTAGAGATCTTTAAAGAGTAGAAATTTCTGACCTAAAAATCAGTAGAACATACAAATAACTAACTCACTTTTGCTATTCTTCTAAAAAACGTTTGAACTGAAATGTATACTTTTAGATGTGTTCGCTCTTGGGCAATGTTAAAGTTAACAGAACACAGACTTGATCTTAATTTTTTTTTCTTTAACTTTTACTTAGTTGTTGTTGAGAATATATTCAGCAAAACATACATTGATCCAACCATTTCTACATGTACAATTTAGTGACACTGATTACATTCTCCAAGTTGTGCGATCCTTCTCACCCTCCTTTTCCACATTGTTCCTCCCTCAGTAACATAAATTCTGCCATCTATGGTTCCTAATTTTTTTGAGTTGCTGTTGTTAATTTGATCACATATAGTTCTTGAAATAGCATAATGCTCAAGGCAGACCTTTCTTACTCATTAAGCTAAACTATTGTTTGGTTTTAAGAAGACTTCAGGGATATTTTTTTGGTTTAAAGATGATCTCAGGCCAATAGTTTCAAGCATTCATCCACCCTCTATGGCTCCAGAAAGCCTAGAGTCTATGAGAATTTGAAATCCTATTCTGCATTTTCCCTTTTGATCATGATTCTTCTACGGAATCTTTGATCAAAATATTCAGTAAGATGGGGAGGAAGTGGGAGGGGAGCTGCTGCATTGTAAATTTTGGTCAATGACATGAGACAAAGTATATGTGAACTGCTGTATGAAAAGTGAATTT
>NW_006921603.1:13420817-13432131 GCF_000298275.1 Orycteropus afer afer | reverse complement strand
GAGGAAGTGGGAGGGGAGCTGCTGCATTGTAAATTTTTGTCAATGACATGAGACAAAGTATATGTGAACTGCTGTATGAAAAGTGAATTTACTCTGTAAATCTTCACCCAAATCCTAATAATAATAATAATAATAATAATAAAATTCAGTAAGGTAACCAGCTACCTACTACCCAATTCTTTTGGTCTCATGGCAAGGTAGGCAGTTGTTCATGGAGGCAATTGGCTCCACATTCCATATCCTCCTCCTACTCCTGACTCACCTTCTTCTTCCTCTGTTTTTCCAGGTGTAAAGAGATCAATGTGCCTTGGATGACTGCTTCCAAGCTTTTAAGGCCCCAGATACAACACAATGAACTAGGAAGTAGAACAGAAGCACTAAACACATTATAAGGCCAATTAATTGGGATATCCCTTGAAATCGTGACCCTAAACCTCCAAACCAAGGAACCAAATCCCATGAGATGTTTGGGTGTACACAAGCAGCTTCAACAGCTGGGTTTTGTTGTGTGTTTTGTTGTTGTTCTTGGTCATAGTTATAAATACATCTATCACACTTTTGCCAATTCAACTTTTTACAGGTATACAACTTATTGACAGAAATTACAACTGGTTGTGCAGCCCTACTCTTAATCAATGCCAGTTTTCCATCACGATCAGCCCCCCTTTTTCCTCCTCCCTCCCACCCCTGGTAACCACTAATAAACTTTGTTCTCTATACATCTGCCTTTTGTCTTTCTGTGTAAAACTCACTGCTATCAAGTCAATTCCAACTCACAGTGACCTCCATTGGATTTCTGAGGCAGTAAATCTTTATGGAAGTAGATTGCCCAGTCTTCCTTCTGTAGAGTGGCTGATGGGCTTGAACCACCAACCTTCTGGTTAGCAGTCAAATGCCTTGGGCATTACACCACCAGAGCTATAAGTTAGGCCATACAATATTCTTCCTTTTGTAACTGACATTTTTTTTTTCAGTATAATGTCTTCAGCTCTATCCAGTCATTTCGCCTACTAGCTAAGTAGTATTCCATTGAGTGTACCTTATTTTGTTTATCCATTCATTTTTAGATGGGCATTTGTTTCCACCTTTTGGCTACTGTGACTAGTGCTGCAATGAACATTGGTGTACAAGTCTCTTTTTGAGTCTCTGCTTTCAAGTCTTTTAGGTACATATCGACTACTTATCTGAGTCATATGGTAGTTCTTTTATTAGTTTTTTGAGGAACTGTCACACTGTTTTCCATAGCAGCAATACAATTTTGCATCCCCACTGGCAGTGGATAAGGGTTCCATTTTCCCAGGTTCTTCCAATATTTGTTATTTTTTTGGTTTTTAATCCTAATCATCCTAGTGGGTGTAACATCTTAACTGTGGTTTTGATTTGCATCTCCCTGATGGCTAATGATGCTGAGCATCTTTTCATGTGTTAGGTGGCCATCTGAATGTCCTCTTTGGTGAATGTCTATTCAAGTTCTTTGCTCATTTTATGATAGAGTCATTTTTTGGTATTATGGAAGAAAAGTGACATTAGTTTTTAATTCTATGAAGTTCTCTTTTAATAGAGATTTAATGAAGTTGGTTTAATATTTTTTAAAAATGGATACTTTAGAGAAATTTATTTTATACCCTTGTTATGGAATAAATTATGTCCCCCAAAAATCTGTGTGGTAAATCCTAACTATTCCTGTGGTCAGAATCCCATTTAGGAATAGGATCTTTGCTGTTAACGAGTATTAGTATAGGATGCTATCTAGAGTCAATCTCTTCTGGGATACAATAGAGATTAAACAAGCAAGAGAAGCAGAGATGGGGAAAGACGGATGCCAAGCCACATGAAGACTGCTCAGGAGCAGAGGCTCAAAAGAGACAAGGACTTTCCTCCAGAGTGGACAGAAAAGGATGGCCTTCCCTTAGAGCAAGCACCTTGGATTTGGACTTCTCGCCTCCATTTGCTGATGTGGCATGACTCAGAATGAGAAGAAACAGCTGAAAACATCCATTAATAATCAGAACATGGAATGTTAGAAGTATGAATCTAGGAAAACTGGAAGTTGTCAAAAATGAAATGGAATGCATAAAGATCAATATCCTAGGCATAAGCAAGCTGAAATGAACTGGTTTTGGCCATTCTGAATCAGGTAACCACAAGATCTACTATGCCAGGAAGGATAAATTGAAAAGGAATGGTGTGGCATTCATTGTCACAAAGAATGTTTCAAGATCTATCCTGAAGTACAATGCTGTCAGTGATAGGATAATATCCACACATCCACAAGGAAGACCAGTTTATACTACTATTATTCAAATTTACACACCAACCACCAAAGCCAAAGACAAGGAAATCGAAGATTTTTACCAATTTCTGTAGGAGCTCAGGTAGAATAATGTCTAAGGCACTTGACTGCTAACCAGAAGGCTGGCGGTTCAAACCCATCAGCCACTCCTCGGAAAGAAGGTTGGGCAGTCTACTTCTGTAATGATACCACCTCAGAAACCCAAGGAGGGGTCGCTATGAGGTCTGATTCGATGGCAAATAACAACAATTACCAATTTCTGCAGTCTGAAATTGACCAAGCATGCAATCAAGATGCATTGATTATCACTGATGATTTGAATGCAAAAGTTGGAAAACAAAGAAGAATCACCAGTAGTTGGAAAATATAGCCTTAGTGATAGAAATAACACTGGAGATTGCATGACAGAATTTTGCAAGACCAATGACTTATCCACTGCAAATACCATTTTTCAACAACATAAACGGCAGCTATGCACATGGACTTCACCAAATGGAGTACACAGGAATCAGATCAACTATATCTGTGGCAAAAAGCAATGGAGAAGTTCACTATCTTCAGCCAAAACAAGGCCAGGAGCTGATTGTGGAACAGACCATCAACTGCTCATATGTAAGTTCAAGTTGAAGCTAAAGACAACTAAAACAAATCCACAAGAGCCAAAACATGACCTTGATTATATCCCTCCTGAATTTAGAGACTATCTAAAGAACAAAATTGATGCATTGCACACCAGTGACCAAAAACCAGAGGAATTGTGGGATGGCATCAAGAACATCATCCATGAAGAAAGTAAGAAGTCATTAAAAAGACAGGAAAGGAAAAAAAGACCAAAATGGATGTCAGAAGAGCCTCTGAAACTTGCCCTTGAATGGAGAGTAACTAAAGCAAACAGAAGAAAGGACAAGATAAAAGAGCTGAACAGAAGATTTCAAAGAGCAGCTTGAGAAGACAACTATTATAATGAAATGTGTAAAGACCTGGAGTTAAAAACCAAAACGGAAGAACACACTCAGCATTTCTCAAGCTGAATGAACTGAGGAAAAAATTGAAGCTTCAAGTTGCAATATTACAAGATTTTATGGGCAATATATTGAATGATGCAAGAAATATATATATTAAAAAAAAAAAAAAAGATGATGATGGAAGGAATACACAGAGTCACTGTACCAAAAAGAACTGGTCGATGTTCATCCTTTTCAGGAGGTGGCATATGATCAAGAACCAACAGCACTGAAGAAGCTGAAGCTGCATGGAAGGAACTGGCAAAGAATGAGGCTCCAGGAATTGATGGAATACTCATTGAGACATTTCAACAAATGGATGTCATGCTGCAGGCACTCACTCGGCTATGCCAAGAGATTTGGAAGACAGCTACCTGGCCAACTGACTGGGAAAGATCCATATTGTACCCATTCCAAAGAAAGGTGATCTCACAGAATGTGGAAATTATCAAATAATGTCATTAATATCGCATGCAAGTAAAACCTTACTGAAGATAATTCAAAAATGGTTGCAGCAGTATACTGACAAAGAACTTTCAGAAATGCAAGCTGGGTTCAGAAGAGGACATGGAATGAGGGATATCATTGCTGATATCAGATGGATCTTGGCTGAAAGCAAAGAATATCAGAAAGATGTTTACTTGTGTTTTATTGACTATGCAAAAGCATTTGATTGTGTGGATCATAACCAATTATGGATAACATTGAGAAGAATAAGAATTCCAGAACACTTAATTATACTCATGATGAACCTGTACATAGACCAGGAGGCTGTCTTTCAACAGAACAAGGGGACATTGCATGGTTTAGAATCAAGAGAGGGATGCGTCAGGGTTGTATCCTTTCACCATATTTATTCACTCTGTATGCTGAACAAATAATCTGAGAAGCTGGATTATATGAAGAACATGGCATCAAGATTGGAGGAAGACTGATTAACAACCTGCAATATGCAGATGACATAACTTTGCTTGCTGAAAAGTAAGGATGACTTGAAGCACTTACTGATGAAGACTGAACACTATAGTCTGCAGTATGGATTACACCTCAATATAAAGAAGGCAAAAATCCTCACAACTGGACCACAGCATCATGACAAATGGAGAAGACTGAAGTTGTCAAAGATTTTATAATACCTGGTTCCACAATCAACACCAATGGAAGCAGCAGTCAAGACATCAGATGACATATTGCACTTGGCAAATCTGCTGTAAAATACCTCTTTAAAGTGCTGAAGAGCAAAGATGTCTCTTTAAAGACTAAGGTGTGCCTAATGCAAGCCATGGTATTTCCAATCGCCTCATATTCATGTGAGAGCAGGACAATGAATAAGGAAGACCGAAGAAGAGTTGATGTTTTTGAGTTATTGGTGTTGGCGAAGAATACTCAAAGTACCATCAACTGCTAGAAATACAAACAAATCTGTCCTGGAAGATGTGCAGCTGGAATGCTTCTTGGAAGCGAGAATGGCCAGAATTCGTTTGACCAACTTTGGTCATGTTGTCAGAAGGGACCATTCCCTGGAGAAGAATATCATGCTTGGTAAAGTGAAGGGTCAATGAAAAAGGGGAAGGCCCCTCAACAAGATGGATTGACACAGTGGCTGCCAATGATGGGTTCCGGTGTAGCAAATACTGTGAGGCTGGCACAGGACTGGGCAGTTTCATTCTGTTGTACACAGGGTCATGATGAGTTGGAGCCAACTCAATGGCACCTGATAACAATAACAACAATAGCCTCTGGAACTGTGAGAAAATAAATTTGTTTGATGATGACATCTACCTGTGATATATCTGTTATAGTAGCATTCAATAACTAACTAATATTTATGATATAAAGGCTCTTTCTAATTCACTCATTCAGCAAATGATGACTCTCAAGGTTGCCTGCAGGTTAAGAAAATGGGATGCAGCGTCCAATCTTATGAAGAGGCAAGAAATCTTCATGATCCAAAATCTTAAAAGAATTTCAATTCATTTCTTAAATGCTAACGGTAAAATCCAGTATCTTAATATTCATGGTGTCCAAATGGAGGATCCTCTTATCACAATTCTAGAAGAATACCAATCTTAGAATCTGTCCTTTTGATTTTCCTTTATTCTGGGCTGAAAAAGAACATTCATAAGCTTTACTGAAGAAGCTTATCCACTGTCAGAACACCTATGTTCAGAACAAACTCTGAAACCAGAATACACAGTGCCTGTATTCCAAATCTGTTGATGCAGTTTTGCTACTGCCTTCCAAATAGCAGACAAGCACAACTTTTGGCTAGTCCTCTGCTAACAATGAATTAGCAGGCAAGATAAATCCATCAGTCCATCTCTCAATTTTCATTAATTCATAATTATTGAATATCTTTTATATGTATATTATTTATACTAATTTCTACATTTCCAGTTATGGTGACTGCATTGTAAAATTTGTTTCTAAAATATTTTAAGTATTTTCAATATAATTTAAAGAAGTTTTTGCCCCATCACCTCAACACTGTCATCTTTCCAAAATCCTCCTTAAAGTAATCACTAACTATGCTGAGAAAACAACAGACTCCTATCCTGTAACTCTAACCTTTTTTATAGTTCTTGTGAGAACACTTTCAATCAGTTCTGATCCATATGAAGGTATGCGTGCTCTTGTTCAGTATAGGATCCTGAGAATACTGCAGTGTGTAGGAACCAACTGTACTCACTTAGATGAAAGGACTCACTGCAGCCTAGAATATTTGCCCTGCCACTGGCTTCTTGTTCCTACACTGCTTGACATTAGCAAGTAACACATAACACACATAAGCCAGATTTGCCTAATAAGTGGCCTTGACTTATAAACACCACTACACTGATTTATATTAACAGCAAAAATCACAGAGAGGAGCATCTACTGATGTCTTTCTTGGTACTTCAGATTTTTAATCTAGGAAAATTAGCACTGGACTTAATTTGTCCAGGTTTTATCAAGAGTAAAGGAAAATTTTAGATTTCAGATGATTTACTTCACTTCAGTAAACTATCCACACTGAGAAATGTCAAACTTGATTTCTCTCATCAGGCATACTAAAACAATCTACCCACCCTTTGTTTCGGTTTTGCATGAAATGCTAAACCTAACAAATAACCTTTCCAATAGAAGAGATCAATGACTCTAGACAATACACAATTTTATGTCTTTATGTCACCTTTCCACAATGAAACATGGAAACTCCATAAAGAAAGCTAATATTTTGCTTTCTGAGCAATATTATTTGCTTTCATTATAAACAGAATTCATTTGAGGCAATAATTTTTCAAATGAAAGGATTAAGAGAATCCCAACATTAAAATCAAAACAGGCATTTTGTGTTCTTACATCTTTATTAAAGCATTTATTTTATAATCCTGGCTCAATAAAAACTCTGGTACTTTGATATCACAAATTGTCTTTAAGTAACACATAACACACATAAGCCAGATTTGCCTAATAAGTGGCCTTGACTTATAAACACCACTACACTGATTTATATTAACAGCAAAAATCACAGAGAGGAGCATCTACTGATGTCTTTCTTGGTACTTCAGATTTTTAAACTGCATTAAGCAGCAGAGTTTCCATAAAACTGCATTTTTGAGATAGGAAACAAACATTCCTCCTATCTTCTGTTTTTTATCTGATTGAACTGGATACAGTTATTATTAATAATTTAACCTTTAAATTTGTGGGGAAAACCAATACTTGATATTCATGACTCATGTGAAGGTTCAACAGCAAGCATAATGAGCAGCCATTATAAATAAAATCATATTGCTAAATATTACCTTAGCTCACAATTCTGCTTATATAATTGTATGAGTATCACAGCTAAAAGTTACTCTTTAATATATCAAAATACATCCAAAATCATCCTTTCATTTCATTAACAATCATAGCAGGAAGCAAGGCGGCATCAAAGATTCATTCTCTGGTCTTCTTGTCATTACTAGAAGCTGATGGAAAGTATGTGGTGATACCCATCTTTGGGCCTTTATCACAAAACCTCCAAGAGATTAGTGGCTTTAGGCAGAAGAACTGGAAGACAGGAAGGCTTGCAGTTAAGGTATAGTTACCATTAGCAGATCTTTGGAAAACAGGAATGCAACCAGAATCACTCAGTATTCATTAGAAACCAAGATTCATTAGATCTCTTCTCTGACAGAAAAATATCTTTAAAAACTTATATATTTTTTCCTTGGAATAACATAAAAAATTAAGATATTTGTGAAAATAAACCATTTTCAAATACATTTGTTTCTTTCTCTTCATTTTTCTCCCTTTCATAGGAGTTCTTCTCATCAAGCACCAATGTGTTCATTATTAAAGCAAAACAAACTCTTCTGTGCTAAATCTTTTTAATCTTTTCTTTTCATCCTCTGAGAAAAGGTCTTCTTCATTGGTTGTAGATGTAAAATCATAGTCTGTGGAATGACCATTTACAAAAGTAAATAATGGATATTTCTCCTTAGAAGAAACTTTCAGTATCTGTAATAGAAATAAAAAAGAATCTTTTATTGGCTGGAATAGCGCAATAAAACTACATGGTATGTGTAGAATTTGTTGAAATTGGGTATCCTTTTGCTGTGTATATTTTAACAATCAGTCAAATCTATTGTTTCAGCCCTGAACCTCTCCTATTAGATTCTCTCTTGCTCCCACCCATCCAGTGCTACTGCTTTAACTATTCTGGCTAAAAGACAAAAGTTGATCACCATTGTATAGTTTATATATACTTCTCTCACTAGTATTAGGCCATTAAGAATTATGTGCTCATTCTCATATCACTCTGAACTCTCTTCCTTCTCTCCCTACAACCACCACCCAAAGTAAATCTTCTGGTCATATTCACTTGAGAACATACTAAAAAGGTATGTTTTCTCTTCTTCTGGTAGACAATGGAACAAAATGGTATCATTGCCTATGATAAAATCCATTGTCTACCAGAAGAGGAAGCTGTGGTAGCATAGTGCCTAAGGCATCTGACTGCTAACCAGAAGGCTGGCAGTTCAAACCCATCAGCCACTCCTCGGAAGGAAGATGGAGCAATCTACTTCCGTAGTGATATGGCCTCAGAAACCCAAGGAGGGGTCACTATGAGTCGGGTCCAACTTGACGGCACAGAACAACAACAATGTCACTTATAAAAGCCCAGTATCTAATGGGCAGGTATTTACCCTGTATCATTTTCTGATCAACCTAGAAGAGTTAACATTATCATCTCATCACCTCCTCTTTCAAGATCAAGAAAGAAGTCATTTCGTTTTATTAGTGTAGGACTGTTGCCCATCAATGTAAGATTAAAATGTGTGCCTCAGAGAAAGGAATTCTCTACCCTTTAATTATAAAATACACTTATTTTTGCAAACGTGCTTGCAATTCAAGGCCTCCTGATGCATAACATTCATTGATTTCAGGTTCTTACAGTTATCATTTTTCTAACTTTCCTGAGTATATTAAAGTATTTTTAAGGCCTATTAAATCATAAATATGTTAAAGGATGGAGGAGCTGAGCAATAAAGTACATGGTAACCTACCAACACATAAACATGGCAGGGAAGAGATAATTTTAGGACAAATAAAAATGGAAATGCCAAAGGAGATTTTAGAAATTATCTAGTCCTTATTTTATAAATGGGAAAATTATTACTCAAAAAATTTAACTGACTTTCCTAAAATTACACAACAACCAAAAAGTAGATTAATAATAAATTATTAGAATACTAGACCTCAGTGTCTTTCAAACATTCTTCATAGTTCTGAGTACCGTATAATTATTCATGCTTTTTTTTTAAGATTAACCATTCATTTGACAATATTTTTCTGAAAATTTTTATCAAAAACTGAAAACTTCCTTTTTTGTTTTAGTATCACCAGAAAGGCTATATTGTCAAAACTTTAAATTCTTTCCATAATAAAAAAAAATAAAATGTACATGAAAATATGCCAAACTAGGTTATCTATGTGATGGGATATCACCAATTGAGATTACACCGAATTAAAAATAAATTAAAATATTTTTAATTTAATATCTTGGGGAAACGTGTATTACACAATTAAGAAATGCTAAAAGAATAAAGCAGGATATTAAGCTATCTGTAACATTTAATCACAATTACATTAAAAACTGAAATATGTATTTTCAAAAGAGTAAAAGAAAACACAACATATTATTAATAGGTATCTTTCAATGAAACTGATTTTTTCTTCTTGCTTTATATATATTTTATATATATATATATTTGTATTTTTCAAACTTTCTAACAGGTATTTCTTCTATAACTAGAAGACCAGCATTGTTTTTAAAAAGATACATAAGATAACTCAGAGTTGCTTTTAAGAGACTTCAGTGGTTTGGTCAACAAGAACTTTGGAATAGACAAGTCTAAATTTTGTATCTGTTACAAGATGGCTAAAGAGGCTCTGAAGAAGCTTTATTATCTAAAAGGCAAATAATATAATTTCTTTTCAGAAGGTCAAATATTTTATCACACTCTTCCTAGGTACAGGCTTGACAGGTTTCAGAATTTACAAAGGAAAATGCTGGAGGACAGAAGTTAAGCATTTATTCCATCATAAAGCTAGTTGCAGGTAAGAGCAGAAATAGAACCAGAAGATGACCTCTTCTCTCCAGGCCAAAACCTTTTCCACCAGTCTCTGCCACAACATAAGTAAAATTATACTCACTGTAGAACAGTCTGTACCTGTGCAGTTGGTATTCACTACAGTGGAGCTATACCTTCTAAAGGGGATAGGGTCTAAAGTCAGCCCATAATGAGAAATTCAAATATAATCAAAATCAATAAAGTCAACTTTACCTTTGAAAAGCCCTTAAACTGCTCAAACAGCATTATACATAATCTTGTGCATACAACCTTGTTCATGTATAAATGAATAATATATGTTATAATGTATAGTATATAATAAAAAAATACAGATGGAAAAATATTTTCCTTTTTTTTTTTATTACAAGAGCTCATGTAGTTGAATTCAGGTAAGTGAAATGTGCACCTACTATAATAACTCCACTCTACATCCTCACTACCCTATCTGAATCCTGTGTCTCAGTTATCTAGTGCTGCTATATCAAAACACCACAAGTGAGTGGTTTTAACAAAGAAATTCATTTTCTCACAGTTTAGAAGGCTAAGGTCCGAATGCAAGGCCCTGGGCTCTGTCCCCTCTAGGGGACAATTCTTGTCTCAGCTTCTCTGGTGTTCCTTGGCAAGCTTTATGTGGCATGTACTTCCCCTCCGTTCATGCTTCCTTCTCTGCACCTCCTCTGCTCTTTTTATATCTTAAAGGTGACTAGACTAAGACATAACTTACACTGCTATGGACTCATTAACATAACAAAGAAACGCCTATTCCCAAATACAATGACACCCCCAAATTTAAGGGGATTTACAACACATATTTTTGGGAGACACTGTTCAATCCATAACACCCTGTAACGCATTTTTATCACTATTACTATATTGAAAGTACTTTCTCCTCTAATCTTCAACTAAAAAGGCCCTTTATTATTTCCAATTCTGTTGATATTTCCATGGCAGTCACTGCTAAAGCATTCCTTTCCTAAAATTCCTACTTCCCTTGATTTGCAATATTTTGCTTTCCTGGTTCTCCTATTTACTGAACTATTTCTTCCCTGTCTTGTTCATCACGTAGTCTCACATCCCAAAATGGAGACATAATAAATCAATTATTGGTCCTTTATAATCTCTCTATATTAACTCCTTTTATAAGCTTTCCCTTAAAAAAATATTATCTACTCTCAGTTTAAACCATCTCTCTCCTAGGGATTCCAAACTTCTAACTTAAAAGTAATAATGACAATGATACACTTATATGTTGTTGTTTGTTGTGTTGTTATGTGCCATCGAGTTGGACTATGGAAGTAGATTGCCCCATCTTCCTTCCGAGGAGTAGCTGGTAGGTTTGAACTGCCAGCCTTCTGGTTAGCAGTCAAGTGCCTTAGGCACTATGCTACCAGAGCTCCCGATACACTTATATA
>NW_006921603.1:13406975-13420717 GCF_000298275.1 Orycteropus afer afer | reverse complement strand
GGCAATCCTACTTCCGTAGTGATACTGCCTCGGAAACCCAAGGAGGGGTCGCTATGAGTTGGGGCCGACTCGATGGCATATAACAACAACAACAACAACATATATACACACACATATATAGTGCTTGCTATGTGCCAGCATAGTTCTAAACATTTTACATATATTAACTCATTTTATCCTCACAGTCCTAGGAGGTAGACTTTGCTATCATGCTTTGAGGGTTTAGATGACTTGTGCAAGGTCATACCGCTAGTATCTGACTGAGCCAGGATGTGAGCACAAGCAATTCATAGATGAAGGTAGATTCTAATTCAATAAAGTTTTTTTTTTTTTTTTTTTTAACAAAGATGTGCCCCAAAATTGCAAAGAGTATGAAGGAAAACAATGAGTTCACCATCACCTGAAATAAAGAGCAGAGAGCCAACTCCCTGGACTGTGGATGAATATGTAAATAGCAGACTGTAGGGCACAGTGCTTGTGAGCATGTGATCTTCCATTAAGCTGCCTGACACCTGAATCTCAGCACTACTATTTATTAGTGGTGATGTCTGTGAACTAGAAAACCAATGTGGAAGTCCAAACAATGTGTGAAAAGAAGTTCAAGAGAAAGAACAAAAATAAAAGGGGGAGGAAATAATTATTTTGTTTTTAAAATTATTATTAACTTTCAGAACACTAGGGATAAAGAATAACACGTAATACTTTATATAGTACCTACTGTGAACCTGGGATGATTAAATCATTTAATCTTCATAATGATACTACAAGTAGAAATAGCGATTCATGTTATGCAAGGAGGTGGTGACACAGTGGTTAAAGCATTTGGCTGCTAACCAAAAGGTCAGTAGTTCAAACCCACAACTGCTCCACGGGATAAAGATGAAGGCATCTGCTTCCGTAAAGAATGACAGCCTTGACAACCCTATGGGGCACTTCTACCCTATCCTATGAGGTGTCTAGGAGTCCCATTTGCCTCAATGACAGCGGATTTGGTTTTGGTGGGTATTCATCTCATGTACTTTGGACATGTTATCAGGAGGGACTAGTCCCTAGAGAAAGTAGCATGCTTGGTAAAGTAGAGAGTCAGCAAAAAAGAGGAAAACCCTAAACTGACAAATAGACTGACTGGCTGCAACGATGGGCTCAAGCATAGCAAGTATTCTGAGAATGGCCCAGAACTGCGCAGTGTTTCCTTGTGCTGCACACAGGGTCACTGTGACTCAGAATGGGCTTTACGGCACCTAACAACAATTATTACTTTGACTCCACAAGAAAGCTGATGCAGAGAGAGGTTAAGATGTGTCCAAAGTTACACAGTAATTAGGTGGTAGAATTGGGATTCAAATCTGAAAGCTTTCAGAGAGGAATAAAGGTTACATTCAGAAAAGTAAAATTCAGAATGGCATCGAACTTCTCAAGGGCAGAACTGGATGCTATGAGGGAGTGGTGGAGCAATACCTCTAAGGCTGAGAGGGGAAATTATTTTCATTCTAGAATTCTGTATCCAGTTGAGTGATCAAAAAATTATGATATGGAGGGGAAAAAAAGGCAAACATGCAAGAACTGAAATAATTTACCCCATAAATTATTTTTCTTAGGAAGATATTTGACTTCCTAAGAAATACAACAGAATGAAACACACCTGGTCCTGCACCATCCTCACAATCATTGCCATACTTAAGTCCATCGCCACAGCCACTGTGTCATTCTATCTTATTGAGAGTCCTCCCCTTTCTCACTGACCCTCTACCAAGCAGGATGTCCTTCTCCAGGGACTGGTTCCTTCTGACAACACGACCAAAGTACAAGAGACAAAGTCTGGCCATTCTTACTTCTAAGGAGCATTCCAGCTGTACTTCCTTCCAGGCAGATTTGTTAGTTCTTCTAGAAGTCCATGGTACATTCAATATTCCTCACCAAGACCACAATTCAAATGCATTAATTCTTCTATAGTCTTCCTTATTCACTGTCCAGCTCTCACATACATATGAGGTTACTGAAGATAGTCTGGCCATAGGAAACGCATTCACCACTCATTTGTCAGTTTGTAGTACTGTGGCAGCCCAGTAATTCTATTCTATATGCTGTTGTTAGGTGCTGTCATCTCCAACTCATAGCAACCCTATGTACAACAGAACGAAACACTGCCCGGTCTTATGCCAGCCCCATGGTCTTGGCTATACCTGAGCCCATTGTTGCAGCCACTGTGTCAACCCATCTTATGGAGGCTTTTCGCCTTTTCTGTTGACCCTCCACTTTATCAAGCATAATATCCTTCTCCAGGGATTGGTCCCTTCTTTTAACATGACCAAAGTAGGTCAGATAAAGTCTGGCCATTCTTGCTTCCAAGGAGCAGTCCGCTGCACTTCTTCCAGGACAGATCTGTTAGCTTTTAGCAGTTCATGGTACTTTCAGCATTCTTTGCCAACACCACAACTCAAAAGCATCAACTCTTCTTCGGTCTTCCTTATTCATTGTCCAGCTCTCACATGTGTATGAGGAGACTGAAAATACCATGGCTTGTGTCAAGTGCACCTTAGTCTTCAAGGAGATACCTCTGCTCTTCAGCACTTGAAAGAGCTCCTCTGCGGCATATGTGCTCAATGCAATACGTTGTCTGATGTCCTGCTGCCACTTCCAGTGGTGTTGATTGTATAACCAAGTAATATGAAGCCTCTGACAACTTCAATCTTTTCTCCATTTAGTTGCTGCTTACTGGTCCAGTTGTGAGGATTTTGGTTTACTTTATATTGAGGTGTAATCCATACTGCAGACTGTAGTTTTCATTCTTCATAGTAAGTGCTTCAAGTCATCCTCACTTTCAGCAAGTAAAGTTGTATCACAGGTTGTTAATGAGTCTTCCTCCAATCCTGATGCCATGTTCTTCTTCATGTAGTCCAGCTGCTCAGATTATGTGCTCAGCATACAGATTGAATAAGTATGGTGAAAGGATACAGGCCTGATGAACTCCCTTCTTGATTTTAAACCATGCAATGTCCCCTTGTTCTGTTTGAATGACAGCCTCCTGGTCTATGTTCAGGTTCCTCATGAGTACAATTGAGTGTTCTGGAATTCCCATTCTTCTCAATGTTATCCATAATTTGTTATAATTCATACAATTGAATGCTTTGGCATAGTCAATAAAACACAAGTAAACATCTTTCTGGTGTTCTTTGCTTTCAGCCAAGATCCATCTGACATCACCAATGATATCCCTCATTCTATATACTCTTCTGAATCCAGCTTACATTTCTGGATGCTCTCTATCAATATACTGCTGCAACCAGTTTTGAATTATCTTCAATAAGATTTTACTTGCATGCAATATTAATGATATTATTCAATACTTTCCACATTCTGTGGGATCACCTTTTATCAGAATGGGTACAAATATGATCTCTTCCAGTCAGCTGGCCAGGTAGCTGTCTTCCAAATATACTGGCATACCTGAGTTAGTGCCTCTAGCACAGCATCCATTTGTTGAAATATAATGGGTACTCTGTCAATGTGAGTTCTTTGCCAATCCTTTCAGTGCAGCTTCAACTTCTTCCTTTAGGTACCATTGGTTCTTGATCATATGCCACCTCCTGAAATGGATGAACATCAACCAATTCTTTTTGGTACAGTGACTCTGTGTATTCCTTCTATCTTCTTTTGATGTTTCCTCCATCATTCAATACATTGTCCATAGAATCTTTCAGTACTGCAACTTGAGGCTTGAATTTTTTTCTTCAGTTCTTTGAGCTTGAGAAATGCCGAGCTTGTTCTTCCCTTTTGGTTTTCTAACTCCAGGTCTTTGCACATTTCATCATAATAACTGACTTTGTCTTCTTGAGCTACTCTGTGAAATTTCCCGTTCAGCTCTTTTAGCTTGTCATTTCTTCCATTTGCTTTAGCTACTCTCCACTCACATGGAAGTTTCAGAGTCTCTTCTGACATCCATTTGGTCTTTTTTTCCTTTCCTATTTCTTAAATACGTGTTTTTTGCTTTCTTTATGGATGTTGTTCTTGATGTCATCCCACAATTCCTCAGGTTTTTGGTTATTGGTGTTCCAAGCATCAAATCTATTCTTTAGATGGTCTCTAAATTCAGGAGGGATATAATCAAGGTCATATTTTAGCTCTCATGGACTTGTTTTAATTGTCTTCAACTTCAACTTGAACTTGCATATAAGCAGTTGATGGTCTATTCCACAATCAGCTCCTGGCCTTGTTTTGGCTGAAGATAATGAGCTTAGCGTAGAGAAAGTATTATATATGCAAAAGAATATTCTTATAAACATTATTTATAATTAAAAATGGAAACAAGCTGGATAACCATCAATATAAAAAATGTAAATAAACAGTAGTATATTGTACAATTCAGCAATTTAAATGAATAACCTAGATCTACATGTATGGATAAAGATAAAATCTCTAATACATTGTTAAATGAAAAAGCAAGTTACAGAAGAATATATATATTTTTTATATAAAAATTATTCATAATAACATAAAACAATGTATGTTGTTTATGGATATATACAGTATAGGTCATTGTTGCTAGCTGCTGTTGAGTTGGTCCTCAATTCTTGGCAACTCCTGTACAATTGGAATGGGACTGTTGTGATCCATAGGGTATTCACTGGTTGATCAGAAATAGATCAATCACCAGGCTTTTCTTCCTAATTTGTCTTAGTTTGGAAGCTCCACTGAAACCTGTTCAGCATTATAGTGACATGCAAGCCTCCACTGATAGACAGATAGTAGCTGTGCATGAAGGATACTGACAAAGACTAGAACTCAGGTCTCCTGCAATGAAGGTGAATATTCTACCACTGACCCACCACTGCCTCCACACTGTATGTTATGGATTGAATTGTATCTCCCCCAAATATGTGTTGTAATCCTAACCCCTGCACCTGTAGTTATAATCCTATTTGGGAATGGGTTTTCTTTGTTCTGTTAATGAGACAGTATTAGTATAAGGTGTGTCTTGAGTAAATCTCTTGAGATATAAAAGGAGCAGATTAAGCAGGGAAGAAAAGAAGCAAGCAGAGATGAGGGAAGATAGATGTCATGCATGTCACATAAAGATCATCAAGGAGCCAAGGAACAAGGAGCTTCCCCCACAGCTGAGAGAGAGAAAGAAAACCTTCCCCTGGAGCTGGTGCCCTGAATTCGGTCTTCCAGCTTCCTGAATTGTGAGAAAATAAATTTCTGTTTCTTAAAGCCACCCACTTGTGTTATTTCTGTATGGAAGCACTAGATAACTAAGACACTATGGGTATAATATACTAATTCAGAATAGTGCTTACCTCTGGGAAGGGAAGAAGGGAACAGGATTGGGAAAATGTAAATAGTTTAATTTATATATATATATTTTTTTCCTTCCCCCCAACCCCGCCAAACTCAATGGTAGTACATGGGCATTTACTGTTCTTTGTATTTCTGTATGGCTGAAATTTAGGGGAAAAAAAATTCAACTTATTGCTAAAGTACAACTTCAGCCTAGCACTGAAGACTCTCAATATTATTCCAACCTACTTTTCTAACTTCATTCTTCACTATTCCCTATAGGAGTGCTTCTCAAACCTTAGTCATTTATAAACTACCTTTACCATTTTTGCTATAGTTGTATGCCATCTCTATTATAATAAATGAATTAGTGCTTTTTTCAACATTTTTAACTTAAATAGTCTTGGACAAATCAACAGTAATTGGGAAATCATAAACTTAATATACCAGTTATATTTTTCTAATATAAATACAAAAAAATATTTAAGTACTAAAACAAAATGTTTGTATTGTCACCACAAATTACCAAATATCATACTTTGGGTTGTGTTGTGTTCTATCAGTGGTTCAAATTTGGTGTCCAGGAGCTACTCAGGAGACACAGACTCCCAGATTGCACTCCTAGAGGATTCTGATTCAAATGGTCAGAAGCAAGGAATCCTGTCCTACAAGTATCCTTTAAAAAAAAAAAAAAAAAAAAAAAGTTTTGTCGCATCCATTCTGACTTGTAGAAACCCCACGTTTGTGTGTGTCTCAGAGCAGAACTGCCCTTCACTGGGTCTCCAAGGGCTGATTTTTCTGAAGTTGCCCTCTAGGCCCTTCTTCCAAGAGACCTCTGGGTGACTCAAACCCTCAACTTTTTCGGTCAGCAGCCAAGTGCATTAACTGTTTAGACCACCCAGGGATTCCACAAGTATCCTTGGCACCAACAAAATTGGGTTATTTGTCACTCTCTAGACAAGCACTGTGCTTTCCTTCCCCGTTACCTTTACTCTTGCTCTTTACTCTGCTTAAAGTACTCTTTCTTCTCTCTAAGCCAATAGTGAAGATTCCACTTTATAAGGCTCATCTTAAATATCACCATCATAATAAAATACTTTGACTTGGATGTGACATCTCTCTTATTTCAATACTCTTCCTTCCCCTATCAATTTATTTCTATTTCTATGTGCATGCTTATCATATTCAATGTAATATATGTCTACCTGTCTCATTCCCCCTTCTTTTCTATGAATACTACCTTAGGGCATAAGGCGTCTATCTTGTACAAAGCAGGGATTTTTATCTTAGTCGTTTTATGTTTTACATATGATACTTATTCATAAATTTGCTAGGCTAAACTTTGCTAAACACTGAATTAGCTTAACAATTTTTATTAATACTTTTAAAATCACATAGCATAAGGAGTTAGACCATTCATTCACATCTCATTACAAATCAAACATAAGACTCTAGACTACCTAGCTTCATTTTTAAAATGAGAAAACTGAAAATATACCCTATATAAAAACAAATAATTTTAATTTTAATTTATTTTAATTCTAAAATGGTGGGGGGGCAGCTTAAATGCCAAATCAAGTTTTTAAGAAAAAAAGGGAAACTGCTTAACTTACAAACTTTCAGACAAAAGTAAATGACTGAGTTATTAAATGACAAAATGGATCTTTGATACTGCTACAAAAAGCTATTAACTTGAGAACAACACTCTTATTAAAGCAAAGTTAACTGATTCTGGCAAAATCCTTAGGACTTCCAAACGATACTCCAATGTGGTTTCTCTCTGTCCTAATACTGTATATTATCACATTGATATTAGTGGCTAAAGCACTTGACTGCTAACCAGAAGGCTGGCGGTTTCAAACCCCCCAGCCACTCCTCGGAAGGAAGGTTGGGCAATCCTACTTCCGTAGTGATACTGCCTCGGAAACCCAAGGAGGGGTCGCTATGAGTCGGGGCCGACTCGACGGCACATAACAACAACAACAACATGTCAAGAACAATAATTTCTAAGTATTCTCCAGTGTAAAAACCTGAATAACTATTTTTAATCAAAAAGCATCAACATATAACTCAGTTTTTTAAATCTTTTTTGAAATTCAGTAATAGGAATTTAGTTTACTTCTATTTCAGGAGTAGTGTCACATACTTATTTTAACCTAGATAGAAAATAAATTAATGAAAACAGGGGAGCAGGACTTTAATGAAAAACATTTAGCAACATCAGTATATCATGTTATCATCTGAATTTGTATATTTTAGCACATGCATAATGCTTCTATACAGAAAAAAAAAGTGAAAAAAAAAAACCCCACAAATTTATACACTGATTTCAAGTAACAGAAGAAAGAAAAAATGGAGAATACGTATTTTGTTCTGTTCATTTGGCCTTCCAGGTTGCAAGAAGAATGAAAAGATGACAACTGTGAGAAATGAAGAGCAAGGAAAGGTTCTCACATATCTCCTTTCTCCTCTCCTCATTCATTTTTCTGTCATGTTTCCATTAAATTTCCTCTTGCACTTGGTAGGTCAAGTAAACTAAATCTAGCTTATGTGAAACTTTTTATTAAGTTTTTCATTCTATCTTCACATTGTAAAAATAACATTTCAGCTCATTATGTCCATCTTCCTGAAGAAAATTAGCTGGAAAAAAGCAGCAATACGTTACTATTATATCTGAGCCTGTTAAAAATTCCCCAAAATGACTCTAGCATCTGTTTTAGTTAACACAGAATAGTAACCCATCACTAGTGGAAAGACTCATCCAGTTATGCTTACTTCCTACACAAGCAATCTTTTTTTCTTTTCTAATATACTAGGCACAGACAGACATTATGGCTCTGTAATGTTTTAGCAGTATGCAAAGACCAGAAAAAATACAAAAGTTTAAAGGTAATGAGAAGTTAAACCTATTTCAAATATCCTTTAAGTAGAATAGAAAAGATTAGACAAGCTTATGGGAAGGTAACAACACTGCTCATTTGATAAAGCAGTTCTAAGAAATCCAAAAATACCATTTCTTTTTCAAAAAAATCAAAGCAGCACTTGGACTAACAAGAAATAATGCACAATTTTGTTTGATCAAATACTTCATTAATTTTTTTCTACCCCTAAGGGACTGCCCTTTTAAAATCCTCTTCAAATAAAATATAACCTAATTGCTTACACATGGCTACAGTTTGCAAAGGGATTTTTATTTCAACAGTGCCACCTAGTGGACTAATCTGTTTGCTTCAACTGGTCACTTGTGTGCCATACAGACATAGCAACCCTACCTGACAGAGTAGAATTACCCCATAGGGTTTAGCGCCTAAAGCACTTGACTGCTAACCAGAAGGCTGGTGGTTCAAACCCACCAGCCACTCCTCGGAAGGAAGGTCGGGCCATCTACTTCCATAGTGATACCGCCTCAGAAACCCAAGGTGGGGTCGCTATGAGTCAGGGCCGACCAGATGGCACATAACAACAACAATCTTTACAGGGGCAGATCACCAGGTCTTTTCTCCTGCAGAACAGCCAATGGGTTCAATTTGCTGACCTTTCGGAGAGCAGTCAAGCACTTAACCACTGTGCCACAAGTGTTCCTTCAACTGGTCACAAGTGAATTTCATTTGTTTCAAACTAAGATTCCTCAAACATTTTATTTCCTAGTTTGCAATACTGCTAATAATTCTACCATTCAACGGGCAATTTTACAAAAGTATCTTTATTTACAGACTGTTATCTTCTAATAAGCTATTTCTAATAAAAAAAAATAGATCATTTACAAATAGTATTATAATATTTTTAATAAAAGTACCTTAGTGATTTCCTCAGAAGCTCGTTTGAAGTCCTGAACATTTCGACAGTAAAATCCTATTGTACAGCTAGGATCCATTTTTCGAAATGACATCTTTTTGGGAGATGGACAGTGGAATGTCTGTAATTTTAAAAGTTCCTTATGATTAATTTATCTTTATTTGATGGTCCAAAGCATACACAAGAATATTATTTAATTTGAAATATGCAATCTAGCTTTCCCTCAAAACTATAAACGTTTTTTTCAAGTGGTGTTTTGGTTTAGCCTATGGAGATAGTCTCTCGTACTCTTCAAAGCCATAAATCTCAAGCATTGTAAATTCAAGTCATTCAAGTATACTGTATATGTTCAAGTCACCAAATTGCCACTTTAAATGCATCAGTATCATTTTGCAAAAGAGGTGTGTCAAGAGTGGTATGCAGTTCTATTACTTGCAGAAGGAAAGGAAAAAAAAGTGCCACTGAAAAAGGCATGCATAAGCTATACAGGGTTTAGAATCAAGTTAGCCATTTCCATGAAAATGTAGTTAAGTCAGTGTTATTAGAGTTTTTTTCCTCTTAATGTTTATAAACTGTTTAATAAGGATATCAAGACTGTTTAAACAAACACCCAAACTCATATAAATGTAAAAGTTCCATCATGATATGAACAGAAGTCAACTTGAGGGTTTTAATAACTGACATAAGCAACACATAATTGCATATTCTTCCAACTCACGCTTCTATTTTAACTTCAAGTTCTTGCCTATTCCCATACAGGGCACAGAACAGACAGGTGAAAACTGTTCATGGTCTTTGCCCCCTTCCCACCAACGTTCCTTTCCTTTTAGTTCCTGTTTCCTCTCAGGTGGTCACAGGGCCACAGGTATCAACAGGCTATGTAGGCTGCTCTCAAACTACCTAAACTTGTAAATAGAATTTGTCTATTAGTTGTCTGATATCTTTACAGAATACAAAAGTAGGAAAATGGCAAAATATAAAGCTTATCACTCCAATTTTCTTGCTGATCACCACCAACCTCTGGTATTGATAAAAGTGTTTTTGTTTTTTTATAATACTGCTTGAATTCAGAGACAGCTTGTCCTTAAAAAACACTGATGCTACCAAGTCTTTTTCTGTACATATAAATTAAAAAAAAAAAAAAAGAGAGAGAGAGAGAGAGGGCAGGAGGAACATAAGAATATACATGTACACATAAATAAATGCTGTAAAGGAGGTAACAAAAAACTAATACATTTAGGGGAGGGGAGAATGACATAAAGCAGTGTGGAAAACTTTTTGTTGCATATTTTATTTTTTAAATTAAAGAACAAGCTCAGTTATGGATCAACCTAGGCTAGATATGAACTCATAAACTTAAAATGTCCCTAACTACAAGGCCTAAAGCCAAGCCAGCAACTATTAAAACATAGGAAAATATAGGCTGTTATATTAGTTCTGTTCATGGTGAATCAATCAAAATTAATCTCTCTCCCCACACTCTACTGATCTGATTGTTATTAGTTGTCACTGAGTCAATTTCAGCTCATGGTGATGCTATGTGTACAGCGTAGAACCGCTCCACAGGTTTTTAGAAGGGGATTGCCAGGCCCGTCTTTTGAACTGCCTCTGAATGGGACTGAACTGCTAACTTTTCAGTTAGCTGTCGAACACTTAACCATTTGCATCACCCAGGGAGCCCTTATTTGTAAAACTGGATATTTATTCTATTACTTAAACATACAGTGCTTTAACAAATATTGTAGGTGCAGTTATACTACTTCGGTGATTTAGATGGGCTTCCTGAGGCAGTCAATTAAATAATGTTGTTGTTATGTGCCATTGAGTCGGACCCAACTCCTAGCGACCCCTCCTTGGGTTTCCGAGGCAATACACTGCAGAAGTAGATTGCCCGAGGAGTGGCTGGTGGGTTTGAAGCACCAGCTTCCTGGTTAGCAGTAAAAAAAGCACCTCCTATGATATGCAATCCTCTGGTGTAATTCATAAAGTGTACATCTTTCACTGATGAATTCACTCATTCATGTATCTAGATGATCACATAATTCTAATAGCTTAAGCCACTATTCTCTGAATTTTCTAAGATAAATTAAAATAATCACCATTGTATGAAACTGAAACTTAGAATTGGGGACACAGAATTAGAATAGGCTGATGTGTCTATTATTAAGGCTTTTCTTAACTTTCAGGGTTTGGTATTTGGAAGAGTTAGAAACTATCATATCGGAAGTATATCATAAACAGCATGAACCACCAATCTTTAGTTAACGAAGCCTTACCTTATTAATTTCCTATAAACCTCTTCTCACTTATTGACTATCTCGTTATCCAATATTTCGCATTTACAACAACAGTATAAAATCTACTACCTATTTTGTGCATGAACAATGTACATCTGGCAGTAATGAACACCAATGTGGGAGGAGAGAGTAATGATGGCCATGATGGTTAAGTTATGTATCAACTTGGCTAGGCCATGACTCTCAGTGGTTTGGAAGTTACATAATGAGGTAATTTGGCAGTTACGTAATGATGTCATTTGGGAGTTATACAATGATACAGTCATCCTCAGTTGTGTGATCAGATGCAGTTATTCTCTATTTTTGCATAATGCTGATTTTCACCTGGTCTTTGGAACCTAACCATGTTGATATGTGAGTAGTGGGTATATATATATATAATATGTAAATATCCACTAATACTCTCATTCTAGTAACTGAAACTCTGCCCTGTCCTAACCACTGACAATGGGGACCCACAACTCAACCGAAACCCAGTTCTTCTCATCTCCCTCTTGTTTAAAGTTGCCCTATCATGACATTTTTCCCCCCTTCAAGGTTGTTCATGCTGCTCCTTTGAATTCTATACATTAAAACAACAGCATGTAAAATCCAGACTTTGTGGAGTCATGGAAGCTGGATGAACCCTAAAATTGTTACCTAGAGATAATATTTTGATTTAAGCTGGAAACATTCCCTGAAGTCTTCTTAAAACCTAATAGATTAGCTTAACTACCAAAGAATGTCTGTCTTGAGCATTATGCTCTTTGAACATCCATCTGTATGGAATCAAGTCGAAAACAGCAACTTGAAAGATTAGATAGGAACCTTAGTGGGCAGTAAGTTTATGTTAATGATGAAGAACAATTCAGAAAAGAAGGGTATAAGTAGTTGCACAACTCAAAGAATGTAATCAATGTCACTGAATATGAAGAAACTGTTGAATTGGTGTATATTTTGCTGCATATATTCTCAACAATACACATACATATATATATATAATGGAGCTCTGGTAGCATAGTGGCTAAGACACTTGCCTGCTAACCAGACGGCTGGCGGTTCAAATACACCAGCCACTCCTCGGAAGGAAGGTTGGGTAATCCTACTTCCGTAGTGATACTGCCTCGGAAACCCAAGGAGGGGTCGCTATGAGTCGGGGCTGACTCGACGGCAAACAACACATATATATAATATTATGTGAATCTACACATTATTATTTGCCCTTGCTCTGAAACATGCTCCACTCCTCAGCGCTGACCAAGGAATGAATGCCCTGACCTAGATTCAGCATCTAAATATGACTACAATGTTCACTTCAGAATTTGTTAAAAACTCAGTGAATGCAGATAAAGAGAAGATGTTCTTAAAACTTAGTATGGAAACTCAATAGTATATAATAACGTACTTTATAAGAAAATGCCTCAAGAATAAAAAAATTAATACAAAAAATACATAATCAAAGCATTTTGAACCACAAGGAAAGGGAAAGGTCACAGAAGGCTCTATTTACAGTGCTTAGCACAGTATCCTGCACATAAAAAGAGATCAATATAGTTAAAAGAAGAAACAAATTGGTCTGATTTTGTTTCAAATAAACAAAATTTTAGAAGTTCAACTCCAGACTTAGGAATTCAACACTAAGAACAAAAACAAAAGACATTTTATTATAATATGCTCTGGTAGCGTAGTGCCTAAGGCACTTGACTGCTAACCAGAAGGCTGGCGGTTCAAACCCACCAGCCACTCCTTCGAAGGAAGGTTGGGCAATCTACTTCCATAGTGATACTGCCTCAGAAACCCAAGGAGGGGTCGCTATGAGTCGGGTCCGACTCGATGGCAAATAACAACGACATTGGATTCAGAGCACTCACTCAAAATAACACCACTATGAGCAATTATTTATACGAATTTGGTTAAGACTTCAATTTCTCCAGCTATTGATCAAATATGTTTTTTATAAAAATGCTTTAAAATAATTGAGATCTACAGGTGGTTTTAACATGTGCATATAATTTACCACATCAATCACCCAAAATCTCAATAGCATATAAATATACAACCAACATAGCCCAAGGCAAAGAACATTAGTAATATAGGATAATTAAAATACCTCCATTTGGAACACTATGCATTTAAGGTATGATAAAAGACAGAAAAGTGAAACTTTATTTCTCTACAAAGATAGACAATTTGTTGTGATTTTTATAACATAGTTTCATAGGGAAAAAAATGATGCTATTAGATAGACAATCTAAGATAAATGCATTCATTAAGAAAAAAAGAATCATTTGGAGGCAAAAAAAAAAGAAGAAGGTGGGGACCAGGTTTGCTGGTCCAATAGAGCCTGGTGTAACCACTGAGACTATGGCCCCTAGCTGCCCTTCAGGTCTGGAA
>NW_006921603.1:13405690-13406830 GCF_000298275.1 Orycteropus afer afer | reverse complement strand
TGCTGCATTGTAAATTTTGGTCAATGACATGAGACAAAGTATATGTGAACTGCTGTATGAAAAGTGAATTTACTCTGTAAATCTTCACCGAAATCCTAATTAAAAAAAAAGAAAAATTTTTAACAGAAATAATCCAGATAGGTTGAAATATTACCTGCATCTCAAAAACATAATGCCTAAACCCAACTTTTTACTTCTGTGCATTTAATTTAAGAAGTTACCCAATCTCATCAAATTTTACTTAACAGAGTCTCTGAAAATCAATTCTTTCTTTCCATTCTCACTACCACCAACCTACTTCAAGCTTCTATTAACGTACCCCTGGAGTGTTACAACAGTCTCTCAATAATGAGTTGCAACCTTCCTAATACTGGCTGTGCAGACATAACCAGGATATTCTTTATCCTGGCATCTTTGCAGAATCTCTCAAAATATCAGAATGATGGTCCCTCTCTACCAGTCAAAATAATTAATACCAATAATCTTTTAATTATTTTCAGTAGTGTGCTCAAACATAGCAATGACTTTAAGAATGGTGCAGGACTGGGCAGTGTTTTGTACTGGTATACACAGGGTCACTATGTGTCAGAACCAACTCAACAGCACCTAACAACAGCAACATTTTGGGTAATACTAAAGTACTATGACCAACTTTTCATCTGAGTCTCAAGCTATAGCTTATAAGGGGTAATTCTGGCAGAGATCCACTAGAAGTGTAACTCAGACACAGGAATTAGTGAAAAGAGACCACAATGCAGCTGCAAAGTACTACAATGTGGTTCATGTGGCAAAATTCTGTAGTGGTTCCCCCAATATCAATGAGTCAACTAGCAGATACTTATTAATTTGGATGCAAGCTACTTGTACTTTAGTTGAGATAATAGTTTACAAAGTATCCTATGATGTTTCATAATACATCTTCCTGAACTAGATTTTAATATTGAAGTTTATCTCTTTTCATAATCTACTTCTTAAATATTATTTAAATGTAAATAATATTTAAATATTATTACTATGCCACTAAAACTCCCTAAATATTATTAGGGACTAATATTAGCTAAGGAGCTCTGGTAGCATAGTGCCTAAGGCATTTGACTGCTAACCAGAAGGCTGGCAGTTCAAACCCACCAGCCACTCCCT
>NW_006921603.1:13398841-13404973 GCF_000298275.1 Orycteropus afer afer | reverse complement strand
AAAAAAAAAAAAAAAAAGGCTAACATTTTTAATTCTTCAGTACTGTTCTATCTTTCTACAAAATTACTTGGAGACTTGATCATTTATTTTGGGGGTTAGGGTTATCTAACAAGTAAGAGACAAAGATGAATGAAATGGAAAGTATATCATTCATTAAAATTCAGCAACAAAGTCTTTAACCTTTGACCATTATGTTGATTATAATTTTATAAATCAGCAAAATATTGACTATCAATTTGTCATTATAATACCACAAATGCACAGCTACTTAGTACATCTCTAAATAATTAGGGTTTGTTTCATATGGTAGGAAAACAGTACCAGCTCTTTTTCCATAGTACCTCAAGAGGGAAATCCTTTATGCTGACATCTACAAAAGATTGGCAGTAATGAGGATCCATGTAAATCAAACTGTCATCTACAAGGACAAAACAGAAGACAAGTAATTCAAAAAACACCTTATGATTACACTGCTTACAATCCAATTTCTATGTAGAACAGCTGGAAAAAAAAAAAAAAAAAAGAATCTGGGAGTTACAGCTTGCCAGACTGATACTCACTGACTGAAACATAGGTTTGCACAGGACAGATTAACTTTTGCATAATCAAATGCTTGTATAAGCAGAATTTTTTATAAAGTAAGGAGACTGTCATTTAATTTTTAGTGATAAAATTACTTTCACAAACACACAATTATACTCTACAGTTTGCATATGAAAAATGTATTGCATTACTTTATCCTGACAGGGAAAACATATTGCTTGTCATTTTATCATCAACTAGCACAACTAAAACTGGTAAAAAGTAAATATGTAAATAGCTACTGCCACAGTGTGACAGCAATGTCTTCTCAAGTTTAGTGAAACCAATAAATTATGCCTTGTTTATGCAATAACAGAAATTATACACATATTTTACAGAATCCAATTATGTTGTGGACCAAATGACAAATGAGTGGCTATGGTAGGACTGATGAATATATAAGTTACTCATTTTGCTCACTAATCATCCTGTTTCCAGATGATCCCATACTAACTCTCTGACTTTTGAAAGAAAACAATGAAGAAATAGTTTATCAAATCACTAACCTTGAAATCCAGCAAAGTAATATGACTGCTTAGGTTTGCCACCAATAATTCCCACACAATATTCAAGGCTTAAAATTCCCTGCCAAAAGAAATTCATTCAAATTTAAAAGTCAATAGACAAATAGAAATTACTCAAAACAAGCAAATTCATATTACCAATGTTAGTAGTTCTTCAACTTTTCACCATCAGTTACCATTTTTATTACATTTTCCCCCAAGTTTTGAAATTCTTGTCTACCATGCTATTTGCCTTTCCATTTTCCTTATCTTTAAATCACTCAAAATTGACAGCCACTAAATCAAGTATTATGATTCTCATGTTAACTCAAAATCATTGGGCAACTACTGTGACAGACACAGAAATAGCCAAGGTTCCACGTATGCTGAGGACCCGACAAAAGCCAAAACACTTGGTCCTTTAGTTAGCTGGTGCAGCCTTATTGTGATCAGTGTATTATTTTCATTAAGCTTTTTGAAATGTTAGAAATAGTTCTTGAACTTTATTACTATTTTCACTGAACCTGAGTCTTAGTATTCCAAACTGTAAACCATTTTGCTAATCAACATGGTACTCACTTGACAAAAAATTTATGCTACTTCACTGGGAATAAATGTAAAGAGAAATGAAAATAATTTAATCCAAGTAAAATATTATTATTGTATTTAACAAACATTTATTTTAATAATCATAAAATATCAGGGACACCTCAATAAATTATGTAGTATACCCCTCAGGATCTATATTAAGCAGAACTCCGTTTGAGCTGGGCCAAATAATTCTGTATCATTTTAAACAGCATGACCAGTGGAGTCAATTAAAAACATCCCCAGTAGAATCAATTAATGCCTTATCAATAGTTTCTACATTCATTTTAAAATATGTTAGAAAACAATAATAATGATAAATTATATAGTATAACCCTCCAAAATATTAAACAGTAGTTGAACTATCCTCCTTTTAAATAAGAAGATATTTTGGAATCTAATAGAAGATATAAAAATTAAAAATGTATGAACAAATGCTTTTTTCCTTTAACAAGTAATCAAACGATAGAGGGTTTTGTTTGGGGGTGGTGGTTAGTTTTATTATTTTCTTAAAAATATCATGTGGTCATTTTAACACACACAGAGAAAATATAAAAATCAGCACAAAATTTCCATAATCCCACAGCCTAGAGTTCACCATTATTAAGGTTTTGGGGAACATCCTCCTTGTCATTTCTATATATTTCATATATTCACATACAGATTTATGAGTATAATTTTATATATGTGACATCATACCACATATGCTATTGTAAACTTTTATCACTCATTGTGTCATGAACATCTTTTCATATTAGTAAATAAAGACTTACAATACTTGTTGTTGTTGTTAGGTGCCATGGAGTTGGACTCAACTCACAGCAACCCCTCCTTGGGTTTCCAAGGCAGTATCACTATGGAAGTAGATTGCCTCCTTGGCTCTCATAGCAACCCTATGTATGACAGAACAAAACACTGTCCAGTCCTGCGCCAGCTTCATAATCCTTGCTATACCTGAAGCCCATCGTTGCAGCCACTGTGTCAATCTATCCTGTTGAAGGCCTTCCCCTTTTTCATTGACTCTCCACTTTACCAAGCATGATATCCTTCTCCAGTGAATGGTCCCTTCTGACAACACGACCAAAGTAGGTGAGATGAAGTCTGTCCATATTTACTTCCAAGAGCATCCCTGCTATACTTCTTCCAGGACAGATCTGCTCATTCTTCCAGCAGTTGATAGTATTTTGAGTATTCTTCCCTAACACCAGAACTCAAAACCATCAACTCTTCTTCAGTCTTCCTTATTCGTTGTCCAGCTTTCACATGCATATGAAGTGATTAAAAATACCACGGCTTGGGTAAGGTGCACCTTAGTCTTCAAAGAGACATCTTTGCTCCCCAGAACTTTAAAGAGGTCTTTTGCAGCAGATTTGCCAAGTGCAACACGTCATCTGATTTCTTGACTGTTACTGCCACTGGTGTTGATTGCAGAACCAAGTAATATGAAATCTTTGACAACTCCAATCTTTTCTCCATTTATCATGATACTGCTTATTGGTCCAGTTGTAAGGATTTTCGTTTTCTTTATGCTGAGACGTAATCCATACTGCAAATGATTGTCTTTAATCTTCATCAGGAAGTGCTTCAAGTCATCTTCACTTTCAGCAAGCAAAGTTGTGTCGTCTGCATATCGCAGGTTGTTAATGATTCTTCCTCCAATCCTGATGCCAAGTTCCTCATATAGTCTAGCTTCTCAGATTATGTGCTCAGCATACAGATTGAATAAGTATGGTGAAAGGATACAACCCTGACGCACTCACTTCTTGATTTTAAACCATGCAGTGTCCCCTTGTTCTGTTCAAATGACAGCCTCCTGTCCATGTACTCCTCATGAGCACAATTAAGTGTTCTGGAATTTCCATTCTTCTCAATGTTATCCATAATTTGTTATGATCCACACAATCAAATGCTTTTGCATAGTCTATAAAACATAAGTAAACATCTTTCTGGTATTCTTTTCTTTGAGCCAAGATCCTTCTGACATCAGCAATGATATTCCTTGTTCCACATCATCTTCTGAATCCAGCCTGCACCTCTGGAAGTTCTGTGTCAATATACTGCTGCAACCATTTTTGAATTATCTTCAGCAAGGTTTTATTTGCATGTGGTATTAATAATATTGTTCAAGAATTTTCACATTCTGTAGGATAACCTTTCTTTGGAATGGATACAAATATGGATCTCTTCCAGTCAGTTGGCCAGGTAGCTGTCTTCCAAACCTCTTAGCATAGACAAGTGAGTGCCTCCAGCGCAGCATCTGTTTGCTCAAACATCTCAATGGGTATTCCATCAATTCCTGGAGCCTTGTTTTTCACCAAATCCTTCAGTGCAGCTTCAACTTCTTCCTTCAGTACCACTGGTTCTTGATCATATGCCACTTCCTGAAATGGATGATCATCTACCAATTCTTTTTGGTACAGTGACTGTGTGTATTCCTTCCATCGTCTTTTGATGTTTCCTGCATCATTCAATATTTTGCCCATGTTGTTGTTGTTGTTATGTGCCATCAAGTCAGATCCGACTCATAGCGACCCCTCCTTGGGTTTCCAAGGCAGTATCACTACGGAAGTAGATTGCCCAACCTTCCTTCCGAGGAGTGGCTGGTGAGTTTGAACCGCCAACCTCCTGGTTAGCAGTCAAGTGCCCATAGAATCTTTTAATATTGCAACTAGAGGCTCTAATTTTTTCCTCAGTTCTTTCAGTTTGAGAAATGCTGAGCACGTTCTTCCTTTTTGGTTTTCTAACTCTAGTTCTTTGCACATTTCATTGTAATAATTAACTTTGTCTTCTCAACTGCTCTTTGAAGTCTTCCATTCACCTCTTTTATCTTGTCATTTCTTCCATTTGCTTTATCTACTCTCCACTCAAGGGCAAGTTTCTGAGTCTCTTCTGACATCCATTTTGTTTTTTTCTTCCATTCCTATCTTTTTAATGACCTTTAGCTTTCTTGATGGATGATGTTCTTGATGTTATCCCACAATTCCTGAACTAGATTTTAATACAGAATATTATTTAATGGCTGTAAAATATTATACTTTATGATAGTACAAAAATTTGCTTAATGAAGCCCCTACCAGCCATTCCTCGAAAGGAAGATTGGGTGATCTACTTCTATAGTGATATCACCTTGGAAGCCCAAGGAGCGGACACTCTGAGTCGGATCCGACTCAATGGCAGTGAGTTAATTACAATATTTAAGCTATTTCCAGGTTCTTACAGTTACAAACAATCCTCTGAAGAACAACCTCATATATTTCTCAAATGTGAAAATACCAAGAGAATTTTTGAAAAGGAGAACTGAGAACTGCAACTGCAAAAATAAAATGGAGAAGACACATTAGGTAAAATCTTCAAACTAACTAAAAAATAAATTAAGATGAATTATAAGAAAATAACACTTGATAGTAATGGAATGACTATAATTAAAGATTTAATGTTTTCCTCCTAAATAAAAATCCTTACTACAACTAGAGAATACCTTACTTTGACTTGAGGCAATCTGATTATCTGAAATTTCCTGTTTATGTCCTAGGAATTTATGAGGAAGTAAAGTTGTAAGTCCCTCAAAACTAAGGGGGGGGGGAATTGTGTGTATATATATATATATATATATATATATATATATATGTACGTACATCAAGATTTACCACCTGTTCTCCTCAAGAGAAAGAATGGTTCCAAATACTGGAAAAAACACTCTCTTCTTTGACATCTATATTTCTTTTTTAACAGACTACAGCAGATTTAGTAATAAACATTTAAAAGCAGATTAGAAGCTAGGATGCCACTACCCATAAGAAGCTTTATCTTTGGAAACTTCAAACACTTTTCAGTTCCTAAACAGTTTCTACACAGTTATCTACTGGTGAGAATTTACTGAACTGTATCCATGAAGGAATAAGTAACACTGATGTAATCAGTCAAAAAGTAAAGTCCTACTTTGTCTTGCTGAAGGGAAAGAACATATTGGATTTTCCTCATTCTAAGTCCTTAAATATATATTTATATATAAATAAAACTCCTGTAAGGACTAAGGGCTGATAAAACACACCACCAAATTTTTTTCTACTCACAGAATGTACTATCTCTAAAATATTGTGAATAATTTTGATTAATAAATTTGAAAGACAGAACTAAATGGTGTATTTTAAAAACAATAATACATATTGGTTTGGCAGGGAAAAGAAAAAAAAAAAAACACAGCTGACCACAAAAGAAAAGGGGGACGGGGGGGAGAGAAAGAATAAAATTTGTATTCTCATAGGTCTATCAAGCCATACTACTTTTTTCCACCTAACTGATTATCTCTTTGTTGTTGTTGCTGTGATGTGCCCTCGAGTCGGATCTGACTCATAGTGAACCCTCCTTGGGTTTCCGAGGCAGTATCACTACGGAAGTAGATTGCCCAACCTTCCTTCCGAGGAGTGGCTGGTGGGTTTGAACTGCCAGCCTTCTGGTT
>NW_006921603.1:13391404-13398511 GCF_000298275.1 Orycteropus afer afer | reverse complement strand
GGGCAATCCTACTTCCGTAGTGATACTGCCTCGGAAACCCAAGGAGGGGTCGCTATGAGTCAGGGCTGACTCGACGGCACATAACAACAACAACTACACTACTAGAGCTCCTGAATATCTCTTTATGTGCTCTCATTTTGGCTTTCAACCCAAACACCCCCTTCTAGCCAAGCATAATACGTGTAACTTATTCCACTCAGCCATTTCAGCATTTTTTACCTGATCACTGAAAAATTAAAATATCTCAACTGTCATTGCATTCTCATTTTAGTGGACTCTAGTGTAAATCAGTAGAAGCTCAGAGAAATGTTACATTTTTAAAAATCCATATTTTAAGGAAAAACATGAAAAACAATGAACTAAGAGTCAAGAAGTCCTAGTCTCTGCCACCAGTTTGCTTTGCTATCTGAACTTGAGCGTATCACTTAACTTCTTTCTCTCATTTTATAAAGACAAAGTTAATGTGAGGATCAAATGAGATAAATTTGTATAAAAAATTTTATAGGAGAGTTAACAAATATTTATTGAGTAACTCCTATATGCCAGGTGTTACAGATCACTTTAACAGCTAACCATGGTTTGTTTCACTACATACGGTTCAGGCTCCAACATGCAACTCAGGAACATTAGGCCATCCTGCCCTCGAGTAAGTACTATGGATTACTACCAGACAGTAAAGCCCTCGGTCAGACAAAACATGCCGTGAGGCCATCTGTAGCCCATTCACCAGGGAAAGGGGTTTGGCTAAAATTATCACTCTTCTCATGGTGGCAGAGAAGGCAGACAGAATCCAGTTCAGATTTGCTTAGAACTTCCTATAGACAACATGCCAGAAATCCCAAAACTCTCAACCAAAACCAAAAACCAAACACACTGCCATCAAGATGATTCCAACTCACAGCATCCCTACGGAACAGTGGGAATTCTCTCTCTCTCTCTCTCCAGGATCTCTAATTTTGATTCCTTTCCAAGTGGTTGGCATAGTTCTTCTGATCTCAGGGCTGTGTAGGCTGAGACTCCCGTGGTCTATTAATCCCTTGGACTATTGTTTCTATGAGTCTTTGATTTTCTCCTGTTGACCTTTTCTTTTTTTTTTAATGAAAAGTAAAATCTTATCTCTATTATCACTAAGCTATAACTAAAATTTCAGAATTTCCTTTTATTATAAATGTAGGAAACAAACCAGAGGGGGACATCAGCCACACCTAAGCTTGTCACTGTTAGATTTTTTCATGTCACATTACAGTCATTAAAGACATCTAGAAATACTATTTATATTTACTACTTTCTCTAAATTAGAGGAGCCTTAGATTCACCACTAGACTTTGTAATTTAATGTAAACAAGTACTTGTGTTACTATATTACAATTTTATTTTTTTAATATTAGGCTAGCTATACTATAATATCATTGAATTACTTTTTATGTTTAAGTTTTTACTGTGATTTGGGTGAAATTTTACAGAGCAGATTCATTTTCCATTCAACAGTTCATACACATTTTGTTTCATGACAATGATTACAATCTCCACAATTAAACAGCTGTCTTCCCACTTCCTGCCTGTGGATACCTTTTCCCTGTGGCCTTCTTCCCTATGCACTTCTGCCTCCCTAGCTTTCTCCCTGAACAGATGCTGCCCTTCTGATCTCTCATGGTTGATTGTTCTAAGGAGTGCATCTCCCTGGTGTAGTTGTTCAGCTCATGTTGTTGTTGTTGTTGTTGTTACGTGCCGTCGAGTCGAACCCGATTCATAGCGACCCCTCCTTGGGTTGCTGAGGCAGTATCACTATGGATGTAAAATGCCCAACCTTCCTCCTGAGGAGTGGCTGGTGGGTTTGAACTACCAGCCTTCTGGTTAGCAATCAAGTGTCTTAGTCACTATGCTACCAGAGCACCTAGCCTAGCCTTTTCAGCTCCTAACGCTGTATATTGTCTGGCTGAGGGGAAAGCCACAGAAGTGAGTCCAATTCCACCCCTCCAAAGTGATTAGGGGGTCACAGTCTCAGAGGTTTCACCTATTTCTATCTGATTAGTAATCCTCATCTTCTTTATGTTTTGAATTTTGTTCCCTATTTTTCTCCCATTCTACCCAGGATCTCCAATTATGATCCATTTCCAAGTGGTTAGCAGTGGTAGCCAGGTACCATCTAGTTTTTCTGATCTCAGGCTCACGTAGGCTGAGGTTCCTCTGGTTCTTCAGTCCCTCAGACTAATTGTTTCCATGCATCTTTGATTTTCTTCACTCTTTGTTACAGACAAGGAAAAACCAATAGCTGCATCTTAGATGGCCACTTGCAAGCTTTTAAGACCCCAGCTGCTGCTCATTAAAGTATGATGCAGAGCAATGTTTTTAGGTACTATGTTGGGCCAAATGAGCTCGATGTTCCCTACAACCATGGTCCTGAGTCCACAGGCCCAGCAACTCACTTCCTCAAGGTGCTCAGATGTGGCTAAGGAGTTATCTTAATTTTGCCCTATAAGCCCTTATCATGTATGTATGGACATTTTTATAGAACATGCAAATAAGTATCTAGAAATATCATCTGCCAAACCTATATATAGGAGCTCTGGTAGCATAGTGCCTAAGGCACTTGACTGCTAACCAGAAGGCTGGCGGTTCAAGCCCACCAGCCACTCCTCGGAAGGAAGACTGGACAATCTACTTCCATAGTGATACTGCCTCAGCAACCCAAGGAGGGGTCGCTATGAGTCAGGTTCGACTCGACAGCACAAAACAACAACAACAACAAACCTATATGTGGTCATGGATATATTCCCTTCAACCCACCCATATCTGATCATATTGCCTATTTACCTATGTATCCACCTGTAGATTAATGTCTGTTATTACTGATAATGTAGTATTGGGTATGTAACAGTATTTACCTTTGTGGTCTGTACCTCTTGTACACCTCTCCATTCTTCCTTTTCCTTAGTGATATTTGCCGGTCACACACTTTTGTTATATTGCCTTTCCCTTCACCCAAACCAATACATGTCTCTTAACTAGCTAGCAATTTTCTCTCCCCCCACTCCCATCCCTGGTAACCAACAAAGAAAATTTATTTCCCTATGTGAAACTTTCCTTGATTTTTTATAATAGTAGATTCATACAATATTTGTGATTAACTTATTTCACTCAGCATAGTGTCCTCCAAGTTCATGCATGTTATGAAGTATTTCGTGGATTCTTCATTAATGTTGCATATATTCCATTATGTATATGCACCATAATTTGGTTATCCGTTCATCCGCTGATGGGCACTTGGGCTGTCTCTATGTCTTTGCTATTGTGAATAGTGCTGCAATAAATATGGGGGTACACATATCTATTCATGTCCCAGATCTCACCTCTTTAGGATATATTCTTGATAGTGGTATTGCTGTACCAAATGGTATTTCTATTTCCAACTTTTTAGGGAAGTGCCATACCGTTTTACCCAGTGGTTGTACCATTTTACAGTTCCACCAGCAGTGTATAAGAGTTCCAATCTTTCCACACCTTTACAGCATTTGTTGTTTTCTATCTTGTTGCAATTTGCTATTTTTTGTTGTTGGGGTGAGATGATATATATCACTGTCATTTTGATTTTCTTGAGTTTTTTGTCAGTGTGGTTAAGACATTGAGCTCCTAAGCAAAAGGTGAGCAGTTCGAAACCACCAGCCACTGCTGAGAGAAAAATAAGGCAATCTGCTTCTGTAAAGATTTATAGCCATGGAAACCTAAGGGGGTCTCTATGAGTCAAAACTGACTCAATGGAAGTGAGTGAGTGAGTAATGGCTAATGACTGTGAGCTTTCTTCATGTGTTTGCTGGCAACCTAAATATCTTCATTAATATATTCATGTCCTCTGCCCATTTTTTAAATTGGATTTCTTGTCTTTTTGATGTTGAGGGTTGAAATTTTCTATAAATCTTGGAGATAAGTCCCTTGTCAGATTTGTCATTGCCAAATATTTTTTCCCAATCTATAAGATCTCTTTTTACTCTTTTGGAGAAGTCTTTTGATGCACCATAAGAATTTAATTTTTAGAAGGTTCCAATCTAGTTTCTCTTCTGTTGTTTGTGTATTTTTGGTTATCATTGACAGTCTATTTATGCCATAAATTAGAGCCCTTAAGTTTGCCCTTATTTTTTATTTGATGAACATTTACGTCTTTGATCCATCTTGAGTTCGTTTTTGTGTATGATGGGAGGTATGGATCTTGTTTCATTTTTCTGCAAATGGATATCCAACTTTGCCAGCACTATTTTAAAAGAGACTATCTCTTCCCCCACTTAATGGGTTTTGGCTCTTTGTCAAAGATCAGCTGTCCAGAGGTAGATGGATCTATTTCTGGATTCTCAATTCTATTCCACTGGCTTATGTGTTTGTTATTGGACCAATATCAGGATGTTTTGATTACCATGGCTATTTCCTAGGTTTCGAGACTGCGGAGTGTGACACTTCCTAATCTGTTGAACCACTGACCTTTTGGTTAGCAGCCAAATGCAATAACCACTATGCTACCGGTGCTCCTTCACGTTTTCAAGAGATTTTCTAAATGAAGTGATTCATAATTTCACATATTTAACCAATAACTCTAGTAAAGAACATACATATTAGAAAGCAAGATCCCCCTTTCATCTAGGGCATTCATATGCTTATATATATAATATTATGATTATTAGTAATAAGCATACCAGCAAAATTTTAATAATTATTAGGAAAAGCCAAGTATACTAGCTAGAAAACTTCCATGTACCATGTATTAAAAACCATTACTCTAGATTTTTAGAGTCAACACAATCTAGCCTGATTATATATATATATATATATATATATATATATATATATATATATATGTTCTACCTATATGTATATGTATAAAACCAAACTCATTGCCATCAAGTCAATTCTGACCTATAGCAACCCCCACTGGGTTTCTGAGGCAGTAAATCCTTACAGAAGTAGACTGCCCCATCTTCCTTCTGTGGAGCAGCTGGTGGGTTTGAACCACCAACCTTCTGGTTAGCAGTCAAATGCCTTAGGCATTGTACCACCAAAACTTCTTATATGTATATGTACAGAGACCATGATGTGGAATCAATGCTTAATTTGGGGAACAAACTGTTACTGAATTACTACCAAAGATAGAATTAGATTTCTTTTCAAGATTATTATATCATATAGTACTCCATTCAAAAAAAAAGTAACGCAATCTCTGGCCTTGAAAAAAGACTCCTAAAAAGTTAAGAATCTTACTAAAAACTATCCAAATATTACAAATACTATAATCTTAACCAGAAACTAAGAATCTTAAAAGTTAAAGTTTTACCAAATAGAACATCTTGGGGTCCAAAATAGGTATCACAACTAGACAGCTCTTGGTGCAAGAAAAAAAGAATTATGCATACTAATATGTAACAAAAATTTAACTGGTAAATATAAAGAAAAGAAAATTACACCCATAGTTCTTCCGCCTCCTATTTTTCCATAAAAATTTAAACATTTATATGCCAAATAAAATAAAACTGCAAAGAAACTACAAAAAATAGTGAAAAATTATATAATATTAAGAGAAGGTAGGGAGCTTTGGTAGCGTAGTGCATAAGACATTGACTGCTAACCAGAAGGCTGGCGGATCAAACCCACCAACCACTCTTCAGAAGGAAGCCTGGGCAATCTACTTCCATAGTGATACCGCTTTGGAAACCCAAGGAGGGGTCGCTATGAGTCAGGTCCAACTCAACGGCACATAACAATAACAACAAGAGAAGGTAAGATTTTTGTAGGCATGGCTCCAAATATAGAACCCATAAAGGAATGGAAGGATCTGACTACGTAAAAATTGAATACTTCTCCAATCAACACAAAAAGAACATCGACTCTAAACAAAGCTGTATTAAAAACTCTCACCTCTTGGGAAAAAAATACTAAAGACAATTAGCAAATAAATCAAAAAATAATGTAAGTGGCAAAACACTGTTCAACTTAATAATCAAAGAAATTAAATCAATAAAACATTTTTCACTTAGACAATCAAAAAGTTAAAAGAATGATAGCTGGAGATGCTGCTGATAAATGTGTACATTGGTACAACCTTTCCAAAGGGCAACTAAGCAATACATAAACAAAGTTTTTAAAATAGGCACATCTTTGGGATGGAAATTCCATTTCTAAGTATTTAGTGTAAGAAAATATTCTAATAAATATGCAAATGTAAATGTTGAAAGAGATTCATTTAAGTATTAACCCACTGCTGACTCATAGCAACCCTATAGGAATTGCCTCACAGGGTTTCCAAAGCCATAAATCTTTATGGAAACAGACTGCCATATCTTTCTCCCGCACAGCAGCTGATGGGTTTGAACTGTCAATCATTTTAGTTAGTGCCCAAGCACTTTAACTACTGCACCAAGGCTCCTCACATTAGCAAAAACTAAGGGAGCAGGCCTAAAAATGTCTTATAAGTCTCATAAAGATTGGTTAAATTTAGTATGGTATAGCTCTGGTAGCATAGTGGATAAGACACTTGCCTGCTAACCAGAGGGCTGGCGGTTCAAACCCACCAGCCACTCCTCGGAAGGAAGGTTGGGCAATCCTACTTCCGTAGTGATACTGCCTCGGAAACCCAAGGAGGGGTCGCTATGAGTCAGGTTTGACTCGACGGCACATAACAACAACAACAACATAGTCATAAAATACCCACTGGCAATTAAAAAAAATGTTGATGATGCTGATCTATACATTTATATGAGTAGAAAGATGCTGCCTAAATATTCCATTAGGAAAACAGTTCCTGTATTTTGTACAATTCATTTTTAAAATTAAAAATATACATTTATATATACATACATATGGAAAGAAAAATATCTGGAAGGATATTTATATATCCTTGCTTACATAACTGTTTATATAAATGTTTAACTGGGTAGTGGGATTTTCTTCTTATTTGCTTGTTTGTATTTTTTTAATTCTTTTATCATAAGCAAGTATTATATTTGGTTACTAAAGATTAAAAAATTAGTGCAAATTTATTTTAAAATATTTTTAAACCATTAAATTTTATAGTTTTTCAATGATAACATCCAGTGTTTATTCCTCTTTTTTTTTATCTGATAGTCA
>NW_006921603.1:13380408-13390949 GCF_000298275.1 Orycteropus afer afer | reverse complement strand
CCACTCCTCGGAAGGAAGGTTGGGCAATCCTACTTCCGTAGTGATACTGCCTCGGAAACCCAAGGAGGGGTCACTATGAGTCGGGGCCGACTTGACGGCAAACAACAACAACAACAACAATGTCAAACTTTATTATCTACAACTATAAGATCATCACTATCCATTTAACAGAAAAAAGACTGCAAACTGTCTATTTTTTTCTATTAAATAGTATTGCCTTTAGAAAAAAGATTGATCTCTTCATACCTTTACAAACTCTAAGTAGTCGATATTGGTTCTTTCTCCACCAAGTCTAACAGGAACTAGAATAATAACAGCTTTGTCGTCTGGATTATCAGAGGCCATGGAAGAGCACTGCTTATCAATTACATCAGAATTGTAAACTGAGAAAAACATAATGAATATGTATTAAATTTTATCAAAGTGATATTTTCAGAAATATTTTTATTTTATCCTAATTCTCCCCCTCTGCCCCTCCACATACACACTTGCCACTCATCTGATCTCTGACACTTCTATCAAGCTAATATTACATATCTCATTTATGCATTCAACAAATGCTAGTGTACACACTGCATTACAGCACTGAACAAAACAGAGCAAAAAAATCCCTGCCCTCATGGAGCATATGCTCCAACAGGAGAAATAGACAATACAATAAATAATTAAAATCTATTCACAGGTGCTTTGAAAAAAAAAAATTATGAGTGATGGATAGGAAAGGCAGAGGAGGCGGGCAATTTAAAATAAGGTGATCCGGGAAAGCCTTAAGAGAAGGTGACATCTAAGTAAAGACTTAAAGAAAGAAAGAAAATAAGTAATGCACATATCTGACGGAGGAGCATTCCACAAAGAAAGATCAGCAAGTACAAATGCATTGAGGCAGAAAAACATGTAGCATGTTCCAGGAACACGAGGTCAGAATTTCTAGAGGGAAGTGAGCAGGGCTACGTAGAAGGAAAAGAGGTTGAAAGATAAAGTTTACAGATTGGAGCAAAAGGATGGCATTAATGGTCTCTTGAAAGTCACTGAAAGACTTCAGTTTTTACTTTGAGTGAGACCTGAAGCCATTGAAAAAGTCTGTAGCAAAAGAGTGATCAGGACTGATTTATACTTTAAAATTCTAGTTCCTATTGTGATAATAGAAGTAGTGGGGGCAAGGAATGAACCACAAAGAATCCTTGGAAAGCCACTGCAGTAATCCAGAAAGAGATGATGGTGGCTTGAACAAAGTATCGTGAAGATAAGGAATGGTCATGCGGAGGTGGTGAAAAGTGAGCAGGCTCTGCTGTGGAGTCAAATCCCACTCATAGTAACCTCTCCTTGGGTTTCTGAGGTGGTATCTCTATGAAAATAGATTGCCTAGTCTTCCTTCTGAGGAGTGGGTTTGAACTGGTGGCTTTGAACTGCCAGCCTTCTAGTTAGCTGTCAAATGCCTTAGGCACTGTGCCACCAGAGCTCCTTATGTAAAGATAAAGTCTTTTTTCTGGTAATAAGCACTCCGGTAGCATAGTGCCTAAGGCACTTAACTGCTAACCAGATGCCTGGCAGTTCAAACCCACCAGCCATTCCTCGGAAGGAAGGTTGGACAATCTACTTCCACAGTGATACTGCCTCAGAAACCCAAGGAGGGGTCGCTATGAGTCAGACTGGACTCTATGGCAGTGCATTTGGTTTTTTTTTTTTCCTTTTCCAACTCTATCAGCCTACTTTCTCAAAGCTACTCAATGTTGTTGTTCTTGTTATTAGGTATTGTCGAGTTACGTCCGGCTCATTGCGACCCTATGTACAACAGAAAAAAACACTACCCAGTCTGATGCCAGCCTCACAATCCCTGCTATACCTGGGCCCGTCATTGCACCCACTGTGTCAACCCATTTTCTTGAGGGCCTTCCCCTTTTTCATTGACCTTCCACTTTACCAAGCATGATATCCTTCTCCAGGAAATGGTTCCTTCTGACAACAGGACCACAGTAGATGAAATGGAGCACTCTGGCTGTACTTCCTCCAGGACATATTTGTTTTGGCAGTCCATAGTACTCTCAGTATTCTTCGTCAGCACCACAACTCAAAAGCATCAACTCTTCTTCGGTCTTCCTTATTCATTGTCCAGCTCTCACATGCATAAAAGGTGACTGGAAATACCAGAGCTTGGATGAGGCACACCTTAGTCTTCAAGGAGACATCTTTGCTCTTCAGCACTTGAAAGAGGCCTTTTGTGTTAGATTGACTTAATGCAATACGTCATCTGATGTCTTGACTGCTGCTTCCATCGGTATTAATTGTAGAACCAAGTCATACGAAGTCTTTAATAACTTCAATCTTTTCTCCATTTATCATGCTGCTGTTTAGTGGTCCAGTTGTATGGATTTTCATTCTCTTTATGCTGTTGTTGTTGTTGTTATTTGCCGTCGAGTCGGCCCCAACTCATAGCGACCCCTCCTTGGGTTTCCGAGGCAGTATCACTACAGAAGGAGGATTGCCCAACCTTCCTTCCGAGGAGTGGCTGGTGGGTTTGAACCGTCGTCAGCCTTCTGGTTAGCAGTCAAGTGCCTTGGCCACTACACTACCAGAGATGTAATCCATATTGCAGACTAGTCGTCAATCTTCATCAGTAAGTGCTTCAAGTCATCTTCACTTTCAGCAAGCAAAGTTGTGTCATCAGCATATCACAGGTTGTTGAGTCTTCCTCCAATCTTGATGCCATGTTCTTCTTCATATAATCCAGCTTCTCAGATTATTTACTCAGCATACAGAATGAGTAACTCACTGCCGTCAAGTCAGATCTGACTCATAGCAACCCCTCCTTAGGTTTCCGAGGTGGTATCACTATGGAAGTAGCTTGGCAAAACTTCATTCTGAGGAGTGGCTGGTGGGTTTGAATTGCCAGTCTTCTGGTTAGCAAGGAAATGCCTTAGGCACTACGCCACCAGAGCTCCCACAGATTGAATAAGTATGGTGAAAGGATACAACCCTGCCACACTCCCTTCTTGATCTTAAACCATGCAGTATCCCCTTGTTCTGTTCGAATGATAGCCTCCTGATGTCTGTACAGATTCTTCATGAGTACAATTAAGTGTTCTGGAATTCCCATTCTTCTCAGTATTATCCATAATTTGTTATGATCCACACAATCGAATGCTTTTGCATAGTCAAGAAAACATAAGTAAATATCTTTGTGGTATTCCTTGCTTTCAGCTAAGATCCATCTGACATCAGCAATGATATCCCTTGTTCCACATCCTCTTCTGAATCCAGCTTGTATTTCTGGAAGTTCTGTGTCAATATACTGCTGCAACCATTTTTTAATTATCTTCAGTAAGATTTTACTTGCATGCAATATTAATAATACTGTTTGATAATTTTCACATTCTGTGGGATCACCTTTTTTTGGAATAGGTACAAATATGGATCTCTTCCAGTAAGTCAGCCATGTAGTTATCTTCCAAATCTCTTGGCATAGCCAAGTGAGTGCCTCCAGCATGGCATCCATTTGCTGAAACATCTCAATGGGTATTCTGTCAACTTCTGGAGCCTTGTTTTTCACCAATTCCTTCAGTGTAGCCTCGATTTCTTCCTCTACCATTGGTTCTTGATTACATGCCACCTCCTGAAATGGATGAACACTGACTAATTCAATATACAGAGTCTGTATAACCTTCTCTCTTCTTTTGCTGTTTCCTGCATCATTCAACATATTGCCCATAGAATCATTCAATATTGCAACTCGAAGTTTAAATTTTTTCCTTGGTTCTTTCAGCTTGAGAAATGCCAAGAGGGTTCTTCCCTTTTGGTTTTCTAACTCTAGATCTTTGTACATTTCATTATAATAATTGGCTTTGCCTTCTCGAGCTGCTCTTTTAAATCTTCTGTTCAGCTCTTTTATCCTGTCTATTCTTCCATTTGCTTTAGCTACTCTCCATTCAAGAGCAAGTTTAAGAGTCTCTTCTGACATCTATTTTGGTCTTTTCTTCCTTTCCTGTCTTTTTCATGACCTCTTGCTTTCTTCATGTATGATGTTCTTGATGTCATCCTATAATTCCTCTGGTTTTTGGGCATTTCTGTTCAATGCATCAAATCTATTCTTTAAATGGTCTCTAAATTCAGGGGGAATATAATCAAGGTCATATTTTGGTTCTTGTGGACTTGTTTTAATCATCTTCAACTTCAACTTGCATATAAGCAACTGATAGTCTGTTCCACAATCAGCTCTTGGCCTTGTTTTGGCTTGAAGGTACTGAGCTTCTCTATCACCTCTTGCCACAGAAGTAGTCAATATGATTCCTGTGTACTGTACTCCCTCTGGTGAAGTCCACATGTGTAGCCCCCAAATGTGTTGTTGAAAAAAGGTATTTGCAATGAAAAGGGCATTGGTCTTGCAAAAAATTCTATCATGCATTCGTCAGTAATATTTCTATCACTAAGGCCATATATTCCAACTACTGGTGATTCTTCTTTGTTTCCAACTTTTGCATTCCAGTCACCAGTGATAAGCAACACATCTTGATTGCATATTTGGTCAATTTCAGACTGCAGAAGTTGGTGAAAATCTTCAATTTCCTCATCTTTGGCTTTGGTGGCTGGTCAGTAAATTTGAGTAATAGTAGTATTAAACGGTGTTCCTTGTACGTGTATGGATATTAACCTATCACTGACAGCACTGTACTTCAGGACAGATCTTGAAACATTCTTTGTGATGCTGAATGCCACACCATTCCTATTCAATTTGTCATTCCCAGCATAACAGAACATGTGACTGTCTGATTCAAAATGACCAAAACCAGTCCATTTCAGCTCACTAATGCCTAGGATATCAATCTTTACCCATTCCATTTCATTTTTGACAACTTCCAATTTTCCTAGATTCATACTTCATACATTCCATGTTCTGATTATTAATGGATGTCTGCAGCTGTTTTTTCTCACTTTGAGTCATGCCACATCAGCAAATGGAGGTCCCAAAAGCTTTACTCCATCCATATCATTAAGGTCGGCTCTACTCTGAGGAAGCAGCTCTTCCCTGGTCATATTTTGAGTGACTTCCAACCTGAGGGGCTCATCTGCCATCTCTGTTGGACAATGTGTCAGGGCTATTCATAAAGTTTTCTATAATATATCAGACAGTGTTTCACTGCCATTCATAAGGTTTCCACTGGTCAATTCTTTGAGAAGTGGATGGCCTCTTTCTTCTTCCAAGTCTATCTTAGTCTGGAAGCTCCACTGAAACCTGTCTACCATGGGTAACCCTGTTGGCATTTGCAAGACCAGTGGCATGGCCTCCAGCCTAATAGCAAAATGCAAGCCACCACAGGATGACAAACTGATTGACAGACAAATTTGTCTCCTTTAACTCTTCCAAATCTTCCAACTCACTTCCTGGCCTCCCTTAAAGCTGCTCCAAAGCCGGTGCCAAGCTCTCTGCCTTCCAGGCCTCCCTTAAAGGCTGCTTCCAAAACACCCCTGTGCCTGGCTCACCACCTTCTAGGCCTCCCTTAAAGACTGCCTCCAAACACCCCCATGCCCGGCTCACCACCTTCTGGGCCTCCTTAAAGGCTGCCTCCAAACATCCCCACACCAAACTACTCAATAAAGCCTTCTAATTATAAATCTTTAAATTCTCTCATTTTTTGAGGCAGTGTACACATGATTATCCCCTATCTTCTACTTTTCTGAAATAATACACATTGTAATCAAATGAGCTTTCCTTTTTTTTGGAGGTCTACTTTCTTTAGATTCAAATACCCACAAGTAAGACAAACTAATATTGTTCCCACTAGCAAACTCAACAATTTCTTCCTTATTAAATGCCCTTTCCCTTCATCTTCATTCAATATACATTTGTTAAGGACTGGCTATTTACTGAAGTGTTCTGCTAAGTATGCTAACAAATTGCTGTTGATTTGATTCCAAATCATGGCAACACCATGTATGTCAGAGTAGAATTGTGTTCCATATTGTTTTCAGTGGCTGATTTTTCAGAGCTAGATCACCAGGCCTTTCTTCCTGGTGCTTTTGGATGGACTTGCCCTTCCAAACCTTTAGGTTAGCAGTGGAGCACTTTAACCATTTACACTACCCAATGACTCTTGTTAAGTACATTAGGAGAATGTTATGGATTGAATTTTATTCCCCAAAAATATTTGTTAGAATCCTGTACTTGTGGATGCAATCCCATTTGAGAAAAGAGTTTTCTTTATTATGTTAATGAGGGATATCAGTGTAGGGTCTATCTTATACCTAATCACTTTTGAGATATGAAAAGAAATTAGGCACAAAAGCAAGAGAGTACAAATGGGTGAAACACAGATGCCACATGGAGATCACCAAGGAATCCACCAATGCCAGGGCCAGAGAATGGAATGTGAGATAAGGATTGTCCCCCACAGCAGATACAGAGCCCTCCCCTAGGGCCAGAGCCTTGAATTAAGACTTCTAGCTTCCTAAACTGAGAAAAAAAAATACATTTCCATTCTTTAAAACCACCCATTTGTAGTCTTTCTGTTAGAGTAGCACTTAGAAACTAAGACAGGTGTATACAAGAAAATGAGACTCTGCCTGCAAAGAGACTCTGTCGCAATAGTTTTGGGGTCTTTCCCTCGACTTGCAACATATTTAAGGGCTTTGATTTTGTCCAATTCTTTACAAGAGGCTCACCATAGCAGTGATTCTCAATTATATGATTCTGATATCCTTCTCCTACTTCCACTACCTTAATCTACAAGGAGAAACATAATTACAAGGTGACAACTATAATACTTAATAGAGATATTTCCCAAATGCTAGAGCAGAGAGAAGAAATAAACTAATTCTGCCTGATGGGAACTAGAAAGGGCTTTACCAAAGGTTTAATCTTTGAGGTTGTCCTTGAAGAATGAATAAGCATTAACAAGAGTTAAAGATGTAAGCAGTATTCTAAACTGAGGCAATAATACATGCAAAGGTATTAAAAAAAAACATGGTAATAGTATGTTTAGGGAATGGCATAAAGGTTAATGATATTTTCGTTTATTAAGCATGGAAGATGATGTTTGGAGATAACGCTAGAAATGTAGGTTGGGCCAAAATGTAAAGAACTTCATGTGCTCTATATGCTCAGATAACTTGAGAGTAGAGTGAATGGGCAGTCATAGGTTTTTAAATAAGAAGGAATGAGATCAGATTTTCTTTTGATCAGATGGATCAGAAAGGAAGAGATACAGGCAGGCAAATCACGTTAAAGTCCAAGTTAGAGATAAAGATCTAAAACAATGAGTGGACAAGATAAAACATATTTCAGAAGCATTTTTAAAATATTTATTGGTAAGTTTTTATGACTGATAGGATATAAGTGACGAGAAAGGAGTAAAGACTGAGAAAGTTCTCACTATGTGTATGTGCAGACATACTGTTAGTCAAGAGAAAACAGGAAGAAAAAGGGGACATGTTAAATTGAGGTATAAATGTATCGAAGTGTTTGAAGAATATCTAGGTGGAAATGTTTGAGGGCAGTAGAAACTGTAACTTACCAACCAACACGGTATCACCAAGGAAAAGGAAGACACGGAAAGGCGTACAAGAGGTAAACAGACAACAAAAGTAAAGACTTTTACATACACAATACTACATTATAATTAATATCACACTCAAGTAAAATTTTGCTGAAGATAATTCAAAAATGGTTACAGTAGATTTAAATAGGCAGACAAGCTACACAGACCCTCTTCAACAAAGAAAAGATAAAACAATTGACAGAGATACAGAAGATAATCCTGAAGCCCTGAGCTTTGAAAGGAAGTATACAGAAGTGGAATCAGCACCAACTAGTAGAAAAACCTGAATAAAAACAAGACTTTAGAATAGGCTCTGTTTACCAAGGATGGCAGGAACATATGGGAAGCTGACAACAGGAAGGGAGACAGATGGTGAGCGTATAAGCGCTGTCAAGCAACAAACAGAGGAGCACAGTCCCCTGCTTACTTAGATAACATCCAAACAAAACAAAGAAAATGAAAACCGTGGGCAAATCACTACAATATAAAATCACCAATCAAATACAAACACAAAAATGTCACAAAGTCTCAGAGACAACACAGAGCATCACAGTCCACACAAAGAAGCAAGATAAAGCAGGAGAAATAATGGAGCAGAACACAGACCCAAAACACATCTCTGAGGAAGACGTAGTATTGGAACTCCTGAAAAGGAATTCAAAAGAGTTATATATATATATATATATATATATATATATATATATGTTGTTGTTGTTGTTGTTATGTGCCATCGAGACAGACCTGACTCATAGCGACCCCTCCTTGGGTTTCCGAGGCAGTATCACTACGGAAGTAGATTGCCCAACCTTCCTTCCGAGTAGTGGCTGATGGGTTTGAACTGCCAGCCTTCTGATTAGCAGTCAAGTGCCTTAGGCACTATACTACCAGAGCTTATATATATATATATATGTATGTATGTATGTATCTGTCTCTCAAGAGATTGAGAGACAGATCAAGGAAAACACTGACAAAATTGAGGAAAACACATAGAAAACCCTAGAACAATTTCAAAAGACAATACAAAAACAAAATGAAAAATTAGAAATGATACAAAATCTACAGATAGAAATCCAGAAGATGAATACTAAATTTTCAGAAATAGATAACACATTGAATGGGCAAAGGAATAGAACTGAAACAATGGAAGAAAGAATTAGTGAGATTGCAGACAAATACCTCAATACTTCTTTGGAAAGGGATCAATCAGAAAAAAGATCAAAACAAAATGAAGAAACCCTAAGGTTCATGTGGGATATCATCAAAAGGAATAACCTATGTGTAATCAGAATTCCAGAACAGGAAAAGAAAAATAAAACCACTCAGAAAATTGTCCAAGATTTCCCTGGTATGATGGAAGATAAGAATACATCCATTCAAGAAGTATAATGAACTACAAACAGGATAGACCATAAAAGAAAATCATCAAGACATATCATCATCAAATTCACCAAAACCAAAGACAAAGAATCCTGAAAGCAGCACACGAGAAACAAAAAGTTACCTACAAGGGGCAACCAATAAGACTAAGCTCAGATTTCTCAGCAGAAACCATGCAGGTGAGAAAACAATGGGATGGTATATATAAAACTGTGAAAGAAAAATATTTCCAACCAAGAATTATATACCCAGCAAAAAACAAAACCAAAAAAAAAAGCCAAACTCACTGCTGCCATTGAGTCAGATCTGACTCATAGTGACCCCTCCTTGGGTTTCCGAGGCAGTTATCACTACAGAAAAACTGTCCCTCAAATATGATGATGAATTCAGGACATTTCCAGATAAGTAAAAATTAGAAGAATTTGTTAAAACCAGACCAACCTTACAAGAGATACTAAAGGGAGTCCTTTGAACAGAGAACCAACAAAACCAAACAACAACCATTAACAGACAAGATGACAGAACCCAGAAACCAACCCAGTTATGGAAGTATCCAAGGTAAATAAGCCTACAAGATTATAAACAGGGAACCAGAGACATCAATTGACAAATGAGGACAATTACAAACCAAAAAGAGGGAAAAAACTATATACTTATAGAACTTTTAAATGGTAGGGAAATCAAGACAAGTGCAAGATAGAACGGACTGTTCTAAACTTGGGAAGAAAATGATAAATCACAGAGTAACCTCAAAGAAAAATAATAAGCCTTCACACCACAATAAAAAAGAGGACCAGCACAAATATTTAGCATATACTAAAACAACAGCAATGAAGGAAGTGATAACACTACTCATAAACAAAACAAGCTCAGCATAGAAAATTATATAGAACAAGGAAATCAGCAACACCACAAAAAAGCATGTAACAAAATAACAGCAACCAATTCATACTTGTCAATAATTACACTGAATTAATTACACTGGATTAAATGTACCACTCAAGAGATGGAGGGTTGCAGACTGGACAAGAAAACATAACCCATCAATTTGCTGTCTATAAGAGATACACGTTAGAGAGAAAGACAAAAATAGACTAAAAATCAAAGGGTGGAAAAAGATATATCAAGCAAATGGCAACCATAAAAGAGCAGGATTGGCAATATTAATTTCTGATCAAATTGACTTTAAGACAAAAACCACCATATGAGACAAGGAAGGACATTATATAATGATTAAAGGATCAACTGAACACTAAGATATAACCATAATAAATATCTATGGACCCAATGAAAGGGCCCCAAATACATAAATCAGACTTTAAAAGAGCTGAAAAGCCAAACATATGACTCCACAGTCATAGTGGGAGACTTTAATACACCACTTTCATTGAAAGATAGAACAACTGGAAAGAAATGCAACAAAGATGCAGAAGAGCTAAACAATAAAAACCACGAACTTGGGCTATAGACATCTACAGAGCACTTCACCAACAGCAGCACAACAGCCATTCTTTTCCAGTGCACATGGCACATTTTCCATGATAGACCATATGTTAGGCCATAAACCAAGTCTTAATAAATTTAAAAACATTGAAATACTGCAAAGCATCTTCTCAGATCATAATGTTATCAAAT
>NW_006921603.1:13377279-13378194 GCF_000298275.1 Orycteropus afer afer | reverse complement strand
AGTAGCAAAGTTCAACAAGACAGAAAATAACAAATGCTGGCGAGGATGTGGAGAGATTGGGACTCTCATACACTGCTGGTGGGACTGTAAAATGGGACAACCATTGTGGAAAGCAGTATGGTGATTCATTCAAAAGTTGGAATTAGGAATACCATTTGACTCAGCCATTCTTTTACTAGGTGTATATCCTAAAGAAGTGAAAGCCATGACAAGAACAGACATATGCACACCCATGTTCATCACTGCACTATTTACAATAGCCAAAAGATGGAAACAACCTAGGTGTTCATCAACTAAGGAATGGATAACCAAACTATGGTACATAACACAATGGAATACCATGCAATGCTAAAGAATAATGTAGAATCTGCAAAAAAAAACACCGCATAATGTGGAGGAACTTGGAGGACATTATGCTGAGTGAAATAAGTCAATCACAAAAGGACAAATATTGTATTAGTCTGTTATTGTAAAAGTCAAGGAAAGGTTTCTATATGGAAGGAAATTTTGTTTATTGGTTACCAGGAGTAGGAGGGGAGGAGAGGGAACACTGTTAGATAGATAGCGATAAGTATTGATTTGGGTGAAGAGAAGGGCAATGTACCAAATATGAGTGATCAATGGGGTGGCATTGAGGAAGAGAAAGACACAGAGAGGTACATGGGAGGTACAGACAACAAAGATGAACCCTTTTGCACATACAGTACTGCATTGTCAATAAAGGCAAACATGGGTATACGGGTGAATAGATGGGTGGACAGATGGGTGGATAGGCTGAACTAGCAGGTATGTCTATGAAGCGGGGAGTGTACCCAAGAATATGTATAGGGTTGGCAGACAATGGTCCTATAAGTTTATGTGTATGATCTGAATTCCCAGGTGTACAGTAGAGCTGACAAGGGGCAAGGTTGTAGT
>NW_006921603.1:13368193-13376464 GCF_000298275.1 Orycteropus afer afer | reverse complement strand
TTAAAAAAAAAAAAAAAGAGAGATACCATCTGGCACCAGCACTAATGGCAAAGTTCAACAAGACAGAAAATAACAAATGCTGGCAAAGATGCGGAGAGATTGGGACTCTCATACACTGCTGGTGGTACTGTAAAATGATACAACCACTGTGGAAAACAGTATGGTAATTCCTTAAAAAGCTGGAATTAGACAGCATTTGATCCAGCCATCACATTACTAGGTATATATTCTAAAGAAGTGAGAGCCAGGACAAGAACAGATATATGTACACCCACTTTCATCACAACATTATTTATAATACCAAAAAGATGGAAACAACCTATGTGTCCATCAGCAGAAGAATGGATAACCAAACTATGGTACATATATACAATGGAATACTATGCAACACTAAAGAATAACATAGAATCTGCAAAACAACACATCACATGGATGAACTTGGAGGACATTATGCTGAGTGAAATAAGTCAATCACAGAAGGACAACTATAGTATTAGTCCATTATTATAAAAAGTCAAGGAAAGGTTTTATATATGGATATATGTAAGGAAACTTTATTAGCTGGTTACCAGAGGTGAGAGGGGAAGAGGGGGAACACTAAAAAAAAAAAGTATCAATTCATGTTACTTTACTTTTGTTGTATTTCACTGTACATAAATTATATTTCAATAAAATGTATTTTAAAAAAAAAAGATTGCAGCAGTATATTGACTGGGAACTTCCAGAAATGCAAGCTGCATTCAGAAGAGGACATAGAAAAGGGATAGCATTGCTGATATCAGATGGTTCTTGGATAAAAGTAAAGAATATCAGAAAGACGTCTCCTGTGTTTTACTGACCATGCAAAGGTATTCGACTTTGTGGACCATAACAAATTATAGATAATAATGTGAAGAATGGAGTTCCAGGAAACTTAATTGTGTTCATGAGGAACCTGTACATCAAACAGAACAAAAGGATACTGCATGGTTTAAAATGAGGAAGAGTGTGCATCAGGGTTGTATTCTTTCACCATACTTATTCAATCTGTATGCTGAGCAAGTAATCAAGAAGCTGGACTAAAAGAAAAACAGGACATCAGGATTGGAAGAAGAATCATTAACAACTTGTGATATGCAGACAACACAACTTTGCATGCTAAAAGTGAAGAAGACTTAAAGTATTTACTGATGAAGATCAATGACTACAGTCTTCAGTATAGATTACACCTCAATATAAAGAAAACAAAAATCCTTACAACTGGACTGCAACATCACAATAAATGGAGAAAAGATTGACGTTGTCAGGGATTTCATTTGACTTGGATCCAAAATCAACACTCATGGAAGCAATAGTCAAGAAATCAGATGTCATACTGCAATGGGAAAATGTGCTGCAAAGATTTCTTTAAAGCGTTGAGGAGCAAAGATGTAACTTCAAAAACTAAGGTGTGCCTGACCCAAGCCATGGTATTTTCAGTTGCCTCACATGCATGTGAAAGCTGGACAATGAATAAGGAAGACCAAAGAGTTGGTGCCTATGAGTTGTGGTACTGGCGAAAAATACTGAAAATACCATGGACTGCCAGAACAAACAGATCTGTCCTGGAAGAAGTACAGCTGGAATGTTCCTTAGAAGTGAGAATAACCAGACTTCATCCCACCACTTTGGAAACTGTGGTGGTTATGTTTGTGTGTCAACTTGGCTGGGCCTGGTTGAGTGGCTGAACAGCTGGTGGTAGTTATTCCCCATGATTAGACTGGCAGTCAACTCCATGGTGGGATCTACCACAAGCAGCTGAGTAGCTGCCTTTGGGATGTGGTCTGCTTCCTATATATAAGGAGAAGCTTTGAGAATGGTCTCTAGCCTACAGCACACTTGGACCCTACATATAGCCATGTTGTTGCTCAGCAGCCTACCATGCTCTGCCAACCTTGGGACTCACAATGGACTTAAGTTAATGGCCTGCTGTGTGGTTTAGTAACATTGGGACTGTGCCTTTTTATGTGCCAATCTTGGTATTCTAAGCCTCAGCAGCTAGAAGCTGTCTGAGTGAAGAAACACCTCTAGCTCTAGTGGGCCGGGAGCAGGAGGCAGAGCTGGACCCCAAGGTTGAAGGGCTTCCACCCAGCCCCTAGAGCCTGGCACTTTGAACGTGGACTTAAAGCCTCCAAATTGTAAGACTAAACTCCTGTTTGTTAAGGCCATCCCATTTGTGGTATATATTCCTGTGAGAGCAGCACCAGGTAACCATAACAGTCATGTTACAGAAGGGACCAGTCCCTGGAGAAGGATATCATGCGAGGTAAAGTAGAGGGTCAGTGAAAAAGGGGAAGACTCTCAACAGGATGGACTGACAGAGCGGCTGCAACAACAGGCTCAAGCACAGCAAGGACTGTGAGGATGGTGCAGGACTGGGCAGTGTTTCCTTCTATTGTACATGGGGTCACTATGAGTTGGACCTGACTCGACAGCACTTAACAACCACCACCACCAAGAAAAAGGATCCAGAATGAGAGGAAAATGAATGGAAACTTCAGTCTTTAAACACACTAATGTAGGCAGAAGAAAAAAAAAAAAAAAAAAGATCATAGACTCCATCTAATCTCAAAATCTATCAAAATATACTCTCAGTATAAACTCTCTGGATTCTTGGACATAATAGTAAAAATTTTAAGAACATTTCAAATTATGGGAATAATATAAATAATAAGGAACTTTATGCTGTGTGTTGTTCAATTAAGTAATACCATGTAATAACTGAAGACTCAGGGTGATTGATACTAATAACAGCACAGAAGGCAAATTCGTAAGTGTATTTAATTGCTTAAGCCTATCCTTAGGCTTAATTAGAACTCTTAACACAGTAAATTTTATTTGCAAGCCATCCTACCTCAAAAACAAATACCTGCAAAATTCATATACTCATCTGAAAATTTAGAACTTTCTCTTTCATATGGCTATAGTCACAATTTCAGTCTTTAGGAAGAAATTAACCTTAACAAAAGGTAAAACAACAGTGCATTGTGAACTTGATAACCATTCTTTCCACACTACAAACACTAGTTAATTATCCGAGTAACCTTAGCATGTTGTAGATACCCTTATAATAAACAAAATTGAGGAACATTTAACTTTTTCTAAAACATTACCGTATTTTTTTACTGCTCATAATAATTCTGTCAAAAATAAATTTAACAGCATGAGGTAACTTACTTTGAAGATGATCTTATTTTATTAGGAAATTGGTGTCTCAGTTTTATACCCAACAAAATTTCAAAATTACTAATTACTATAGCTAGCAGTCAAGACCCAATACAACAACAACAAAAAAGCAAAAACCAGAAGGATAACTGCTACCTAATATAACCAGTACATAAGATGTATATCATCAGATGTACATCCAGTACATCAGATATATATCCAGTACATCAGATGTACATCCAGTACATCATAAAATATATTCAGTTTCTCTTATGTTAAGATTTTCCTCCTTTGAAACACATCCGTCACTAAGATAATATCTAGCATGCATGGAGCCCAAATACATACCTATGTTAAATTTTCTCATCTGTACTTTTAAAATGTTTACATCTTAGATTATTTCAATATCACAAGTAATAATTCATAGTATATACTCAATCAAAAAATATTTAGTAAGGGCCTAACACAGGTAGAAAGTTCTGGTGGCACAGTGGTTAAAGCACGTAGTGGATGAACAACAGGTCAGAAGTTCAAACCCACTAGCCACTCTGCAGGAGAAAAATAATGCAGTCTGCTTCCATAAATATTTACAGCCTTGGAAACTCTATGAGGCTGTCCCACTGTCCTATAGGGTCATTATGAGTTAGAAATCAACTCAATGGTAGTGGGTTAATAAAAGTAGGGTGCTATGTAGGAATAAAAATGCATACAGCATGGTCTCTATCTTCATAATCATTTACAGTGTAATTGGGAAGATAAGCTCTAATAAAACAGGTAAAAATTAGAACTATATACATTCCTTACCTGTACAATCTTGAGCAACATAAATAGTTATTCCTTGTAAATCAGGGTGTCTTGCTTCTTCAACTGCTTTTCTAAGAAAATAACAAGTATAATCTTTTAAAATCTTAAGTAGCATTTCCAGCTGATACCTAAAGACTTAATTTAAAGAGGGGAAAAAAGCCATCATTTTCCTGAATTTCCTACTTAATCTGTAATATCTGGTTTCAAAAACTATCACGAGTGGTATCAGAAATTAAGTCAAATTTTCAAAGTTGAATATTATACAAAATTATTCAAGGAACATTAAAATATAAGTTATAAAATAAGTAAGAAATTGTTGAGCACAAAGCTATAACAGAAAAAAAAGATTTCTCTCAATCACTCATTTGGCTATATTAAGTGTTTTCCAACCAGTAATGTCACAATATACCTCAAAATTTGCTTTATATTCACTTACATTAGTGTCTAAGAGCAAATGACTGTATGCTTTTGCCCTCTAGTATACTTCTGAAAGTTTGTTTCTTTTCTTTAAACAACAGTGCAACTTTTATTCCTTCTTTAAAAAATATCTATGACCTGAGAAATGCATTTCCTAAGGTTAAGTCATAGAATTTTATAAGTAAAACTTCAAATTGAAAAATATTTCTAATTGAGTATAATGTTCTCAACGGTTCACATCATGTGAAAAAAAATCACAGTAACAGTATCTACAAAAGGAAAGTATGCCGATTACAAAAAATATGAACATTTTTATTAACTGTATTTTTTAAGTTCTTTAACCTATCTTATTATGTTTCTATGCATTAGTATAGAATAAGGATCGGCAAAGTTTGGCCCACAGGCCAAATTCAGCCCATGCCCTATTTTTTGTACAGCCTACAAGAGAAGAATGATGTTTTTTTATAGTTTTAAAAGGTTGTAAAAACAAAGAAGAATGTGGAACAGAAACCTTGTAAGACCCACAAAAGCCTAACATGTTTACTATTTATACTATTTGGACCTTTACAGAAAAAGTTCCCTGATCTCTGGGGTATAAATACCTTTAAATACCTTAAAGGGTAGAAACTATGCTTTAGGTTATGTCTTTATAAATGTCGTATCAAGTTGGACATGATATTATTATCAACAACCAATCAAATTCAAAACATTGGAAAAATACTTTTTAACTGTAAGCATTTGGCCTAAAAAATATTAAAGCCTGCTAATATCCAAAAATGCTTTATAATCATTTGAAATTTTTATAATTCTAGATGGAGTAAATTTACCATAACATACTGTACTTAGATGACATATTAATAATTCCATTTATGATAATACCAGAATATGTAATACACAATTTTAAAAAAAGACAATTTAAAAAAAAGAAAAAAAAAAACTTAAGCAGTATCCAATAAATAGCACGTAAAAATCTGAAGTACAGTGAAATTTGAGTTTTGACTTTTTTTTAACTACCCTGAATGTCACAGACTTTTTAATTTTACTATGACATAATTATAATATTAATAGGCCCATACATTTACAATTCTCAAGAATTTAATGTGAGCAAAGAAATGATGAAAATATCAATTTTAGCTCTTGACATTTCATTACACTATCAGTATATTGGAAGCTCTGGTAGAGTAGTGCCTAATGTACTTGACTGCTAACTAGAAGGCTGGCGGTTCAAATCTACCAGCCACTCCACGGAAGGAAGGTTGGGCAATCTACTTCCGTAGTGATACTGCCTCGGAAACCCAAGGAGGGGTCGCTATGAGTCGGGTCCGACTCGACAGCACATAACAACAACATCAGTATATTACAGACCCCAGATTACACTATTTAAAGAAAGGAAACTAGAATGTTATGCATGTTCTAAGGCTGAAAGAGTTGTTAGTTTTTAGAACATCCCAAATAAGGTAGTCTAATGAAAACCTAGGAGCTCTGGTAGCATAGTGGCTAAGGCACTCGACTGCTAACCAGAAGGCTGGCGGTTCAAACCCACCAGCCACTCCTCGGAAGGAAGATGGGGCAATCTACTTCCGTAGTGATACTGCCTTGGAACCCAAGGAGGGGTCGCTATGAGTTGGGTCCGACGCGACGGCACATAACAACAACAACAACAACAAAATGAAAACCTAGGCTGGAAAGAGATCTTGGATACCTGTATGTATAAGCAAGAGAAACAACAACAAATAAACTAAATGTAACTAGAGTCACATCATGTCAAGACTCAAACTTGTTTCCCTTTTAACAAATGAAATGTTCCTTTACAAGTATTTTCATACAGATAGATTGTACAAGTTCCAATTATATATACACATTGCAAAACTCAGTATACTCTGAGCCTGAGAACCTCGTCATAAAATGAAAGATTTTAAAACAATTTTACCTTAATATGTGAGCAACCACAGCTGGTCCATACCAATCTCCAGCTTTTTTCCCCGACTTCTTTCCATATTCTATTAGCTGATGTAAGCCAAAGAGGGCCGAGGGGGAATCACCAAACCAAGAGATGATTTTCCTATGATAAATTTCATTTTGCATTTCACGATCATCAGAATATCTCCCAATAGTTTTATTCAAAGAAATTGATGGAGTTTTGAGTTCACTTTCCCCTGATGGTGATGCTTCAAATGATGCAGTAAATTTTTTTACAGTGTGAGAAGTCCGTGATTCAGAGTCCGAATTTTCAATGTTCAAAGCATCAGGCCAGGTCCAAGCTATAGTAGTTTCAAAGTAAGGTGTTCAGATCTTTTAAAGAGTTAGATTTCAACAATTTATTATTTTAGGCTATTTTTTATTTTTTATATATATATATATATATATATATATATATATATATACACACACACACACACATATTATATTTATAATTTTAACTACTAAAATCAGTTTGTAGCAATTCATTAAAGATATATGTGTTTCTAAAACAAAAACTCACAAACACAAAAATCAATAGAGACAGAAAGTAGGTTAATGGTTGCCTCTGGAGGGATGAAGGAGCCCTGGTGGCACAGTGGTTAAGTACTTGGACACTAACTGAAAGATCAGGGGTTTAAATCCACCAGCAGCTCCATGGGAAAAAGATATGGCAATCTAGTTCCATAAAGATTATAGCTGAGGAAATCATTATGGGGCATAGTAATGCTATAGGATCACTATGAGTCAAAATCAACTGGACAGCATTGTGTTTTTTTATGGAGGGAAAAGGATATAGAAAGTGACTGGCAATGGGTATGAAATTTCTTTTGGGGTTGATAAAAGTGTTCTAAAATTATATTATGGTAGTTACTGCAGAATTCTTTAAATATGCTAAAAACATTGAACTGTTCACTTTAAACAAATGAATGTAGTATGTAAATTATTTCTCAATAAAACTGCTCAAAAAATAAATAAAGGTACCAGCGAAGAAATTGTGCCAATATATTACTGGTATTTATTGTACTATTCTCCGGACTTACCTAAAATTTCCACAATTTCTAAAATAGAAATACATTTTATATAATCAGGGGAAAAATTATTAAAAATAAATGACAAAAGAACAAAATAGTAAACAGGTACAAATGGGCAATTCTGAAATTTGTTGTTTCTTCCCTATGAGAGTGTTGAGATGGAATAATGACTTTTGTATTCCACTACAAGTGCTCTTTATCAGACATCCAGTCATGACTACCCAAAGGCACAATAAGCATATTTATTAACAGTTACAACATTTATAAGAGGATAGATAAGTTTTAAAAATGGATTTTAATTTTATTATGGGTTAAAGTTTGACAACAAAAGTTTCAAATTTTCTTTTCAAAATATTTTTCTTATATAATCTTTTCAGAATAACTTAATCATTGTATGGAGTCATAATAATTCTTAGGTAAGTAAAGAGTTAATGAATGAAGACATGAAAGATCAAAGATTCCCAGAAATCAAATATAGTTCTAACTTGAGTTTTCAATAACAAGAGAGTCCTTAAATACACATGTAGCTTTAACTTAACAAAAGGACTCATAGATTCAGAGAAATATAGTCAGAACTATGAGATATTTTCCAACCCTTACCCATGACTGTACAAGACTATAAATAAAACACCCCAGACACTTCTTAAAAATTCTTTTTCCTTGCATTATCTACATCTCTCTTAAATAACTTTCTCTCTGAGAGATCCCATCAATAGTCTCTATAGAAAAGTTACTAAATATTGCCATGCATTGCAAGGAAACTGTCTAAAACTTAAAGGAAAAAAAATCTGATAACAGTATCAATCAGATATGATAGCCTAAAATAATAATCTGAAATCTTCCTATAAATGTACAAATTATAAAAAAAAAAAAA
>NW_006921603.1:13366485-13368093 GCF_000298275.1 Orycteropus afer afer | reverse complement strand
ATATATATATACACACACACACACACGTGTGTGTGTGTGTATACATGTCAGTATCAATGACATTTTGATAATCTAAAAGACTAAGCTTTATGATCTTATTAAGAATATGCTTAACAAATTTAATATGACTGATTATATTTATAAGAATAAAAATAATGTTAAAGCATTATTGTTATACAGGGAGAAAATAAACCAGCATAAATAAGCAATGTAAAGTAACTTATTAGATTTAAATAATGTAAAAACATTAGTTATCTGCTCAAAGTCATGGCTATTGATCTGCCCAGGATGGGTGAAATGGTGATAATTCAGAGAGTTCAAAGGAAGGAAAGGAAATAAAAATAACAAAAATAAAAAAATAAAAAGGATAACAAAAACATAACTTACTTAATTCACTGAGGTGACCAAAAATAACAGGTATACTTAATCGGTAATTTTTCAAACGGGAATCATGATAGTTTACACGTAAGTTACACTTAGATAGGTTCCAGACTAGATTAGTTAAAACTTTAGAAAATATCAGTTAGTGAAGAAGTTAACCGAAGGGAATTTTATGCAGTTTGAAAGCTGGGTTCAAATTAAAAAAAAAAAAAATAGACTGATTTACCTCTACCAAGAAAGTGTAGTATGAGTCCTTGAGCCAACAGCATCTGGCCAGTTCTCAATGTACAGCCCCAGCCACAGTCTGTTGTCAAAGTCGAACCCTCTATTTGAGGAAATTCTTCCCTGTAGGTCAGCCATATTCTAGAAATAAAATCTGTACGAAATTCTTCTACATTTCCTGAAATTACACAGTCTTCTATTGCATATCCTGATCGTGCAGGTAACACTGTATTTTCATCTATAAAATATGATAAAAAATACAAGCTATAGTCTAAAAATAGCATAAAGAATCAATGGTAGTATTATATTACCATTATTGCTCATAAGATTTAAAATATGTCACAATCTATCAAATCATTTTTTCTGATTTAAAATGAAGATAAATCTTATTTTGCCTCATCAGGTTGTTATGAAAATAAATGTTAAAATATTTTGTACATCACAGGGAACTAAAATAAGATATTATCAGTTAGATGCCTGTTAACAATAATATCCTAGATTTCATTGATGGTCAACTCTTTGATGAGCAGATTTTTTTTTTTCTTTTTTTTTGCATCATTAGGCTCAGGACAGAATTACTACAGCTCTCTAAAATGCTATTTCCAAATAAAATATCCTAATTTATCAATGTATAAAAATGTGTATTATCACATAAGCTAGTTCTTAAAATCAAATACAATGTGCACACTGCATTTATCCTCATGCATATTTATACTCAATTATAAAATCAAAGCTAGGGACTTCCAGTAAGATGGAGGAATAGGCAGACAAGCAACACAGACCCTCTGCAACAAAGAAAAGAAAAACCAATTGACAGAGATACAGAAGATAATCCTGGAACCCTGAGCTTTGAAAGGAACTATACAGAAGTGGATTAGGCACCAACTAGTGGAAAGACCTGAATGAAAACTGAGTACAGAGACAGTCAGAGCTGTAGACTGTCAGCTACTCTGACGAGACCAACAGCCTGAATATTTCCAAGTGGTGTTGGGACCTGAGAATTGA
>NW_006921603.1:13364607-13365710 GCF_000298275.1 Orycteropus afer afer | reverse complement strand
AAAGAAAACAAAAATTGTGGGCAAGTCACTCCAACATATAATCACCAATTAAATACAAACACAAAAACATCACAATGCCTCGGAGACAATAGAGCATCACAGTCCACACAAAGAAGCAAGATAAAGCAGGAGAAACAAGGGACCAAGATACAGACCCAAAACACATTCCTGAGGAAGACACAGCATTAGAACTCCCTGATAAGGAATTCAAAAGAATTATATTTAGGTATCTTCAAAGGATTGAGAGACAGACCAAGGAAAACACAGACAAAACCCTAAAAGAATTTCAGAAGAAAATACAAGAACAAAATGACAAATTAAATGAAAAATTAAGAAATGATTCTAGATCTACAGATAGAAATCCAGAAGATTAATACTAAATTTTCAGAAATAGATAATACACTGAAAGGGCAAAGGAGTAGAATTGATGCAATGGAAGACAGAATTAATAAGATTAAAGACAAATACTGAATACTTCTTTGGAAAGGAATCAATCAGAAAAAAGATCAAAACAAAATGAAGAAAGTCTAAGGTTCATGTGGAATACCATCAAAAGGAATAACCTACGTGTCATTGGAATTCCAGAACAAGAAGAGAAAAATAAAACCACTGAGAAAACTGTCCAAGATTTGTTGGAGGATAACTTCCCTGATATGATGAAAGATGAGAATATACTCATTCAGAAGTCCAATGAACTCCAAACAGGATAGACGCCAAAAGAAAATCACCAAGACATATCATCATCAAACTCACCAAAACCAAAATCAAAGAAAGAATCATGAGAGCAGTATGGGAAAAACGAAAAGTTACGTACAAGGGGCAACCAATAAGACTAAGCTCAGATTTCTCAGCAGAAACTATGCAGGCGAGAACACAGTGGAATGGTATATATAAAACACTGAAAGAGAAAAATTTCCAACGAAGAATTATGTACCTAGCAAAACTGTCCCTCAAATATTATGGTGAAATTAGAACATTTCCAGATAAGCAGAACATAAGGGAATTTGTTAAAATCAGACCAACCTTAAAAGAGATGGATAAGGGAGCCCTTTGGACAGAGAAGCAACAACAGCCAACAACAACTGACCATTAACACACATGAT
>NW_006921603.1:13359623-13363297 GCF_000298275.1 Orycteropus afer afer | reverse complement strand
AAAAATGCATTGATCCATGTCACTTTAGTTTTGTGTATTTCACTGTACATAAATTATATTTTGATAAAATGCATTTTAAAAAAAAAAGAAAATTCATCTGGCACTGAGATTTTGAAAACTCTCTAGGTGATTCTAATATACAGCAAAGTTTAGGAAACACTACATAAATAGTAAAACATACTATATGGTCATAACAGTAGTCACTCTTCTGTTTAAACCTCAATAGTCCATGGTAAACATACCAAAAACTGATGACTTTTGAGACTACTGAACTAGGAGATAGCAATGTGTAACAACTTTATAAGAAAATCAAGTACTTTTTTTTCTCCTTGATATGACACATTGTTTTAATATACAGTCTTGGCAAGAACAGGTTGTCCTTGACTATGAATCTGGCCAATTGTTACAGCAGTCACCAAGGGACACACTGAATAAATACAACCAGTATATCCATACCCAGAACATCCGTATCAATTATAGAGTTTGAAAAAAAAAAACAGCAAGCACAGTCTAGACCAAACACAAATAAATTAAAAACAAACAAACAAAAAATCAAAGCTAACAAGTTAATGTCTTAGTTTTCTAGTGCTGCTGTAACAGAAATACTGTAAGTGGATGCTTTTAACAAACAGGAATTTATTCTTTTACAGCTTAAGAACCTAGAAGTCCAAATTCAGAGTGCTGGCTCTAGAGGCTGGTGAAGGCCCCTCAGTCTTCGGCTTCAATTCTGCCTCCTGTTCCAAGACCACTGGAACTGGAAGCTTCTCCTAATTCATGTAGCAGCTGGCTGCCGAGGCTGATGAACCCAACATCAGCAGGTAAAATGGCACAATCCTAAAATCAGCAGGCAACATGGTAGGCCACTGGTTCAAGTCTAAAATAATCCCAAAATCTGCAGGCAACACAGCAGACCACTGGTTCCAGTCCAGAGATGAAGACTCAGCCAAATTTAGGATCCAAAATGTGCCAAAAAGCTAGAGACCTTTCCCAAACCTTCTCCATATATAATGGAAGCAGGCTACACCCCAAAGGTAACACCCCTTCAGCTACTTAGTTGCTCACAGGAGATTCTGCCAAGGAGGTGATTACAATCTCATCATGGGTAATAACTACATATAGCTGCCTACCCACTCAAATCCACAGCCCAGTCAAGTTAACAAACAACCTTAACTACCACAGTAAGAATTTAAAATTCTTAAACTATAGTTATCCTTTTATGTTCAAATATAATTTTCCAAAAATTACTACCCTCACATATCATTTTTGAAGGATTTTCCAAGTTGATTTCCTCTAATATAATAACATCTATGTGAAACCTACCGTCACCATTTGTCCAATAATTTATAAAAAACACTAGTGCTCAAAATGAACTTCCACTCCTTGGTTATTCCCAGAAAGTTGGTCATTTTTACACTGTAGCACAGTGCCTAACACAGTTGTTGTTGTTATGTGCCGTCAACTCGGACCTGACTCATAGCTACCCCTCCTTGGGTTTCTGAGGCAGTATCACTACGGAAGTAGATTGCCCCATCTTCCTTCTCAGGAGTGGCTGGTGGGTTTGAACCACCAGCCTTCTGGTTAGCAGTCAAGTGCCTTAGGCACTACGCTACCAGAGTTCAATAAATATTAGTTGGTTCAGGTGCTGAGTAGATGGGTGGATAGAAAAATCTACCTACAACTCTTAGTTTCCAAGGGGTCAATTTTCAATGCCCTTCTGCAGAATGTAAAAAAAGGCAGTTTCATCATGTTTTTATTTCTCATTCTATCTGTATTTAGTCCTCCTTTAAGCACATTCTGAAAAAATTACAATCATGCAACCTCATGTACAGTAAAACCTAAGAAAGCCGATATCTGTGTAAGATGGAAATCTATCAGAGGAGGAAAGGCAAATATTTTCCAATTAAACAAGTGATTGAAAAGTGGCCAAAGGCATAAAACTTGCAAGACCCAGAAAAACAGGGCAGTCCTATTGAGTTCAGGCTCTCACAGGTTTAATTGTATATTCAACTTAAAAAACAAACAAACAAACAAACAAACCATTACCGTCAAGTCAAATTCCAACTCACAGCTATCCTATACGACAGAGAAGAACTGCCTCATGGGGTTTCCAAAGCTGTAAATCTTTACAAAAGCAGACAGCTCCATCTTTCTCTCATGGAGCAGGTGGTAAATTCAAATTGCCAACCTTCTGGTTAGCGGCTGAGCACTTAACCACTGCTCCTTCAGGGCTCCACATACTCTACTTAGAGGAGCTAAATTGCAGCATATAGCTTCAATGGTGATAAACAAAGTAAATGCCAAGGCCTCATTGTCAGTGAATTTCTCTATTATGTACAGTCTGAAGCCAGTTATAAATAAATCAACATAAAAAACAAATTCACCAGAGAGTTGATTCCAACTCATAGTGACCCCCTGGGGTTTCCAAGGCTATAAATTTTTATGGAAGCAGACTGCCCCGTTTTTTTTGTGCCCTTAGTTATAAGTAAATGTCCAGAAAGTTAATATTGCACTACAAATGTACCCAAAATTTCCACTTTAGACATTTAAATTTGTTTGAAATTTGATATAATATCACACAGCTCTCAAACCTAACTCCCAGTCATACAAACATGCAGTTCCTAAATTGTAATTAATTCCTTATCCTCTTAAAATCTAGTCTCCTCTTAATATTTATTCTAAATATTGTTGGAACCTTGCTAGCACTTAATGAACTTTGTTTTCTCACTGACCTTTCACTGTAACAGTCCCCTCTCTTATGTTATATATCGTGGATACTAAATCCTTATTTGGAAAGATGATTGGGCGATCTACTTCTGTAGTGATACCACCTTGGAAACCCACGGAGGAATCACTATGAGTTGGATCCAACTCGATGGCACTGGGTTTTTTTTGTTTTGTTTTGTATTTTTGAGTAGATTCTTGTATGTTATTTCCACAACAGTTGAGTGAAATCGTGGCTAGATCTGAATCAATACATATTCTGAAAACAGGAGAGACAGTCTAGAGGACAAGAACCAAGAGTATGCATGGTAAGACTTCTTGATACCTTACTTTCATGTCCTTCCCTAACCACCTACAAGAGATTCTTCAGCAAAAGTCCACTGGGGGGGAGTTCCGGTAAGATGGCGGACTAGGCAGAAAGACTGCACAGACCCTCCTTCTCTACCTTTTTTCTCTTAGTGCCCTATCCCCAGATATTGCAGGCTTTCTTGTTTTTTCTTCTTCTTTTTCCCTTTTTTCTTTTTTTGGTTACTGTTCCTGTGTGATCACATGGGGTGTTTTTTGTCCATGTGCTTTCAGTTTTTTGATGGTTATTCAATTGTAATTTTTGTCTAACAGAGTGGGAGACAGGAATGGTCCCCATAAGACACAACTACACCCACACCTCCTGCAACTTCACTTATTGAGCAAGAGCGATCACCTCCTCCTCTACCAACAGGCCAATGATAAAAAGCCACCAAGAAGAGCCTGAATCACCCTTGGCTGCTCTTCACATACAGTCAACTGAGATCTAAATACAACGCCACAATGCCTCAGAGACAACAGACCATCAGAGTCCACACAAAGAAGCAGAATAAAGTGGTAGAAACAAGGGAGCAGGATACAGACCCAGAACACATCCCTGAGGAAGAAGCAGCATTGGAACTCCCTGATAAGGAATTAAAAAGAATTAT
>NW_006921603.1:13357607-13358193 GCF_000298275.1 Orycteropus afer afer | reverse complement strand
AAAAATCAAAGGTTGGAAAAACATATATCAAGCAAATGGCAACTGTAAGAGAGCAGGAGTGGCAATATTAATTTCTGATCAAATTGACTTTAAGATAAAAGCCACCATATGAGACAAGGAAAGACATTATATAATAATTAAAGTATAAAATGCACAAGAAGATATAACCAAAATATATATCTATGGACCCAAAGAAAGTGCCCCAAAATACATCAGTCAGACTTTAAAAGAGTTGAAAAGCCAACTAGATGACTCCACAGTCATAGTAGGAGACTTTAATACACCACTTTCAAAGAAAGACAAAAAACTGGAAAGGAACTCAACAAAGAAGTAGAAGAGTTAAACAATACAATCCACCGACTTGACCTTATAGACACTTCACCCAACAACAGCACAATATCCATTCTTCTCCAGTGCACATGGCATTTTTTCCATGATAGACCATATGTTAGGCAATAAAGCTAGCCTGAATAAACTTAAAAACACTGAAGTACTGCAAAGCATCTTCTCAGATCATAATGTTATCAAATTAGAAATCAACAATAGGAAGATCAACAGGAAAAGAGTAAACACATGGAAACTGAAC
>NW_006921603.1:13352531-13354159 GCF_000298275.1 Orycteropus afer afer | reverse complement strand
TCATCCACTTGGAAGGGGATCTATGTAGGAGATCCTTGATAGAGAGGGAGAACAATGTGGAACAAAACTCAAAATCATTTGGAGAAAAAAAAGGAGGAGGGGGCAACTAATTTGCAACTATTGATCTCTCCAGAGCAAAGAAGAGGGAAGAAAATCAAAGACACACGGAAATGATTACTACAAAGGACTAATGGACCATGAAAACCTCAGCTTATATGACCCTGAGGCCAGAACTAGATAGTGCCTGGCTACAAATGCCAACTACTTAGAAAGGGACCAATTTGACTGCTAACCAGAAGGCTGGCAGTTCAAACCCACCAGCCACTCTTCAGAAGGAAGACTGGGCAATCTACTTACATAGAGATACTGCCTAGGAAACCCAAGGAAGGGTTGCTGAGTCAAATCAACTCAACAGCATGAGTTTGGTTTTTTGGTTTTGCATAGAATGGGAGAAAAAAATGTGGAAAAAAATTCAAAAACGTGAAAAAAAAAACAGGATTATTGGTTGGACAGAGACTGGTGAAACCCCTGAGACCATGGCTCCTAATTACCCTTAGGGCCTGGAACTGTACTCACTCCCACGGCTTAACTCTCGGCCAAACAAGACAGGCCCACAAGCTGAACAACTACACCTGTTGTTGTTGTTATGTGCCATCGAGTCGGCCCCGACTCATAGCAACCCCTCCTTGGGTTTCTGAGTCAGTATCACTACAGAAGTAGGATTACCCAACCTTCCTTCCAAGGAGCAGCTGGTGGGTTTGAACCACCAGCCTTCTGGTTAGCAGTCAAGTGCCTTGGGCACTATGTTACCAGAGCTCCTGAACAACTACTCTAGGGAAATGCAATTCTTAGAATAATAGACTATGGGAGATTAGCAGGAAGGGCAGCATTTGCACAAGGAGAAAGGTAAGGAGTCAGTAATGCAAGGGCAAGAAGGACACAAGGAAAGGGTGTCCATAAGGAAGAAGTGGGAACACAGCTGTTACACTGTGGGGATGGTAATCAATGTCATGAGACAAAATGGGTAGGAACTGTTGAATATAAAAATGAATCGCCTTTGTAAAATTTTACCTAATTCACAATAAAAAGTTAGAGGGAAAAAAAAAGTCCAACCCTGGGTTGGTTTCTGTTAAGAAAAAGCTTTTTTATTTCAGGTAAGGATCTTAGATTAAGCTTGTGTAGCCTACAGGTTACCTGTTCTACCTCTTAAAAAGGAGTTTTCTTTTTTCTGTGTCCTATTTTTGTCCCTAGACTAGACTGATTGCCTATAGACACTCTTCAATCCAAAAATCAGGAAGGGGAAAGCTTTACTTTGGCTCAGTTTATAATAGATCATTTTGGTCCTTGATATAGAACTGGTATACTGGAGATAACTCCAAATTACAATTTTTTCTTAATGGCCCCAGGGCCCATCATGTCCTAAATCAATTAAGAGAAAATCTACAAAACTCCTGGCCAGACAGGGGCACAGAATCTGTGGGAAGAGGAAGCTTATTAAAGATAAGATAGAATCCTTAATTTCCTCCCTCACGAAGAGCTCAAGGATACTCCACAAAAAAAAAAAAAAAAAAATTTATGTTTTGGTATTTGATGAATTAATACTAACTGGGAGGGGAGCTCTGGTAGCA
>NW_006921603.1:13349735-13352269 GCF_000298275.1 Orycteropus afer afer | reverse complement strand
AGGTGCCATCAAGTTGGCTCTGACTCATAGCAACCCTATGTACAACAGAACAAAACACTGCCCAGTCCTGGGCCAGCCTCACAATCCTTGTTATTCCTGAGCCCATCGTTGCCACTGTGTCAATCCATCTCGTTGAGGGCCTTCCCCTTTTTTGCTGACCTTCCACTTTACCAAGAATGACATCCTTCTCCAGAGAGCAGTCCCTCTGACAACACTACCAAAGTAGTTGAGACAAACTATGGTCATTTTCGCTTCCAAAGATCATTCCGGCCACACTTCTTCCAGGACAGATTATTAGTAGTTCTGGCAGTCCATGGCACTTTCAGTATTCTTTGCCAACCACAACTCAAAAGCATCAACTCTTCTTTGGTCTTCCTTATGCATCGTCCAGCTTTCACATGCATGCAAGGCTACTGCAAATACCATAGCTTGAGTTAGATGCACCTCAGTCTTCAAAGAGACATCTTTGCACTTCAGCACTTTAAAGTGGTCTTTTGCAGCAGATCTGCCCAATGCAGTACGTCATCTGATGTCTTGACTACTACTTTCATTGGTGTTGATTGTGGAATCAAGTAATATGAAATCTTTGACAACTTCAATCTTTCCTCCATCTATCGTGATGCTGTTTATTGGTCCAGTTGTGAGGATTTTCTTTTTTTTTTTTTTTCTGTTGAGGTGTAACCTATATTGTAGACTATAGTCTTTAATCTTCACCAGTAAGTGCTTCGTGTCTTCTTCATGGAGCTCTGGTGGTGTAGTGTCTAAGGCATTTGACTGCTAACCAGAAGGTTGGCAGTTTAAACCCACTAGCCACTCTGCAGAAGGAAGACTGGGCAATCTATTTCTGTAAAGATTTACCACCCCAGAAACCCAAAGAGGTTGCTATTAGTCGGAATTGACTCAATGGCAGTGAGTATGGTGGTTTTTTTTCTTTTTTTTTCCACTTGAAGCAAGCAAGGTTATGTCATCTGCATACCCCAGGTTGGTTGGTAACGAGTCTTCCTCAAATCTTGATGCCATGTTCTTCTTCATATAGTCCAGCTTCTTGGATTATTTGCTCAGCATACAGACTGAATAAGTATGGTGAAAGGATACAACCCTGACGCACTCCCTTCCTGATTTTAAACCATGCAGAAGCCCTTTGTTCTGTTCAAACGACAGCCTCCTGGTCTATGTACAGATTCCTCATGAGTACAATTAAGTGTTCTGGAATTCCCATTCTTCTCGATGTTATGCATCATTTGTTATGATCCACACAATCAAATGTTTTTGTATAGTCAATAAAACACAAGTAAATATCTTTCTGGTATTCTTTTCTTTCTGGTATTCTTTTCTTTCAGCCAAGATCCATCTGATATCAGCAATGATATCCCTTGTTCCATGTTCTCTTCTGAATCCAGCTTGCATTTCTGGAAGCTCCCTGTTAATATACTGTTGCAACCATTTTTTAATTATCTTCAGCAAAATTTTACTTGCATGTAATATTAATGATATTGTTTGATAATTTCCACATTGTGACCTTTAAAACTATTTCTCTGCTGAAAGGAACTAGGGCTCCTTGGGAAATGATTGAGTTCATATCTGAGATTGAAATGTACAAAGTGAGCCTGGAACACCTTGTTATAGAAGAAAGCAAGGAAATTTCCAAATATTAATGGAGTCTTGTAGAAGGACACAGGAGCTACCAATCTGAGTAACCTTCCACTGGCCAAAACCAAGATAATTTGCACATTAAAAGGAGAATACTAACTGAGATTGGCCAGTATCAATTAAATTTTAAAAGCCATGACTCCATAATGGTATACAAAGGAAAAAGATTAGCATTACAGTATTTTAAATGAGGTTAACAGAAAATTTTATTTCTACCGAGGCCTCACAAACAGTCTTGAAAAGGTAAGACAATCTCAGGACAAATGTTATGAACCTGCAACTCACCAAAGTATTACCAATTATATGATTCATAAATCTTTACATATTGTAAAGCTGTATACCAGAGAGGAAGAAACAATGAGACAAATTAGCCCCCATGACCAACAGAACTTTAGGTCATATGTTTTAGAAGTTTATAAACACCATGAACAAAAAATAATCTTAAAGCGTTAGTCCTTCAGTGTCATACTCCTCTTTTGTTTTTCTGAGTAAGTACTCCAATTCTCTTACCCTTTTACTCTGTTTTCTGTGATTCTCCTAGTTTTATACTTTAGCTAGTTTACTGTCACTCTCATTATTCTCAAAGTGTATATTTAAATCTCTTTTCAAACAGATATTGGATATTTACTGTTTCTTCCTGTTTGCAAAATTACACTTGACTTATTTAAATTTACATGTGTTTAAGTTCAAGGACCTCCCTCCTCTGTGAGTACCTGCAGTGTAGTAAATTACTCAGTGTGGCTTTTCTACCCATAAGTCTTTGTAAACTCCAAGGTGGGATTTTCTATGAGCAACTGAGGAGCTCCTGATTGCTGAAGTTGTCCACCTGGAGTATTTCTGTTGGGAGTGGCACAAAACAATGTTCTGGGAGGTGCCCACTCTCT
>NW_006921603.1:13314438-13349376 GCF_000298275.1 Orycteropus afer afer | reverse complement strand
GAGAGGTGGTGGGTGCTTTGGGAGGAACGGTTGGTGAAAGGGCTGGAGGGAGGCAGCATGTCTGGCCTGGCAGGAATAGGCCTTGGGTTACTGCTGGTAATCCTGCCATCCTCTTGTGGGATTAGAGGAGGTCAGAACATGTGGCCTCCTTGCCATCTTTGCAGTACCAAAAGGATTTCTGGAAAGGTGTACAATGATGATCTTGGTTTAAAAAAACAAAAAGTAAACCCACTGCCATTGAGTCGATCCAACTCATAGTGGCCTTGTAGAACAGAGCAGAATTGCCCCACAGGGTTTCCAAGGCTGGAAATCTTTAGGGAAACAGACTGCCTCATCTTTCTCCCCTGGAGTAGTCCATGGGTTCAAACCACCAACCTTTTGGTTAGCAATCCAATGCTTTAACCATAGAGCCACCAGCTTTATCCTGATCTTGGGTTTAGTCATTATAACAGGGACCCATAAAATAGATGATAAGAACAGAAAAGTGATATTCGTCTACCTAACAGTCAGTTCTCCCTGCACAGATATTTTCAGTAAACAGTAAATGTCATAGTTCAAAATTTTTTAGAAGAGAATAGTATTTTTGCAATAATGTAAGAATGTACTACATACATTGTTTATAATGACAGAGCAACCCAAATGTCTTTTAATAACAGAATGAATAAATTATGGCAATTCATCATGAATATCCCATAAAAAATCTACACACAACATGGACAAATCTCAAAAATACAATTTTGTAAGCAATAAGCAAGGCACAGAAGCAAAATATAGTTTGATTGTCATCTACTAAAGATCAAAAACAGGAAACACTACTAAACAATTAGGTTTAATTCGGGCTATGTTCATTTTTGGTTTTGGTGGTGGTGTTTTGTTTTTGCATAGGGGAGGAATACAAATGAGTGGAAGCACCCAGATTTTATAATCACTCATAATGTTGTACTTCTTAGGTTCACACAAATTGTTTATCTTCGTCTCTATATTTGAAAAACAATAATCCATAATTTCAAAAATTTTAAGAACTAAAGAATAATAAAAGAAGAAAATGTCATTCTTCCCGAGTTCTGTCATATCTGTCATATCTCCTATCCTGGTACTGAAGTAGGTACTTGGTACTATGAGGAGAGTTAGGTGACAAGGCCAACAACCTGAAATTAGCAGAGTGGGAACAAATAGGGCTTTAATGAGTGGGAACATGGGGCTTTAATGATGACACTAAGGGACTGAATTAATCAACCTAGAGCTACTGCTACGATTTCTGCCTGTATGTGAATTTCCTTTTGTTTAATTGAGCCATTTTGAAATGAACTTTCTGTTTATTTATATCTAATAGTATCCTTTCTGATTTTACCTCCTTCTATAATTTTATAATGATCTCTGGTGGTGCAGAGTTAAAGCATGACTGCTAACCAACAGGTCGGCAGATGGAACCTACCAGCCGCTCCATGGGAGAAAGATAAGGCAGTCTGCTTCCATAAAGATTTACAGCCTTGGAAAACCTGTGGGGCAATTTCACTCTGTCCTAGAAGGTGTCAGATTCAACTCAATGGCAGTGGGTTTGGGCTTATAATTTTAGAGCAGCCTGCACTTCCATTTCATCACAAACATGATGGAATTAATACTGTGTTTGTAATTATTTGTTAAATGTCCCTTATCTTTTGGACTATAAGCTCTTTGAGAGTCAGGACTGTGTCTGTCATATGTCTTGAAGCACAACATCACAAAACTTAAGGAATGCCGTAAAAGCAGTGCTCAGAGAAAAATTTACAGAGGTAAATATCGACATTAAAAAAAAAAAAAACTCAAAAAAATAAATAACTTTACAACTTGAGAAATTAGAAAAAGAGTTAATTAAGCCCAAAGCTACCAGAAGGAAGAAATAACTAACATCAGAGCAAAAATAAGTAAAATAGAGACTACAGAAATAACGAGAGAATGAATGAAACCAGAAGCTGGGTTTTTTTTTTAAAAAGATCAGTAAAATGGACAAACCTTTAGCTAAACTGACAAAAAGAGAAGATGAAAATATCTAAAATTAGAAATGAAAATAGGGACATTACTAATGTGGTTTTTCAGAAAGAAAAAAAATCGTTAAGAGAATACTATGAATCATACTATACGTGCTGACAAATCAGATGACCTTGATGAAACTGACAAATTCTTAGAAATACATAAATTACCTAAACTGACTCAAGAAGAAAAAAATCTTCAGTAGAAAATCTCGATGGCTCAATGATAGATTGAATAAGTAATCAAAACCCTCCCCTCCCCCAAAAAAAGGCCTGAATTAAATGCCTTCACTGTGGAATTCTACCGAACATTAATAGAAAAAAGGGTAATCCTTCCTAAATACACCCAAAATTTAGAAGAGAGGAAAAAATTTAAGATATCAATTTAAATAATTATTTGGCACCCACACTATAACTTCAAAAATATGAGGTATATAAGATAAGATGACATGACCTTATCTTAATGAAGTTCGTAAGAAACCCAAACTACATGACATTATGTGTTATATATTAAACACAGGTATGCAAAAGAAATATACCAAAAGTGATTAACCTACAAATAAAATTATGAAAACAATCACATATTAAATTTCTACAAAGATTTTTAAATGGTTTATAAACTTAGCACTTACCTTCATATTTAAAATGGTAGCATTTTCCAAGCAATAATACAGGGGAATTTCTACTAAAATAGGTCTTTGTTTTCAACACCCAACCTAAAGGAAAAAAAATAAAATTTCTGCAATTACAATAGTTAAGGCTAAAATTCCAGTATTTTTGTTTTATTATTTTAGCTTAAACCACCAATTATCAATTATGAATGCACACTTTTTGCAAGAGTTTCAAAATATTGGACAATAAACTGAAAATAAAGTCGATTTTTGCTTTTTTCCAATATAGTTAAGTATTTTAACCATAGTCTATCAATTTAAATAACTTAAGAGAGAAATATTTTTACTTTAATTCATTTTCAAACAGGATGTAATGTTCTTACGACACAACATTCAAAAGGCATAAATTCTACTCCAGTTTCCCTGTCACCAAGCTCTTTCTCCAAGGGCAAAAAATGTTACCAATTTTACTTGTCTTCCCATTTTAGATAATTTTATAATTATAATAAGTTGAAAGTATTTGAATATCCCAATGAAGTCATTTAGGGAAACAATCACACAGTAGACTAATGTATAGGGTATTAGTGGATCTCTGATGGTTCCTGGGGAAATATATTACAACTCCATCATTGCAGCCAAATGAAGATGTCTGAAAGTGGAATATAAGGCAGACCATCTCAATTGTCCACCTCCCAACCATCAATCACCAACTTTAGATGCTAATTTTTCATTGTTCTAATTTTCTTCCTACTAAATCTTCAGCATCTAAAAAGTAGTATCTTTGTGGCATTTCATGAGGCTAATGAACATGTTGTTAGCTGCCATCAAGTTGGCCCTGACTCCTTGCACTCCTTGCACACACAACAAAATGTTGTCCAGTCCTGAACCATCCCCATCAGTTGTGGATCAGACAACTGTGATTCACAGAGTTTTCACTGGCTGAAAACTAGTCTAAGTCTGAAACCTGCAGCATACAAAAGATCCACTGATGATGAGTGGTAGCTTTGCATGAGGTGCATTGGTTGGGAATTGAACCCTAGTCTCCAGAATGGAAGGCAAGAATTCTGTCACTAAACCACCACTGTCCTCCCTCTGAATATAACACAAAACCAAATTCATTGCTGTTGAGTCAATTCCAACTCACAGTAACCTTAAAGGACAGATTAGAACTGCTTTTTAGGGTTAAAGGGCAGTAAATCTTTACAGAAGCAGAATGCCATCTTTCTCTTACAAACTGGCTGGTGGGTTTGAACTGCCAATCTTGCAGTTACCTGTTGAGTGCTTAACTATTGCACTACCATGGCTCTCACTCTGAATACAGTAGCTCTTAAAATAAATTTCTGAATCTCCTGAGATAAAGCACTTGTCTGTTACCTTATTGAATATTCCCAAATATATGAAATTCCTGACTGTTAATGGTAGGATTAAAGCAGCTCCCAAAATAGAAATGTATAGGAAGAAAAAGAATTTGAAATTAAGAGTCCATAGGTTTGGGTCCAATCTTAGTGAGATTATCTGCCATTTTACTCAAGTTATTATAAAATTTAAAAGGGGCAACTGTAATGAAAAATGTTCCTTAAAAAATGATATAAATAAATGCAGATATGTATTTATAATAAAGATGATGCGAGTATCCGAATTTGGTAACGAAAGAGAGAAAATGGAAAGTGAAATACACTAATTAGACCTTCAAAAGAGCTCTGGTGGCATAGTGCCTAAGATATCTGACTGCTAACCAGAAGGCTGGTGATTCAAATCTACCAGCCACTCCACAGAAGAAAGACTGGGCAATCTATTAGATGTACTGCCTCAGAAATCCAAAGAAGCTGCTATGAGTTGGAATCAACTCAATGGTGGCGAGTTTGGTTGGTTTGTTTTTTTCCCATTCTCATATATGCCACATCACTGTGTACCTTTGAGTGGCTCATAGTGACTCTGCATGACAGAGTAGAACTGTCCAAATAGCTTTCAAGGCTGTAATCTTTACACAAGCAGACTGCCAGGTCTTTCTCCGACGAGTGATTGGTGGCTTCAAATGACCAGCCTTTTGGTTAGCAGCTGAGCACTTAACCATTGTACCACCAGGGCAAATATTACTGCCAAATAAATCTCCCTATGGCTCAGTTTTTATTTGGTAACTCTTTTGTTCAAAACACATCCTCATAACTCATTACTTAAATTTATTATGACCTCCTCAGTCATACTAAAGACTTCCACAATATGACACAAATTTCATTTACAGCTGTATTTCCTACTACTCTTCACCTACACTCAAAATGGGCTTTACCATTTGGCTCATGCTGTCCTGACTAAAATGACTTCCTCAATACCTGCTCATCTAAATCCCACCTTTCTTAATACTCAAACATGTTCTTCTATGCCACTTTTTCCTTTTCTTACTTGGCTCTGATCTCTTCTCTGAACTTCAATGAAGAATTAGTATTTGCTGACCATCTATTGGGTACAAGAAATTAGATAATGAACTTTACATGTATTATCTCTTAGAAATATTATTAGTTCCCACTGGAATGATTCCAATCTCCAAAACAGCAACAATCCCTTCCCCCAAAAAAGGCAGTATTTCGAAACCCAATCCTAAGAACTCAATAAAAACAAATGCAAATAAAGAGATAACCTTTAGGGAGGAATACTCCTTCTCTCTATGCTTTACTCTCTGCCTATGGCCTCTTACCAGCCCTTTCTCTGCAAAAAGTATGAACATGATTGGTCACAACCCTAAATACTACGAAAGTCAACATTTTACAACACAAGATTGCAATGTTTTAAAGTTCAACAAGCACTCAAGTGATACATATATTCTCTATTATTCCTATTTTCCACAGAACCTGGCACGGCCTAACCCCTCCAACAGACTCACTTCTTTAATACTCCATGAAAGCTGTTGTTGTTGTTATGTGCCGTCGAGTCAAACCCGACTCATAGCGACCCCTCCTTGGGTTTCCGAGGCAGTATCACTACGGAAGTAGGATTGCCCAACCTTCCTTCTGAGGAGTGGCTGGTGGGTTTGAACCGCCAGCCGTCTGGTTAGCAGGCAAGTGTCTTAGCCACTATGCTACCAGAGCTCCCCCATGAAAGCTAGGACATGTCAAAAAGCCCAACCATTTCTCTATCTTCACAGGCATGACTGAGCTGAATCAGACAAATATGCCAAGTGACTAAACTATAAAATACACTTGTTTCTTTTACTTAGCTTTAATTGACTAGTTTTCATTTTATTTTTATAAAAGGTTCATAGAAATGTATCACTTGTCTCTACCCCAGTTACTGATCTAAACCAGGACACTAAGGGGGAGAGAAGGAGAAATGGACATAAGAACATGCAGTCAGGAGGAAACAGGTCCTGAGGTATAGGAAAGAGCCATGAATAAGGACTCTCACAAATATGTTCCTCTTTTGTATGCTAAAGAAGCGCTGGTGGTGTAGTAATTAAAGCATTTGGCTGCTACCCAAAAAGCCCCAAAAAGTCAATGGCTTGAACCCACCAGCCACTCTGTGGGAAAAAGACGAAGCAGCCTGCCTCTCTAAAGATTTACAGCTTTGGAAACCCCAAGAGGCAGTTCTACTGTGTCCTATAGAGTCATTATGAATCAGAATTGACTCAATAGCAGTGGGTGTGTGTGTGTGTATATATATATATACACATATATATATACATATAAATACATATATCTAGCAGTGGGCATATATATAGAGAGAGAGAAAGAAATACATTCATAAGAATCCTCCATATTCAAGAGTATATTTTCATTCTGTTCCTTCTCTTCACATTTCAATTTCTACTTATAGCAGCAAGGCGGTGGAAAAAAGATAAATAAAATGTTAGGATTTCTAAATGAAATAAATTAAATATAACTAAATAGTTTGAGAAATTCCAGTATATTTGGCAAATGGAACATTTGGCAGAGTTGTCATTCAATAAATTAACTCAGAACAGTTAATGCCTATGAAGGGTAGAAACTGACCAGAAGAAAGCACGAGGAAACTTTCTGAGGTGATGGAAATGTTCTATAAATTGATCGGACTGTTGCTTTCATAGGTGTATATATGTGTCAAAGCTTTTCATATTATCTATTTAAAATCTGTCAAAACACCCCAAAACTTATTAATTTGAAACAACTTTTTCTTGTATTTCACACAATTCTGTGGATTGACTAAGCTCAACTGGGCAGTTCTTCTCCTGGTCTTCCTTAGAATCTCTAATATAGTGGGATCAGATGGAGAGGTTTAAATGGGACACTGGGTCAGCTGGGTCCCTCTGTCTTACAAAGCCTTTCCTCTTCGTGTGACCTCTCCATGCAGGTTCTTGAACAAGGTATCTGGCCTGGGTGGTTGCATGGCAGCTCTCAGCTCCAACCCTGAGTAAGCAGAAGTTGCCTAGAATTGACACAGCATCCTCCTATCTTGTGCTATTTGTTAATGAGGAGCACAGCCCAGCCCAGATCAATGAGAGGAGAAACAACACAAGGGCAATTCATTGACAGCTACTTTGGTGATTGGCTGCCTTAAACAGAATCGGCTGCCTTAAACAGAATCTTACAAAGATTCTATCTACTATGGACTTTTACAAAGAACCTATAGTTCTTTGAAAATCATAACTGAGGTATCAAAAGATGCTGAAAATTCAAAGAGCAGAGCAATAATAAAGATAATGATTTTCTGGAGGATGAGAAACATCCAGAAGAAGTATGATTTATTAATTTTTTTAAAAAAAAAAAGGAAATCAAGTTTATATACTTCATAAAGTCATGCCCCAAAAAAGGAAAAGTGAAAGACTTTTTCAAGAAAGTACAGTCCACTGACCTTTAACTGTTAAGTGTTATCTCTAGCTCCATTTTCAGTATATCATAGTATTTATAAAAATATTATACTCAAAAGGAACCTCAAGCAATTCACAATAATTTACTGAGGGAGATGCAGTACAGTGAATTACTTAATATCTAGCCATAGTTTTTGTTAACTCCCACCTAATGACTGGTGGGACTATGCAAACGTGAGGTGCTTATGGCTCACCAAGGGGATTAGACAGCTTCCTAATACTGTAAATAAAATGCATGGCACCTTTGTGAGGTTAGGCCATGCAAATATGGTGTCTGGACCCCTAACATGAGGACTCTATCAGCTTTGCCATACCTCTAAGCTTAAATGAGCTATCCTAGAGGTGGAAAAGGGGAATCTCACTACCATGAAGAAACAAAAGCCAGGATTATAGCATGTCCTTTGCACCTGAGATCCCTGCGCTGAACCACCTTGATTCAGGACACAAATGGCTGTGACACCAATGACAGTGAGAAGCAACTGCAGAGAAATGACAGCAAAGAAGGAGCAGAACTGAGACTGGCATGAGACAGAGCAGTGGGCTTACCAGCACACAGAGTGAAAAACTTGAATGCTTTCAGGCCAAGGCTTGCTGACTGAGTGGGGTGCCTCTGGGAATTTATCAGCAGAGATAATAGGGTTTTGTGGCACTTGCCAGAGCAGGACAGAGGCCAGGCCAAGGAGTCAAGGCATGGCTGAGAGGAGGCTGCTCTGACCCAAGAACTGTATCCTGCGCATTCCTGATCCTAAATTGTAACCTGTTACTTTCCTAATAAATTCCATGATTTTGAGTATTATCTATGAGTTCCATGTGGCTACTGCACTGGATTACTGTACCAAGCACAGAAGTAGAGAGTGCTATGGGAAAGACTGGGGGTGTGAGAACTGGTAAAAAGATTGGAAGGTGGAAGTATGTCTGATCTCTGCCTCATAGAAATCAGCTGCTGATGTTGATCTTGATTCTCCTTCCCCGTTGTGAAGGTAGAACAGGTCTGATACTCTCATGCCATTTTTACAGAAGATGGCACAGTATCAAATGTTTCCTCTGATTTATATTGTCGTTGTTAGGTGCCGTCGAGTCAGCTCCAACTCATAGTGACCCTATGTACAACAGAATGAAACACTCCCTGGTCCTGTGCCAGACTCACAATCCTTGCTATACCTCAGCACATCATTGCTGCCACTGTGTCAATCCATCTCACTGAGGGCCTTCCCCTTTTTGGTTGATCTTCCACTTTTCCAAGCATGATATCCTTTTCCAGGGAATAGTTCCTTCTGACGACAAGACCAAAGCAGGTGAGGTGAAGTCTGGCCATTCTCACTTCCAAGAAGCATTCAGGCTGCACTTCTTGCACGTCAGATTTGTTAGTTCTTTTGGCAGTCCACGGTACTTTCAGTACTCTTCACCAACACCACAACTCAAAAGCATCAACTCTTCTTTGGTCTTCCATATTTATTGTCCAGCTCTCACATGTATATGTGGCGACTGAAAATACTATTTTTAAATCATGATACTTACTATACTTCATGTTGTTCCAGGCAGATATGAATTTAGTTTTCAGCTTGTCAACTTCATCTGTTCCTGTAGCCTCCATATTCAAATTCTAAATAAAAAGCCATCACTTGGCTGCATGCTTCTGCAGTTTAACCTTTTGTACTGACTAAGAGAAAAAAAAAATTAAGTAATGAGTACATATTATATGGTGCAAAACCTGCCAACGTTACTTAAGTGATTAAGATACAATTTGAATTGGAGATTAGTAAACTAATTCTCATTTTACAGAAGATCTTGTATAATATATTCTATCGATATTTTAATTATGAGAGTCAATATCAAATATACAATAAAATTATGACATAAAACCAAACAATAATCTCCCCCAATTGCTCACAATTGAAAACAATAAATCAATCTAGAAACACAGTTCAGAAAGATGGCAGAATGAATGGGCAGGTAAGCTATTCAGACCCTATACAACAAAGAAACAAGAAACCAATGGAAACAGAGGGGTTTGGTCAATGACATGAGACAAAGTATGTGTGAACTGCTGTATGAAAAGTGAATTTACTACATAAATCTTCACTCAAATCCTAATTAAAAAAAAAAAGAAACAGAGGGGATAATCCTGGAACCCTGAGCTTCAAAGGGAAGGATGAAAGAGTGGAGTAAATACAGAAAATAAGGAAATAAACAGAGCTGTAGACCATCAACTGGCCTGACAGCATGGCTATTTTGAATATTTGCAAGCAGAATGCCAATCATGGCAGCACCCTTATCATCAACACCACTTGCCGAGAACTGCATGGGCAAGATGGTTCAAAGACCAATGTAAAAGTTTTGACCACAAAGTTCATCAAATGAAAAATAGGGGCAAACTTAGGGGCCCTAATTTATGGCATAAATAGACTAACAAACATAACCAAAAAGGCACAAACAACAGAAGATAAATTAGATGACTGGGACCTCCTAAAAATTAAGTTATTATGCACATCGAAAGACTTCTCCAGAAGAGTAAAAAGAGAATCTAAAGATTGAGAGAAAATACTTGGCAATGACATATCTGACAAGGGACTTATCTCAAAAATTTATAGAAAACAAGATGCAATGATGGGTCTCTCCTTGTCCATAGAAAAGAAGAATGAAGAAAACCAAAGAGTCATGGAAGCAATTAGTCCTCACGACTGGTACACCATGCAATCCGCAGCCTATACGACTGTGAGACCAGAACTAAATGGTGCCCGGCTACCACTGTCAACCACTCAGAGGAGACTCTAGTAGGAGATCCTGGATAGAGAGGGAGAACAATGTGGGACAAAATTCAAAATCATTTGGAGGAAAAAAAAAGGGGGACCAGGTTTGCTGGTCTGATAGAGCCTGGTGGAACCACTGAGACTATGGCCTCTAGCTGCCCTTCAGGTCTGGAATTGAACCCACCTGTGGCTTCCAGCCAAACAAAAGACAAGCATATGAGTTGAACATTTACCTGAGGTAGATACACTGCTTGGAGAGAATAATCATGGGAAAAAGAAGGGCTGTTTATGCACAGGGAGACAACTCATGGGCCAGGAGTACATGGAGGGATGGACACAGGGAAGAGGTAACTATCGGTAGGAAGTGGGAGGGGAGCTGTTGCATTGGGGTAAATTGTAGTCAATGTCATGAGACAAAGTGTATGTGAACTGCTGTATGGAAAGTGAATTTGCTCTGTAAACTTTCACCTAAAACACAATTTAAAAAAAAAAAAAATTACAGAAATGTCAACACCTCAACATCAAAAAGACAAATAATCCAATTTTAAGAAAATGGGCAGAGGACATGAATAGATACTTTATCAAGGAAGATATTCAGGCAGCCAACAAACTCAAAAAGAAATGTTTGCAATCATTAGCCATTAGAGAGATGCCAATCAAAACAATAATAAGGTATCATCTAACCCCAGCAACAATAGCAAAGTTCAATAAAACAGAACAAATGCTGGCATGGGTATGGAGAGACTGGAATTTTCATATACCACTGGTGAGACTGTAAAATGGTATAAACACTATAGAAAATCATATGGCACTTCCTTAAAAAGTTGAAAATAGAAATACCATTTGATCCAGCAATTCCACTACTAGGTATATATTCTAAAGAAGTGACATCCAGGACATGTATAGATATATGCACACCCATGTTCATCACAGCACTATTCACAATAGCAAAGAAATGGAAGTAACTTAAACACCCATCAACAGATGAATGGATGACCCAACTATGGTACATACACACAACAGAATACTATGCAACATTAAAGAATAATGAAGAATCTGCAAAGCACCTCATAAAGTGGATAAACTTGGAGAACATTATAATGAGTGAAATAAGTCAATTACAGAAGGACAAATATGGTATGAGTCCACCATTATAAAATGTCAAGGAAAGGTTTACACACAGAAGGAAACTTTTTTTGTTGGTTACCAGGGATGGGAAGGGAGGAGAAGTAAAATTGCTAGCTAGGTAAGAGATACATATTGATTTGGGTGAGGGAAAAGATAATATACCAAAAGCAGGCGACCAGTACAATATCTCTAAAGAAAAGGAAGACATAGAGAGGTGCACAAGAGGTACAGACAACAAAGGTAAATACTATTACACACACAATATTGCATTATCAGTAATAACAAACATTAATCGATGAGTGGATACAAAAGTAAACAGGCAAGATGCTCAGGTATGGGTAGGTGAACTGGAATATACCCATAACCATATATAGGTTTGATGATGATATTTCTATTTATGTACTTGTATATACTATAAAAACATCCCTATATAACAGAGTGAACAGTGGGCAAAGTTATGATAACTTCTTAACCACAACCAAATACTTTGAAGAAGTCAGTTGCTGGGTCTGTGGGCTAGGGACCATGGTTGCAGGGGACATCAAGTTCAACTGGCATTATATAGTACACAAAAACATTGTTCTATATCCTACTTTGATGAGTAGCAACTAGGGTCTTAAAAGCTTGCGAGCTGTCATCTAAGATACAGCTATTGGTCTCTCCTTATCCAGTGTAAAGAAGAGTGAAGAAAATCAAAGATGCACAGAAACAATTAGTGCCAGGGAAAAGTGAACCATGGGAGGAACCTCAGCCTACACGACCCTGAGACCAAAAGAACTAGATGGTGCCCAGCTACCACTGTCAACCACTCAGAAAGGGATCAAAATTAGAGTTCTTGGATAGAGTGGAAGGAGCTCTGGTGGTGCAGTGCCTAAAGCATTTGCCTGCTAACCAGAAGGTTGGCAGTTCAAACCCAACAGCCGCTCCATGGAAGGAAGATGGGGCAACCCACTTTCATAAAGATTTACCATCTCAGAAACCCAATGGGGGTTGCTATGAGTCAGAATCAACTCAATGGCAGTGAATTTGGTTTGGGGTTTGAATAGAGTGGGAGAAAAATGTGGAACAAAACTCAAAGTCATAAAAAAAAAAAAACAGCCTTACTGGTTAAGAGACTGCTGAAACCCTCAAGACTATGGCACCTAGTTACCTTTCTGGCCTGGAATTAAACTCACTGCCATGGCTCAAACTTCAGCCAAATAGATAAGTCTACAAGGTAAATGATTACACCAGGGAGGTGTAGTCCTTAGAACAATTAACCATGGGAGATCAGAAGGGCAGCATTTGTGCAGGAACAAAGCTCAGAAGGCAGAAATGCATAGGAAAGGAAGACACAGGGAAATGGTAACCACAGGGAGGAAGTGGGACAAGAGCTGCTACATTGTGGCAATTGCAATCAATGGCACAACAAAATGTATACAAACTGTTGAATGTAAAATGATCTGCTTTAAAAAATTTCACCCAAATCACAATAAAAAGTTAAAAAATAAAAAGAGGCAAAAAAAAAAGTACAAAAAATAAAACGTAAAAAGGATTATGACTATTCACAAAGGCATAGAAAAGATTCTCACTCCCAATCATAAGTCATACAACAAAAAAGAAGGGAGCACTGTTCAAATCATTCTTGAACAATTTTTACAAAGAAATAAAATGCTTTAATTCTCAATGTTTAAAGAAAGAAAACATTTATCAGTGTATATCCCTACCTCAGTCCGTTGCCTCCTCCATACAAAGGAGATGGCAAAGTATACTGCTAATAGTTATGCCTCCTCAGAGGATCATCCCTGTCCTTCAGGGCTACTTGCAACTGGAGCAATAATACCACTGCCGTCCAACTGACTGTCACTCATAGCAACCCCATAGGGTAGAGTGCAAGTGCTCCATAGTTTCCAAGACTGCAAATCTTTGCAGAAGTAGACTGCATCATCCTTGTTCAGCAGAGAAGCTGGTGGGTTCAAACTGCTGATCTTTTGGTTAGCAGCCTAGTGCTTTGACACAGTGCCTCTAGAGCTCCCTGGGGCTATAATAGAGTGGTCAATTTCTAGCTGGTACCAAAACAACACAATGAACTATCTGAATTGGGTCTAACTTCTTTCCTGCTTATCAGCTGGTTCCAGGGAACCCTTCACGAGGCCATAGGTATGAGTCAAAGGAGAAGTGTCAGATCAACAGAGGCAGATGCCATGGGAGTTTGGCTGCCTGTTCATTTAACTGATTCATAACTTCTGGAACCTTGAGCCCAGCCCTGAATGTACCATTGCCATCTAGAATGGACTGCTACTGTGCCTGTCTGCTAATAATACCTAGCTCGATATAAGCTTAAGACTTGTCAGATGCTTAGTTACTACTGGGGCCAAATGACACATCATGACCTTTTTTTCAAATGGAAAATGGTTAGCATGGCCTTACTCCAAAATCCTAGGGGTCCTCACTGCAACTCTCTCACTTCAGCTTTCAGAGACTCTTTACCTACAGATACCACCAGCAACATTATACCTGCTGTATGATTTAATCCAAAATGGCAGTAAAGTCTTTTTTGTGGCCTAAACCTGCTATATAGAACTCTCTTGTGCTCTGCACCTCATTCACAATTGGCAGCCTTCCAAATCACCCAATAAAGGACTGCAGACGTAAAAGAAAAAAAGAAACACAGCTCAGTTTGGGGGCTTGTGAGAATACCCAAGATCTTGTTTTATTTGTAATTAGAGAAAGTTATTTGAAATGTTATTTTTAAATGCTATCTCTAGAACAGAGGCTTTCACTTACATTGAGTAATACTTAATCAATTTTATATAGTCTAAATTTTATATAGTCTTTTTAGATAGTCCAAATCATTTTATTTTTTAAAAAAGTAAGCTACTCCCTATTTTTTTCTCAAATAGTAGAACATCTTTTAAAAAAACAGACCAGCTTAAATTTACAACAGAAAACATTTTCTTTCTTTAAAATAAGAGTAAACATGGCTCCTAAGTGTTTGCTTTATATGAGACTTGAAGAAAAATTGAGATGTGTGATATAATCTGAAAAAGGAACGAACTGTAACTTAAAAGGCTTATGCTTATGTGCAATAATTCACAGACAGTTTACTTTTCAGGAAAAGAATGCTGAACAGAATATTACCCTCTTAGAGTCATAAATATCTACTGAGAAGTATTGATACAATCATTTCTCTAACAACAGATATTCCATTTTATGATACAGATTAAAAGCTACTAATTATGCATTATAGTTCAGAGCAGGAGAAAGCACATTGTATTGGAAAAATTGAAAAAGTCAGTGTGATTAGAGCACAGAAAGGTTAATTGGAAAAAAAAAAATGGCATGTGATGAGGTTGTTTTGTTAAGGCAGGGGCCAGAGCACATAAGGCCTTGTAGACCATGTTAAGACTTCTGTTCTTAAGACCAACTGGTTTCAAACAAGAATATCAGAACCTGATGGTATGGTATTTTTGGTATGTTTGTTTTACTCCAATAACAGCATATAGACTGAAAAGGGACAAGAGTAGACAGTGAGAGTTGACTACTACCATAAAGGGCTAGAAGACAGATGACAGTAACTTAAAGCAGAGCAATGCATATGGCTGGAAATAGACATATGAAGAAACATGCAGGCAACTCAATCAGTCTCAGTGATGAAACAGATGCAGAAGGTGGGGGAAAGGGATGTGTTCAGGCTTTGGGGTTGAGAAACTAACTAAATGGAGCTAACTGTGAAACAGGGAATATTAGGAGAGGGGCAGGTTATGGGGAGAAGATGAGAGAGATGGAGAGTTTAAAATACCTTTCAGAGATCCAAACAGAATCATTCATTTCTTCAATCATTCAACAAATTACTGCCTGGGCACTGTTCTATAGGTACTACATGTACAGCAAAGGCAGTGAAATACTTGCTCTTATGGAGCTTATAGCTTAGATATATTTTAGAGATGTCAACTAGGCAACTAGATATACAAATCTGGAGTTCAATGATGTCAGGGCTAGAAATATTAACTTGAGAACTGTTGTTGTATAAATGAGAGTTAGAGCTACGAGCATGCTCCTCAAGGCCAAGGGTTTTGCCTTGTTCATGTTTGCACCCCCAGCACCTGGCACGCTGTCTGGTGCTTGAGGATGACATTCTAAGCCCTTTATGCAATGACCTCCTCTACCCACTTACTCAACTGCTTCTCTTACCCCTGCCTCACACACACCATATGCTAAAGCCATTTTTAATATTAAAGCTTCCTGATCTTGGCATGCTATCTCATATTGCCATACCTTTACATGTGCTATTCTATCTTGAATGCCTTCCTGCTCACTCTCCCCTTTAGTCCACCTTATTACTAATGAAGCCTTAAGCCCCAGCTCAAGTTTCACCTTCTCTGGTAAGACTGGTAACATTTACCTGACCACTCTGCTCCAAATCTCAAACTAATACAGTGCCCCTCCTCTTAGCTCTCATTGGACCCTGTGTCCTCCTCTGTTACTGCACTCAGCACACTATATGCTAATTGCTTGCTCCTTACCCATCTCCTGTATTAGACTCTAAACTTTCTGAGTGTCCGTAAAATTCTGCCTAGAACACAGTGGGTTCTGAAAACTGTTTATTCATCAATGAAGTTATAAAATTATAAATTTAAAATGTTTCCTAGGAATTTGTGAAAATGGCTATACATAAATTATATTTCAATAAAATGTATTTTTTAAAACAATGGGGAAATGTGCAGAATCAAAATGTTATGTATCATATGACACTGGCTGGGATGAGCGTGGGGGGGTAGTTAGAAAGTACACCAAAATGTTAACAATAATTTCTCCAGGCACAATTGTGTGTGGTTATTTTTATATCATGACTGCATACATTTTCCAAACCTTATTTTAAAAAACCATTATTTTTATAATTTATAAAGTTTATTTTTCAAAAGCCACCAACCCTTGGGGTCCTGGTATTGTTTTGTACCCACCTTGTGGCTATCACTCAGGCTGCATGGTCATCAGTCATTATCTGGAGCACCATCTAGACAGGTAGTCAAGCCCCAGAACCAATCCTGTAACTCTTTTTAATCTCCAATTCTGTATATACCTGTGGTGTAGTAAATGACACGGTATGGCTTTTCTAGCCATAGTCTTCATAACTCCCACTAGATTACTGGGTGGGACCATGTAATTTAAACTCCTGATTATTAAAGTTATCCACCTGGGGTGTTTCTGTTGCGAGCAGCAGGAAGTAATTTTCTGGAAAGCTCACTCTCTCTCAGGTGTGTAAATTCTGATGTTGGGATTGGTTAGTTTTGCCACTCTGCCAGGCTTAAAATGAGCTCTCCTAGAGGCAGAAAGGAATCTCTCACTGCCAGCTGAGGGAGACACATTGCTGAGAGAGAGTCCTGCTACTGAGAGATGCCCGGCTCAGAGAAAGAGAGAGAGATGCCCAACTGAGAGAGACACCAGGCTGGGAGACAGTGGAACCAACAGGCACATAGGACAGAGCGGCAAGCTTACTTAGCCCAAAGAGGCAGAGGCCAGGCCGCAAGGCCAAGAAGGGCCAGGGAGGACGTCTAAGGACACAGCAGAGGGGAGACTGTCCTGATCAAAGAACTGTATCCTGAGCACATGCCTGAGCTTGAATTGTAGCCTGCTGCTTCCCTAATAAACCCTATAATCTCTAAGCTCTGTGTGGCCTCTGAAGCAAATTACTGAACCCAGCAGAGAGGTGGTGGGTGCTACAGGAGGGACAGTTGGTATCAAGGTTGGTAAGAGGGCTGGAGGGTGGTGGCATGTCTGGCCTCACAGAACAGGCCTTGGGCTGCTGACGGTGATTCTATCTTCCTCTTGTGGAGTTAAAGGAGGTCAGAACATGCTGCCTCCATGCCCCTTGAGCAGTATACCAATCATGGTCCCTTACCCACTTCTGTAGTCCTGCTTGTGATAGTAATGAATCTGCCACCAGTTATAATTTTGTGATTTTGTTTTCAATCATATATAATTAGCCCCATGGCTATGACTCAGTGGACTCCATTCAGCTTTCTGTACTGTGTACATGCTGATGGTTTCCCTTTTCCTGGATGACTGTCTTTGTCCTGTCTAAAGCTTAATAAAAGAGTATCTACAGAACATGTTTGAATCTGGTCTCTTTTTCCCCTATTACAGTGGTTTGAACCCACCCACAGGTACTTTAGACAAGCCGGAGATCTTCTTCCAAAAGGTCACAGCCTTAAAAACGCTATGGGGTAGTTCTACTCTGCACACGTGAGGACACCATGAGTCAGAATCTATTCAACCGCAACTAAAACATAACAAGAAATTTGAAAACAAATGCATGCTAGTAAAAATGAAATAAAAAGCCACCGACCTTCACAAATATATAGAGACCAAAGTTTATTAGTGGTTATCGGGGTGAGAGGGAGGGGGAAAATGGGAGTCACTGCCTAGGGGCCCTGAATTTCTGCTAAAAGTAGTGGAATAATTTGACGGCTGCACAACATGATGAATGTAATCAATGTTAACAGTACATGTAAAAATTGTTGGATTGGCACATTTTGTTATATATTTTGCCATAATTTTAAAAGAAAGCAACCAACCTTGAAGCTTCTAAATCCATACTTTGCAAACAAGAGAATGTACATGCATATATTGTTTTCCTAAGTCAGAAAGAAAGCAGCTCACAGGGAAGACTTCAGTTCAGACAGTTTCTAACACCAGACACTAGGAGACACTCTGGACAGTCCTTAGCCAAGGGATGGAAGTCAAGATGTCCTTAAAGTGAGGTAGGAAAAATGAGGACAGTGAGCAACTAGACGGTTTGTACGCAGAAAATTTGTGTGTTAGGAAACAACTCCTAAATAAATGCACTTCTGGGTGGATTCAAACCACCAACCTTTCTGTTAATAATCAAGTGCTTAACTGTTTTCACCACCCAGGGACTCCAAATAAATAAACAAGATAAATGCTATGACAGGTGCAAAAATTAATGAGACAAAAATTCTAAGCTCAAAGAATTTAGAGTGGAATAAATTGTTGAGTTGTTCCTTTACTGTTATTTTTATTTGAAACTCCTACTACTTTGACTATTTATTCAGAATAACTTTATCTGCAAAATTTCCAATGTTTTTTGGGATATATCATTGAACACTCTGTAAGAAACTGTCACTGCTATATACAGTAGATGGGGATAAAATTATCATGAGATCAAACTAAAGATAGGCTGTCGCTAGTTTAATAATTCAGTATTGTTACTTTTCATATAACTGAAATTGAATCTGCTATCTTCCATAAACACTGAAACCCACTTTACTTATCTACCAAAATTTAAATGACTGTTTCTAAAAGTCTTAATTTTTGAGCAATCAGAGAAGTTTTTGAAAGGTAGTCCCTTAAATCAAATTGGAAATATTATAAAATTGTAAAACTTTAAAAGAGAATAACCAAAAATTCCTAATGAGGTAATGATTTGTTTTACTGCATATTAAAGCACATTATAAAACTACATAATTAAAGTTTAGTACTTTGTAAATTTACTATTCTTATTAGTGCTGGATGACACTGAATAAAACATAATAGGGAATACAGAAATAAACCCAAGCATATTTGAGAATTTAATACCTGATATGAAAGATATAGCATATCAATAAAAAAAGATGACTAATTTAATAAATAGTGCTAGAATAAGCTAGCCAGTTTAATAAATAAAGCTGGATGACTATCTCCCATCCACCAAACCCACTGCTATCAAACTGATTCCATCTCTAAGTGACTCCCTAAGACAGAGTACAACTGCCCATAGGGTTTCCAAAATTTTTCCATAAATTTTTATGTAAGGAGATTGCGCATCTTTCTTCCACAGAGCAGCTGGTAGGTTCAAGACACTGTTAGCAGCTGAGCACTTTAACCACTGCACCACTGGGGCTATATCCATGACTATCTACCACACTATAAATTTTAGACAAACCAAATATTTAAAAGCAAACACATACACACACATCAAGGAAAGATAGATTCAAATTTTTAAAAAATAATTTTGGGGTAGAAAAGGCCTTTCTAAGCACAATGCAGAGGTCCCTGAGTGGTGCAAATGGTTTGCTCTCAGCTACTAAATGAAAAGTTGATGGTTTGAACCCACACAGTGGCACCATAGGAGAAAGACCTGGCGATCTGCTTCCATAAAGATTATAGCTAAGAAAGCCTTCTGGAGTTCAGTTCCCTGTAATAATATATAGGGCACCATAAGTGGGGATCAACTCAATGCCAATGGGAAACATGAAGCAAAACCAGAAGTCAGGGAAAAAAAATGTGATTACATTAAAAGGAAAACTTTTATACAGAAAAAAAGAATATTAACAAGGTTGAGTTACAATTTATAAACTAGGGAAAAAATTCAATATGTATTAAATGGACGGGTTGATTTCCCTATTATATAAAGAGCTCTTATAAATTAGTAAGGAAAAACAATGGAAAATAGGGCAAGAAATTCAAACAATAAAACACATGGCTAATAAACGTGAAACTATCATCCACTTTGCACAACACTGCATTACCACTGGCACTAAACACCAGGTTACAGGTAAATGCATAGACAGGTGAGAAGATCAGGTGGTGATAGGCAAACAGGAATATACCCAAGACCAAGGATAGATTTGGCTGAAGATAACCTTACATATGTACTTATGCTACAAAATTATCCACATACATTACAGAAACAACAGATCGCAAGGCTGGAGTAGCTTCTCAGAGTTGGAGTAGCTTCTCAAAGACAACTGAACACCCTGAGAGAGAGAATCACTGGGCCTCTGGGCTTGGAACCATAGTCTCAGGGGACATCAAGTTTAATTGGAACAACATTTAAAAAAAAAAAAAAAAACACCTCAATGCCATCAAGTCAAATCCAACTCATAGCGACCCCTCCTCGGGTTTCCGAGGCAGTATCTCTAGAGAAGTAGATTGCCCAGTCTTCCTTCCAAAGACGGGCTGGTGGGTTTGAACCTCCAGCCTCTGGTTAGCAGTCAAATGCCTTAGGCACAACATAATACATAAAAATCTTGATCTACATCCTACTTTGGTGAGTAGCAACTGGGGTCTTAAAAGCTTTTGAGCAACCATCTAAGATGCACCTATTAGTCTCCTCTCATTTGAAACAAAGAAGAGTGAAAAAAATCAAAGTCATCTGGAAACAATTATTCCAAATATAAGACAGATCGTGAGGACCTCAGCCTTCATGACTCCAAGACCAGAAGAACAAGATGGTACTGGCTACCAATGCCAATCACTCGGTGTTGTTGTTGTTATGTGCCGTCAAGTCAGACCCAACTCATAGCGACCCCTCCTTGGGTTTCCGAGGTAGTATCACTACAGAAGTAGATTGCCCAACCTTTCTTCCAAGGAGTGGCTGATGGGTTTGAACCGCCAACCTTCTGGTTAGCAGTCAGGTGCCTTACGCACTATGCTACCAGAGCTTGGAGATCCTGGATAGAGTGAGAGGAAAAATGTGGAACAAAATTCAAATACACAAAAATGACCAGAATTACTGGTCAGATAGAGACTGGTAGAACTCCCAAGACTATAGCCCTAGGTTATTCTTCAGGCCTAGACATGGACTCATTTCCATGGATTGGCTCTCAGTCCAACAGCAGAAAGACCGACATGCAGAACACCTACCCCAGGGAGACACATCCGTCTACTCTAGGGAGATGCAACCCTTAGATAAAACAGTCATAAGACATCAGAGGGGGCAGCATTCACATAAAGGAAAACCTGGACAGACAGAAATATATACATAAGAAGGGCACAGGGAGTGGGTAGTATCAGGGAGAAGAGTTTTTTATGGCTGGGGATGGTAATCAGGGCCGTGAAATCAAATGTGCATGAACTGTCAAATGTAAAACAAATCTGCTTTGTAAATCTGCACCCAAATCAAAATATGTATTAAAAAAAACTTTAAAAAATTATATTATCTACTTTATGAAATCAAAGAAATGCATATTAAAGAACTTTGTCATCATTTTTTTCCACTATTACAAGAGATGAAATGAGTAAGGCTGAGGTAACAAGCTATTTATCAAATCTGACTGATGAGCAAAATCACTTGAGGGACCACAAATAGAGGCACATATACCAGTAGCCTTGGGTGGGGTTCAGCCATCTATATTTTTAAAAGCTTCACTGGCAGTCCTAATGATCAGTTCTAGTTTGGTATTACAGATGATCATTCCAGTTTGGTAGTCACGGCTTTTATTTACTGTTTTTTGTTGTTGTTCTGTTTCACTATTTTTACATATGCTAAAAAACACCCCACTCACCAAGTCAATTCCAATGATAAGTAAATCGGTATACATCCTTTCTACAAGGCGTTTTACAAAATGCAAATATCTCTTGAACAAGAAATTTAACTTCTGTTAATTTACCCTAGATAGATACCCACAGTAGAAAATTTTAAGCACACAGATGTCCAGTGTATAAAATAGAAATCACTAGAAATAATTTGTATTATTAAAGAGGTAATAAAAAAAACTCTGAATATAAAATCCAGACTTAGCATTGCATAAAACCCCAAATCTCAAAATTATCTGGTCCCCTTCATTACTTCATCAGCTTTCTCTCTCTCACTCTACTTTCCACCTTAATTCTTTGCTTCCACCACCAAGTTGCTTTCAATGCTCAGATGCATCTCTCTAGTCTCTCCAGTCTCCAGTCCTTTAAGTATGTACCTCCTCTCTCCTGCAACAAACATTTCCTCTTCCCTCTCACTTCTCACCATGTGACTAACTCGTACCACTTTTTGGATCTCAGCTCATGCATTGCTTTTCCTCAAGAAATCATTCCCTGAGGACCCATGTTTCAGCTAGGCACTGCCTTCTATATGCTCTGGCTGCACTCTGTACTTGACCCTGAATCACATTCTTTGCTGTGAATTGTTTAATGACCTCTCTTTTATAAAACTTTTACTAAAACTGAAAGCTAAGGGCTCTGTATTCCCAGCTTTCAACTCAGTCCTGGCACACAGCAGACAATATTTGTTGAATTAAACTGAATTCTTTGTACTTCTCTAATTAAATTGTTACTAATTAAATTGCTTACATTCGACCTTTTTTAGAAAATAGCAAATTACTCATTAACTAATTCATTCAAATGAAAAACTCAGTATACAAAATTACAAATATGCCCAGTTTATAACAACTCTAACCATACAACTCAAACTGCCCAAGAAATCTACAGAGAAAACATCCTATACAAAATTCTTAAAAAGCCTATAGATGAATTAAAAATGGAGAGACAAAGTACTTTCCTCTTTTTAAGATAAAGAGCTCTATTCTTGTGGTTCTTAAAAACATCAGATTCAGCTATTTAGTCATGTGAAAAATTTAACTTCCTCAATTTAGTCCTCCAAGCAGCTTTGGCTAAATAAAATGACTTGGAGGATATCTCTTGTTAATTCGTTATTTTTATTTCTCCTTATAATAAGTGTGCAGAGATTTGGAAAAGAGGAAAAAGAATGGATTATTGTTTGGTTCCATTCAGTACGTTAAAATATTTTCTTTGTATTAGTGCAAGATCAACCAAGGAAAGGCAAGACAAATAGTACTTTTAGTTGAAGAAACCACAATGAACTTTAATAGTCTCAATGCACTCTGGTAGCATAGTGGCTAAGGCACGTGACTGCTAACCAGAAGGCTGGCGGTTCAAACCCACCAGCCACTCCTCAGAAGGAAGATGGGGCAATCTACCTTCGTAGTGATACTGCCTCGGAAATCCAAGGAGGGGTCGCTATGAGTCGGGTCCGACTTGACAGCACATAACAACAACAACTCCAAAAACCAAACCCATTGCCATCGAGTTGATTATGGGTCATAACAACCCCCACTGGGTTTTCATGGCTATAAATCTTCATGGAAGCAGACTGCCTCATCTTTCTTCTGGGGTACAGCTGGTGGATTCAAAACACCCTTTTCCTTACAGCCAGATGTCTTATCAACTACACTACCAGAGCTCCTCAATCTTTTCTAGTGCCTAAAATATGTTTGACTGCCCCATTGATCAAACATGTCAAAATTCTTACATATTCTATTTAGTGTCATCAGAACCTCCATCTAAGAAACCATCAAAATAGCATTCTTTACAATTTCCATATCACTTATTTAGAATGAATTTATGGTTCTCTTCTTAAAACTTTAGAGTCACTGTCTTTTTTCAAGCAGACTTTCTCTCCTAATGTATATTATAACATATATGTATACTACAACATCTTACCATCCACCATCTTCATATTTCTTTTAATTGTTTACATTTTTATAAACCCATTTTTAATTCAAAGATAATAGCAGAAGAGGAGAATATTCTTTTATTCTGTCTCAGTAAACACTACCAGGTGAAGTTTATTCCTAGCTTCACTTTTAATGGTGTGGGAAACAGGTAAAACAGAGGTGGAACTGCGGAGCTACAGCCTGAGATGTGCAAATCATCAACTGAGACCCCGATGTCCTTGTCAGAGAGTCACTTTCTAACCATACTGACACATTAAGAGAGTCAATAAAATACAAACGGATAAATGTAAAGGATATTCAAATCAATACTCAAATCTCTACACCTTGAAGGGCAGATGAAGGTAATCAGCCTCCCCATATGACAATAAATAGACTATTGTATTCACTTAGGATTTAAAGCCAAATAAAAGATCCTGACAGACAAAATTTTAAGAACTACTTTACAGACTACATCTCAGCTGCTGGAGAATCGGTAAAAACACCACAGATCTTCAACAATGGCTTATGCTTGAGCATCTTCCCCAAATGGTATATTGCAGCAAAATGAAATATCGATATTGATTTAGAATTTTTGATGTGCTTTTAGCAATACCATTAAATAAAATGAACTGTAAAGTCTGCCTTAAATCTTTCATCTACTATAACCTTTTCTACTTGCTTGCATTTTTAGTAACAAATATCAATCCCTCCTCCAATCTTGAAGGTCTCTCAATACCTTGGGCTATCTTATCTCTGCCCTTCATCTCTCCATCTCAGTTCTTTATTTGCATAAATATCAATTATTGTTTCCATTACATTCTCTTTTTCCTATACCTGCTAATCTCCTATCATAGTGCTCTAGACATTTTCCATTTGTAACAAAAAAAAAATACCCATTGTAAACCCTCTTGAAAAAAAGGACACTTTAAAATACGTATTTAAAAAAAAAAAAAGGCAAATATGAAGATGGGGATAGCAATGGTAACACTTCTTTTCCCTTTTCAGAGGTAAGAGTTGGGCAAGATGTATGCCAGTAATAGATGATGACAAAAAGATTCAAAAAAGAAACAACATAATAAAGCCATGCACATTCAGAAACTAAGTGAAAAGGGCTGATAGCAAAAAGGCTTGTCTCAGGGATACATCTTATAAACAATCTTAGGACTTCGACTTCTTAGGGTCATATTCTGTAATTAAAAACACTAGATCAATATACCAAACCAAAAAACCCACTGCCCTTGAGTCAATTCTAACTCACAGCAACCCTATAAGACAGACGAAGTGCCTCATATGGTTCCCAAGGCTGTCCACTTCACAGGAGTGGTTGTCCACATCTTTCTCCCACACAGCAGCTGGTGGATTTGAACCACTGACGTTTCAGTTAACAGCCAAACATATAACCACTGTGGCTCCAAACCAAATCAGCACAGAACTCTTTTATACTGGCAATTTAAATAAAATATACTACCTATGCATTGTCTAAAATCTGAAATGTAATATATATATAGAAGAAACTACTGAGCAAACAGAACTATGTATTTACCCTTACACTTGACTTGTATGAAGATCCTGTAGTGCAACAGTGCACTTGTGCAACAGTGAGTGCTACATGTTCACAGGCTGTATAAAGTTATCATTATAACTAACATAAACAGGATATTAAGCATTTAAATGATCTCAATCATTTACTTGAAGACTATAATAAGAATTATTAATGCAAGATGGGTTGCATTAAGCATTCCTTGATCTTATTTCTAAGAACATATTTACCATTGTTTGATAAAGGAGCCATAGTAGTACAGTGGTTAAGTGCTCAGCTGCTAAGTGAAAGTACGGCAGTTCGAATCCACCAGCCACTCCAAGGGAAAAAAAACATGACAGTCAGCTTCTGTAAAGATTTCAGCCTTTGAAAACCTATGGGGCAGTTCTACAATGTCTTTTAAGTGTTGCTGAGTCAGAATCTATTGGATGGCAACATATTTATAGCTTAATAAAGAAATTTTTATTAAATTGTACTGAAGACTTTAATAACCTCTGATAAGTCCAAAGTAACTATGAATGTTTGGAGTGGATGCTGTTAAACAGACAGTCTACATGTAAGAAGTAAGATACTAGGCCAAACCATTTAATAAAATAAACTAAATCCTGCAAGAATTGAAGAATGTCAGAATCTCAGAATTGAAAAGGAAGTTACAAACCATCTAGTAATCAGTAAGTACTAATATAAACAATAGACCTTTTCTATATATTCACATCATTTTCTTACACCATACGTTCCAATCTATCAGCAATCTCTCATCCCCTACAGTGGTTAGAGTGGCGGGGGCGGGGAAGGGAAGGAAAATGTGTAAATTTAAAATATTGAAAAAATATCACCCCTGTCCTCACAAATCTGATCTGCTCTCTGGTTCAGACTCACTAATCAATAATCGTGGTCAGCCACTCATATAGTAGCAAGAACCCCTTTACAATGTCCCTGACAAGTACAGCCAACCTGTCTCTGACTGAATATTGCTACAACAAGGACTTCAGTACTTAATCAGTATTGTGCTGAGCAGAAAATACAGCTGTAAGTTTTAAAGCCTGATAATGCTTTAAGCTGTTTATTTTCTACTAACAGAACTTTTAGAGTATCCATATAACTACATGACACCTGTAAATTATGAACTTCACTTGCCAGAAAGACCATTATAAGGAACCAAAAGTCTGTCGTTCACTAATCTCCAGTAACTGATCCTGGTTGTTCCCTATGAAATTAATAATCCCTCTTCTATTTGGTAGTTCATCAGATATTTAAAGACACATCTCCTCATCTCCCAAATCTTCTCTTTTCCACATTAAACTAGAAGATTAAAAAAAATAATAAAAAAAACCTTGCCATCAAGTCGATTTTGACTCACAGTGACCCTATAGGACACAGCAGAACTGCCCCATAGGGTTCCAAGATTGTAATCTTTACAGAAGCAGGCTGCCACATCTTTCTCCTGCACAATAGCTGGTGGGTTCAAACTCTCAACCTTTTGGTTAACAGCTGAGTGCTTAACCACTCTACCACCAGGGGTCATTTTTCCATATTAAGTATTGTATCCCCAATTCCTTCAAATATTCAGAAAACAGTTACATGAGTGGTAATCAGGCTACTGGTAAGGATATTAGAAAGGAGATACAAGCAACAAGCTGAGGTGGTAGAACCAGCCAGGAACATTATACAAATACATGACTACGTATACGCCCACATATGGGACAGGAAACTAAAGTCACTGTCAATTTCCCCTCTGGTGTTCAGGAAAATGACAGTCCTACTAACAGAAACAGGGAACCCAAGAGGAGAAGGTAAGGTGAAGATGAGAAATCCAGTTTGAAACAGTGATTTTGAGGTTTGTAACAAGTAAATATGGATAAAATCTTTTTAAAGTTCCACTTGTTATTGTTGCCAAAAAAAAAGGTATATTCATATTATTGAGACTACTAACTGCATGTCATTTAAATACAAAATATCACATTTATTCATTTCAACTATTTGAGGGGTTCTCCTGCAAGATAGTGTGGGAGATATAAAGAGCCATGAAACCCAGCGTCTGCCCTCGTTAACCTTACATTCTAATAAGTAAGATGTTTATAACTTACTCAAACACAAGACCAAATGTGGTTAAGTCTCACAACAGAGATAGAAAGTGTTAACTATTAGGAGAAATATTGCTCTCCTTTCCAATGAGAGTATTCATCATGAATAATATCACAGGGTGATACACGGTCACGACTGGCGTTCTTCAAATACAAAAGAGAAGGACATAAAATAATATACATCTTTCTATTCTGGGTGTGAATAAAGGAAAACATTAGACATACTGCTTGGGAATGAGTTAAACTACCCTCAACAATTGTGTCTATTGTTAAAGATTAATGCTTGAATTATACTATTAGTCCAAAAAAAGAACATTGTACAAAGTGTTCACAAATACAATTGTTTTGGCTTACAAATGGAATTGTCTCACGCCACTCTTTTCATCACTCCTAGTTTCAAATAATAACATACCAAACTGAAAACAGAACTACAAGTTTAAGCTGTCCAATGATTAAAACTTTGTATTCTCTATAACTGTTCTAAAACTTTTCATCATTATACATTGTAGTAAAGTTTTAAGTTATTTTTGCCTATTTTAATAGTTTTAAAATATTGATTTTAGTCTATTAAAAAGTAGTTTAACCTATCTTAACAATGAATTATCTAATATAATTTTTTTTAAAAGTACAAACAGAAAAAGACAAAATAAATAAAATGGGACCTCATAAAAATTAAAAACATTTGTTCCTCAAAAGACTTAACCAAAAAAATGAAAAGACAAGCTACAGATTTGGAGAATACATTTGGAAATTACAGATTCAGAAAAATTCTAATAACCAAAAAATATATATAATTTCTACAACAACAAAAGGACAAATAACTCAATCATAAAACCCAAATTAAGGCAAAGGACTTAGACATTTCACCAAAGAGAACATTCAAATGGCCACCAAACACATGAAAAGATGCAAAGCGTCATTAGGCATCAGACAGATGCAGTTCAAAACCACAGTGAGATACCATTTCACTCCCATTAATGCCCCCTAGGACTGCTAACATTAAAAAAAAAAAAATTTATAAACAGAACAAATGTTGGCAAGGATGTGGGGAAATTGGAACCACTACCCATTGCTGGTGGGAATGCAAAATGGTACAACCACTGTGGAAAACAGTGTGGCAGTTCCTCAAAAAACTAATAAAAGAACTACCATATGACTCAGCAATTCCACTTCTAAGTATATACCCAAAAGACTTGAAAACAGAAACTCAAAAAGAAACTCAAACACCAATGTTCACTGCAGCACTATTCATGATAACCAAAAAGAGGCAACAACCTAACCGCCCATCAACAGATCAATGAATAAACAAAATATGATACATACATACAATGGAATACTACTCAGCCAGTAGGAGAAATAAAGTCTTGATACATGCTACAGTATAGATGGAGCTTGAGGACATACTAAGCAAAATAAGCCAATCACAAAAGGATAAATATTGTACAACCTCCCTTATTAAAAAAGAGAAAAAAGCCAAATAGAGACCAAAGTTTATTAGTAGTTAACAGGGGTGGCAACTGGACCAATAAGCAACATTAATAAATGGAGAAAGTTGTCAGTGATTTCATTTTACTTGGATCCATAACCAACACCCTAGGAAGCAGCAGTCAAGAAATTGATGTCATGCTGCACTGGGCAAACGTGTCACAAAAGACATCTTAAAAGTGTTAAGGCACAAAGACGTCACTTTGAAGCCTAAGATGCACCTAACCCAAGCCATGGTATTTTCAGTCACCTCATATTCGTGAGAAAGCTGGACAGTATGAATTAGAAAGATCAAAGAAGAGTTGATATCTTTGAATTGTGGTGCTGGCAAAGAATACTGAAAATACCATGGACTGACAGAAGAATAAACAAATCTGTCCTGGATGAAGTACGGCAGGAATGCCCCCTGGAAGCAAGAATGGCCAGACTTTATCTCACCCACTTTGGTCATGTTGTTAGAAGGGACCAATCCCTGGAAAAGGATATCATGCTTGGTAGAGGGTCAGCAAAAAAAGGGAAGATCCTCAATGAGATGGACTGACACAGTGGTTGCAACAATGGCCTCAAGCATAGGAAGAATTGTGAGGATGGTGAAGGACTGGGCAGTGTTTTGTTCTGTTGACGCAACAAGTAGGAGCTGACTCGTCAGCACCTAGCAAAAGGGAAGGAGGGAGGGAGAAAAGGAAGTGCTGCAGTGAACACTGGTGTTTGAGTTTCTTTTTGAGTTTCTGTTTTCAAGCACCACCAAGGGAAGGAGGGAGGGAGAAAAAGGAAGACCAATGGTTACAGAGAATCACATTAATTAAGGGTAAGGCTGCATACTTGATTTCCATAACTGCCTATAAAAAGTTGAATGGGCAAAAGTTGTATAACAGATATATGTGCAACAACAACCCAAAAAAAGAGTAGCTGCTGAGGCTGCTATGTACAATCAAACACCACATGGGATTCAGTTCCTTGGTTTGGAGGTTTAGGGTCTGTTTCGGTTACTTAGTGCCACTCTGACAGAAATACACCACGAATGGGATGGCTTTAACAAACAGGAGTTTATTCTCTTACAGTTTGGAGGCTTTAAGTCCAAGCTCAAAGTGCCAGGCTGTAGGGCTGGGTGAAAGCCCCTCAACCTTAGGCTTCAGCTCTGCCTCCTGCTCCCGGCCCACTGAAGCCAGAGGCTTTTCTTCACTCAGCTGTTGGCTGCTGAGGCTGACAAACCCAATATGAGAAAAGGGAGATACAAACATGTATTAGGGGAAGATGAAGAACTCTATGAAACAGAATTGAGTAGGAGGTTGTCGTGCAGTGAATTACTTAATATGGCTCTTCTAGACAAAGTTTTTGTGACTCCTACCAGATGACTGGGTGAGACTATGCAAATGTCAGGTGCGTTGGCCCACCAAGGGGATCGGATAGCTTCCTAATAATATAAATAAAATACATGGCACCCTAGTGGGGGGGGATCGTGCAAACATAGAACCCTAATGTGAGGACTGGTCAGTTTTACCATCCTCTAGGCTTAAATAATGAGTGATCCCAGAAGTGGAAAGGGGATCTCTCTACCATCAAGAAAGAAGAGGCAGGAGTAAGAGACATCAGCAGAGAGAGGGCAGCAGAGAAAAAAAGGCAGCAGAACCAAGAGACCGGCATGAAACAAGCAGCAAGCTTCCCCAACCACAGAGCAAGAAAGCTGAGTGCTTTCAGGCAGGAGCATTGCTAGTAGAGTGGGGTGCCTCTCTACGTACCTACTGGCAGGGCTGAAAGAGCTTTGTAACACTGGACCCAGAATGGCAGAAGCACAGCTGAGAAGAAGCTGTCCTGACTGAAGAACTATATCCTGAGCATTCCTGATCCTGAACTGTAACCTGTTACTTTCCCCAATGAACTCCATTGTCATGAGTATTGACTGTGAGGTCTATGTGGCCACTGCAATGGAGTATCAAACCAGAAGAGAAGTAAAGAGTACCACGGGAGTGACAGCTGGTATGAGAATTGGCAAAAGGGTTAGAGGGTGACAGCATATCTGACCTCCGCCTCATAGGAACCAGCCTTGGCTGTTAATGTTCATCTTGATTTTCCTTCTCCCTTATGAAGCTAGAGGGGGTCAGACAACCACCCCCATGCCCCATGCCCCATGCCCATTTTGCAGAAATATTCTATAAATTCATGATTTTGTATATATATCTACATATATATCCTATCTCTGTCTATTTAAAAGGAAATTAACATATTTAATGCCCAGAGCATGATTTCTAAGTACATTTGCCACTAAAATATATCAGGACTTCATATTAAAATGGTTGATTCCAAGTCTTGAGTAGGGAAAATATAAGAGGAGCCTGGAACAACGCACTGTGCCAAAAAAAGTGCTCAAACATCAATGGGGACACTATCAAAAGGACTTAGGAACCAGCTTGAAGAGACTTCAACTGACCAAATTTGAGATAATTTATTCATCAAAAAAAAAAAAAGATGATAACAGATTTTAAGATATTGGATACATTTATTTAAAAAATCCTTGAGTACACACTCAACCCACTGGTACAGAGTTGATTCCAACTCATACCCACCCTACTGTACAGAGAAGAACTGCTTCATAGGGTTTACAAGGTTGTAAATCTTTACAGAAGCAGACTAAGAAGTGGCTGTTGGGTTCAAACAGGCACTGTGCTACCAGAGCTCCTTTGTGGGTATATCCTAAAAAAAAAAAAAACTCACTGCCATTGACTCGGATCCGACTCATAGCGACCTCTCCTTGGGTTTCCAAAGTGGTATCACTAAGGAGTGGCTGGTGTGTTTGAGCGCCAGCCTTCTGGTTAGCAGTTAAATGCCTTGGGCACTACACAACAGAGCTCCTTCCTGCGTATGTACAAACCAAAAATGCACCACCGTGGAGTCATATCCGACTCATAGAGACCTTTTCTTGGGTTTCTGAGGTGGTATCACTACGGAATTAGATTGCCCAATGTTTCTTCCAAGGAGTGGCTGGTGTGTTTCAACGTCAGCCTTCTGGTTAGCAGTTAAATGTCTCAGGCACTACGCCACCAGAGCTCCTTCCTGGGTATATACAAACCAAAAATCCACTGCCATGGAGTCATATCCGACTCATAGTGATCCCTCTTTGGGTTTCAGAGGCAGCATCCCTATGGAAGTAGATTGCCCAACCTTCCTTCTGAGGAGTGGCTGGTGGGCTTGAACCGCCAGCCTTCTGGTTAGCAGTCCAGTGTCTTAGGTGGGAAAACTCTTCTTTTGAGAAGAGAGCCAGAATATGCATGTAGAAAGATTGAGAGAACTGGAAAAACCACTACATGACAACCAACACTGCAATGACTGATTCAGGCAAGACTCATCAGTGGCCATTAAAACCACTGGATTTAAATAAATAAATAAGCCCTTCTGGAAAACAGGATATTCACATTGTATTGGTCTCAAAGTGCAAATAGAAAACAATTCTTTTAGAATGTACAAATCAATGTAAACTAAGCAATTGCTTTTGACATCACCTATAACAGAACAAACTGTCATTAGCCTATTGATGTGATGAAATGGGAAGTTTACATCATCTGTGTGGTAGACTTGAAAAAACCTCTTAACTTGAAACTACTCATGAAGAAACAATCACATATCCACAAAACATGCCACAAAACAACTGGTGTGAACTCTTCAAAAATGTCAATGTCATGAAAAACGAAAAGAAAATGCAGGGACTCTTCTAGTAATAGAAAAGAGACATGACATCTAAATATAATTCACATCTCTAGCTGGATTCAATATTTAAAAAGCAAAAAGAAAAGCTACAATGAGTATTGCTTAACCATTTGGGGAAATTTAAATTTTTAAATATGTACATTAGATATTATCATATCAAGGATAAATTATTAAGGTATGCTAATAGCATTAGGAGCTCTGGTAGCATAGTGCCTAAGGCACTTGACTGCTGCCCAGAGGCTGGTAGTTCAAACCCACCAGTCATTCCTCGGAAGGAAGGTTGGCCAATCTACTCCAGTAGTGTTACCGCCTCGGAAACCCAAAGAGTGGTCGCTATGAGTTGGGTCCAACTTGATGGCACATAACAACAACGACAACAATAGCATTAGAATTATGTAGAAGAATGTTCTAGTTCTTAGGAGATGCATGATGAAGTATTAAGGAGTGAAGTGTCATGATTTCTCCACCTTTCAAACAGTTCAGCAAGGGGGAAAAAAAGTATGTATGAGAGAGAGAGCAAATGGGGCATAATGTAAACAACAGGTGATTCTAAGTGAAGGGTAAACAGGTATTTGTTATACTGATTTTTAATTTTTCTATAGGTTTGAAATTTTTCCGAAGAAAAAAGTTAGGAGGAAAAAGGTAGAAATTATACTGGCTAGAGAGCAAATGATAAGACTCCTTTAACCTACTGAAATATACAAATATACAATGCAAAAATATACATTATACAAAGTCTTTTTCATCCAAAAGAAGCTGGGCAATTCAGTAGATAGGCAAATAGCTTGGGACCTTCCTAGCCTGAACCCATTCTTAGTATGCTGGAGCCTCTACAGTGGTTTAGTTTTTTGTACCTGTAAAATATGAAAAAATGTTTACCTTACCAGCAGTCAGTTTAAAAAATAATAAAAACAACTATAAAGTACTCTGAAAGTTGAATGATTGTTAAATAATTAGTGCCTGTGATAGAGACATAGGACTGAAGTCAGAAGAGGTGCGTTTGCTATGCACATAACTTACATGACTTAGTTCCTTCAGTTCCTCACACATTTGTTTTAAGAACAAAATTGGAAATAAGTGAAAACACTTTGTAAAATACATAAATTCGACCAAAATATTAGTTATTATTGTTTTGTGTAGTTAGGATTCTAGAATACTTCTTATGCCATATTACCATTCCTTAATCCTCTTGGTTAAAATAAAAACGTAATATCCCTAACAAAAGGCCAACAAAACAGTCTCTGACTCTTTCAAGGCGAAATGAATTGCAAACCTTAAACTCTTTTGTGTGTGTATGTGTTTGTGTGTGTGTGTATGTATGCACTAATACATTTTTTAATAGGGACACTAACTCCTTTAACAAGTATTGAGTGCCTAGTGTATATATATATATACGGTCACTATGAGTTGGTACCAATTCGACAGCATCTAACTAGTATGTGCGAAGAACCATCCTGGGCACTAGAAACACAACACGGTAAGCAAAGTTATAAAAGCCCCTGCCCCCGTAGAGCTGAAATTCAGTATTGTGGAGGGAGCAACAGAATTCACTACCCACTACACTACTAATTTTAGAATCCATTTTTCCTTAGGTTGTGACAGATACTTAATTAAATCAGAAAACTGTTATCTTCTGCATTCCATGTGGTTATGATATAAATGAAGGTTTTTTGGTTTTAAGGTAGAAGAAAATAGCTTTCTCAGAGAGTACTGGAGATCTCCTTTCAGGTAAATTATTGACTCCAATGACACCTAAACTAAACCCCATTGCCAACGAGTTGATTCCAACTGACAGCAAGTAGAACTCATACACAGTAGAACTGTCCCATAAGATTTCCAAGGCAGTAATCTTTACAGAAACAGACTGCCACATCTTTCTCCCTCAGAGTGCCTGGTGAGTTTGAACACCCAACTTTTGTTTTTTAAATTTTTTATTGTGATTTGGGTGGAAATTTACAAGCTGATTCATTTTACGCTCAACAGTTTATGCACATTTGGTTTCATGGCCCCAAATACAATCCCCAACCATAAAAAGTTCTCCTCCTTTCTCCTCCCTGTCACTAACTCTTCCCTGTGCCCTTCTTATCTATGAATTCCGGTTTGTCCAGCTTTCCCTCTATACAAATGCTGCCCTTCTGATGTCTCAAGGTTGACTGATCTAGGGGGTGCATCTCCCTGGTGTAGGTGTTCTGCTTATAGGTCTTTCTACTGTTTGACTGAGAGCTAAACCACAGAAGTGAGTCCAGTTCCAGACTTGAAGGATAACCTGGGGCCAGAGCTTCTGGGGTACCACCAATCTCTATCTGATCCGTAATTCTGATTTTTGTTTTTGAATTTTTGAACAGCCGACTTTTCAACTGGACTTTTTTATTAGCAGCTGAGCACTTAACTGCTGAGCCATCAGGGCTTCTTCCGTGACATCTAACCCAATCAACCTAACCCATTGCTGTTAAGTGGATTCCAACTCACAGTGACCTTATAGCACAGAATAGAACTAGTGGCTAAGACACTTGCCTGCTAACCAGACGGCTGGCGGTTCAAACCCACCAGCCACTCCTCGGAAGGAAGGTTGGGCAATCCTAC
>NW_006921603.1:13312043-13313683 GCF_000298275.1 Orycteropus afer afer | reverse complement strand
GCCTTCAAAGAGTAATTTTTCTGCTAGCCTTACTTTCTTTGTGAAGGGTATAGTTGACAAATTCTAAATTCTTGAAGACTAATAGTTTCTTCACCTTATTTACAAGGGCTAAAAGCAGCACAAAGTTCAGAAAGGTCTGGCTAAAAACAAAGGTAATCATCCTCACAAACAATATGTAATTACAAACAAATCCACCATTTCTATTATATTATTACATTATATTATAAAGAAAAATAAAAAATACATCATTTTCCCCTAAACCACATTTATATGTACATTTGTACCAAATGAATGAAGTTAGAATTTAACCAGATACTCAATTTACTATCTAATCCCAAAGAAAATAAAGACCATGGATTACTCAGTAACCTATTCATGTATATGATTTAATGTTACATATAATACGAAACAGATACTAACATACTTCCAGATGCTTCTGTCTAGAAGTTCACTTCCTACTCAGCAGCCAAGGGGAAAAATAATGAAAAAACTTATTGCAGGCATACCACTCCTCAAATATGCTTAACTGAAACAATGACATAAAAGAGGAAAAAATAAATAAATAAATAAGGAATTAACCATGATTATGTGCCACAGTAAGAAATATTAATAAACAAAGCACGTCCCATGTAGTGGTTGTTTTTGTGTCAACATGGCTAGGCCTGGTTGAGTGGCTGGGCAGCTGAATGTAGTATTCCCCATGATGAGACTGGTAATCAACTCCATGGTGGAATCCACTGTGAGCAGTTGAGTAGCTGCCTGTGGGTATGTGGTCTGCTTCCCATATATAAGCAGCAGCTTTGAGAATGGTCTCTAGCTTATGGCACGCTTGGACCCTGCATATAGCCATGTCTTTGTTCAGCAGCCTACCATGCTCTGCCAACCTGGGGACTTACAATGGACTTGAATTAATGGCCTGCTATGTGATTTGGTAACATCGGGACCGTGCCCTCTTACTTGTCAACCTTGGGCTTGGCCGCCTCAGCAGCCAGCAGCTGTCTGAGTAAAGAAAAGCCTCTAGCTTCAGAGGGCTGGGAGCTGGAGGCAGAGCTGAAGCATAAGGCTGAGGAGCTTTCACCCAGCCCCCAGAGCCTGGCACTTTGAACTTGGACTTAAATCCTCCATACTGTAAGAGAATAAACTCCTGTTCGTTAAGGCCATCCCATTTGTGGTATATTCTTGTCAGAGCGGTACAAGGTAACCAAAACATCCCACTCAACTTGGTCCTCAGTCAATATTCTGTCAGTGAATTGCACAATCCAACCAGTTATATATGCCAAGATCCTAGGGGTCATTGATGACACTTTCCTCTTCCTCATCCCCCTGTCCAATCCATCACCCAGTTCCACCTCTAGAATCCATACACTTCTATCTCAACATCTTTACAACCATCTTGCCCAAAATAACATCATCTCTCATGTGGACTATTTCAATCATCTCCTTATTGGTCTCTCTCCATCCATACTCTCATCCTCTCTACAATCAGTTCTTCCTTTGTATAACATCAAGCCCTTTATTACAGTACTTAATAGAGTTGTAATTTTTTATTATTTGTAGAGTTGTAATTTTTTACTAATTCTTTATCAGCCCCAGGGTTACAGGTGAGGAGAGACAAGGCAGGGACGCCCAGAGTAGCAGGC
>NW_006921603.1:13307532-13308893 GCF_000298275.1 Orycteropus afer afer | reverse complement strand
AATAAAGACTGCATTTACGCAGCGTAGTGCTTAAAGGCACTCGACTGCTAACCAGAAGGCTGGCGGTTCAAACCCACCAGCCACTACTCGGAAGGAAGATGGGGCAATCTACTTCCATAGTGATACTGCCTCAGAAACTCAAGGAGGGGTCGCTATGAGTCGGGTCCAACTCCACAGCACAGAATAACAACAACAACAACATTTCATGGAGACCTAGAAGAGCATCTGGTTAATAAATAAGTGTTAATAACTAAATAGCAGCCCTGGTGGTGCACTAGTTAAGGCACATAGCTGCTAACCAAAAGGTCAGCGGTTCAAACCCACCAGCTGCTCTTCAGGAGAAAGACGTGTCAATCTGTTTCTGAAAAGACTTACAGCTTTGGAAACCCTATGGAGCAGTTCTACTCTGTCCAATTGGGTCACTATGAATCTGAATTTACTCGACAGCAAAGTAGTTCCCAAAATTTTACAGTGAAGGAACTAATAGTATAACATTAGTTTACTGGACTAATCAGAAATTCTTATAAGTTCAGAGAATTTTTATTAATCAGTAACTTCGAAAATCCATAGACTTTACCTTACAAAGGAGCTCTGGTGGCGTAGTGCCTAAGGCATTTGACTGCTAACCAGAATGCTGGCAATTCAAACCTACCAGCCACTCCTCAGAAGGAAGATTGGGCAATCTACGTCCGTAGAGATAACTTCTAGAAAGCCCAAGAAGGGGTCGCTATGGTCGAATCAACTCGATGGCAGTGAGTTTGGGGTTTTTTATTTACCTTATAAAGCCTTTCAAATCCCTCTGCATACGTTCAATGACTCATTGCTTAATCACAAATTATAAGCAAGTAAGGACAACTCCTTGTCTTGTTTGCTATCAAATAACACAAAATCATTACACAATTTCCAACTGGGGACATGTGGTCTGAGTAGGAAAAACAAGAAAACTCTCATGTGATTCAGATGTAGGCAGTCTCCAGGTTACAAACGTCTGACTTACATCCAACCCATCCAGAACGAACCCCATAAAGTCTAATACATTAAAAACGTGAGGTATATACAATGGTTCATAACAAACAGGGTAGGAACATGCATCAAAACTTTATTATTACTATATTACTCATGCAGAAGGAAACTTTCTCTGTTGGTTACCAGGGATGGGGAGGGGAGGGAAAATTGCTAGACAGATAAGAGACAAGTATTGATTTGGTTGAAGGGAAAGGCAATATACCAAAATTGAGTGACCAGCACAATAACACTACGGAAAAGGAAGACACAGAGAGGTACACAAGAGGTACAGACAACAAAGGTAAATACTTTTACATAAATAATACTGCATTATCAGTAATAACAAACATTAATCT
>NW_006921603.1:13305653-13307387 GCF_000298275.1 Orycteropus afer afer | reverse complement strand
CTGCTAACCAGAAGGCTGGCGGTTCAAACCCACCAGCCACTCCTCGGAAGGAAGATGGGGCAATCTACTTCCGTAGTGATACTGCCTCAGAAACTCAAGGAGGGGTCACTGTGAGTCAGGTCCAACTTGACAGCACATAACAACAAATAAGAATGTCCATATATATCATCAAGCTAACAAGGGGTAAATTTATGGTACCTTCTTAGCCAAAGCCAAACATCTTCAGGGAGTTACTGGGCCTGCAGGGAGTTACTGGGCCTGCAGGCTCTGTACCATGGTTGCAGGCGCATCAAGCTCAATTGGCTAAACACACTACCTAAAAACATTATTCTACATCCTACTTTAGTGAGCAGCTATTTCTAAGATGAAATTATACGTCTCTCCTCATAGGAGCAAAGAAAAATGAAGAAAATCAAAAGACATATGGAAACAATTAGTCCAAGGGACTAGTTGACCATGCCAACCTCAGCCTACATGATCCTGACATCAGAAGAAGTAGATGGTGCCCAGGTGCCACTATCAACCACTCGGAAAGGGCTCAGAATAGGAGATCCTGAATAGAATGGGAGAAAAATGTGGAACAAAACTCAAAATCATACCAAAAAAAAAAAAGGCTTACTGGTCTGATAGAGATTGGTGAAACCCACTATAACCCCTAATCTCCCTTCTGGCTTGAAATTGAACTCACTCCTGTGGCTTCCAGTGAAAGAAAAGACAAAGGTACAAGGTGAACAATTTCATCGGGTAGGTACACTCCTGAGGTCCCATAATTGGGAGATCAAAAAGGCAGCATTTGCACAGACAGATAGCTCAGAAGACAGGAATGCATTAGAAAAAAGGATACAAGGAAGAGGTAATGGGAGGAAGTGAGAGGACAGCTGTTACATTATGGAGATTGCAATCAATGTCATGAAGTAAAATGTGCATGAACTGTTGGATAGAAAATGAATTTGCCCTATAAACTTTCACCCAAATCACAACTTTTCAAAAAAATTATCATTACTGTATTATTATGTTAAAAGTATTTTTGTGTATCTGGAAGTGTTTCTTTAATGCACTTTATGTATAGAAAGGTATACTGTATAAGACGACAAATATTTGATCAACTAATGTTAGTTAGATACAAACTGTACCTGTTTGAACCTCAAGACAGATATAGGGACAGAACTCAAAATCTGGGGACTGTATACAGATGAGGTAATTCCCTCCAATTTTACACTAGCAGTGAATACCAGATGTGAAAATAATCAATACAAAATGGAAATATAAATCGAAGAAATGTAAACTCAATAAACATTGAATCATGTTGAACTGGCCAATCAGGTCTCCCATATTCAGCTGTCATCACTTAAGCTCAGAATATTTACAATTATATATAAGACTGTATTCTGATCTTCTACGTAAATAATCCTCATGTATGAATAGGGGTGGAAGGGTTGAGGGCGAGCAAGAACCAAATACAGCAAAGTGGGCCAAAGTTAATATCTAGATGTGAAAGCATTAAAAATACTCAGGCGTAGGTGTTATAGTCTGAAGCAGGAATAAAAACCAAAATTGGAAAAAGTATTAGAAATTAGAAGACTGAGATCTTGGGGAATCCCATTTCTATTTATTTATTTAATATGACCAACAGAGCACAGGCATAGAGAAGAAGTTTTATGAATGAGAGAGCTCAGGAGACCATAAGGTCGTGCCTGGAATACCTACGAAAAGCCACAAAGAGAGGAGAAACAG
>NW_006921603.1:13304214-13305093 GCF_000298275.1 Orycteropus afer afer | reverse complement strand
TTTTTTTCCAACCTGTTCGTCACCCCAACCCCTAAATCACCAGTGTAGCAAGAGCAGAACCAAAAGAAAGTGTTAAATTGCAAACGGGAGCTCTCTGATACACGAATCACATTACGGCTGCCTTAAGGGTCAGTTGAACAATCGGACTTCAATTCCCAGTATGTCACGCAACATAGCTCACTCTCCTACGGCGTAGGAACTACATAATCCAGGATGCACTGCGTCCCTCATTCCTCTCTCGTACCCACACCCGTTCACCCACCGAGGACCCCCTCACCCAGCGTAGAACCCCTATCCACCGCAAACCCCCAAGAACGACTTAAAAAGACTCATTAAATCCATTATGGAAACCAATGTAGCCATTCCAGCTAAGCCCAATTTGGTGAAAATGCCAGTATTCCCTCCTATTCTGTTAGGAAAATACTCTAAGCCAAGCTGTAGTTGGGACTGTACATAGAAACTCATTTAAATATCAAGGTCTGTGTGTACTCATTTTTAGCGTCCGGGCGATTTTCAAGGAAGGAGAAGAGTGGAGACTTGCATGAAATTGTATCCTCATTTCAATGAGTTGTTGAGAGACATACTGAATAATTGCAAAACATAATTCTATGTCATTTTGTAGTACCACAAGATTTTACTGGAGCAGGCACTACCAGGCAAAGTCCTGAATTGCATAGGAAGTTTTATTCAGAGCTAGAAGTAAAAATTAGCTAATTTACTTTTTTTCGTGTACAGTACCAAACTATGCAACTATATGGGAGAAATTTTCCGAATGTAGGGTTGGGAAATACAAAATTAAACATGTTTTTCAATTTGTTGTTATGTTTGATGGCTTATCTTTTTTATTATTATTCTCCCAAAAACAGGTTACTGGAGTTA
>NW_006921603.1:13300632-13303159 GCF_000298275.1 Orycteropus afer afer | reverse complement strand
CCAGCCACTCCTTGGAAGGAAGGTTGGGTAGTGATACTGTCTCGACAACCCAAGGAGGGGTCGCTGTGAGTCAGGGCCGACTCGATGGCACATAACAACAACAAAGCAAGTAAATATTTAAAATCTATGATCATGGAAAGCAGCCTACTGCTTTCCATACTCATGCACCAAAACTATGTGAAAATACAGTAAGAGAAAATGTTTTCACTGAAATGATTTAAATGTAATGTCGATAAACTATAATTTGTTTATCTGTTATTCCAAGGTGATTATAGTAAATGGCCTGTTAATGCACAATACCAAAAAGAATATATATTCAAAAATAAATAATCACATCCACTTATCAGTGATGTTATTTAGGAAGCTTTTTAAATATGCTACATAATTGTGTAAATAAACATGAAAGAGAGTTCAAAGACCACATAACTTATGTAATAGACCTTATGGTTTTTAAAGAGATTCTTGCAGATAGAGTATTTAGCATGAAATTGCTATGCTTCTCTCCCAGAAAAATAGGAATAGAAGGGAAATTTCTCAATATAATAAAGAGCATATATGTAAAACTAGTAGCTAACATTATTCTCAATGTAGAAAGACTGAAACTATTCCTCTTGTGAACAGGAACCAGACAAGGATGCCTTCTATCACTGCTTCAATTCAACACTGTATTGGAAGTCCTAGACAGGGCAATAAGGCAAGAAACGGAAATAAAAAGCATCCAAATTGATAAGGAATAAATACAGCTATCCCTATAGCAGATTATACGATCCTATACACAGAAAACCCAAGACAACACAGCAAGAAAACTACCGGAACTTACTGAAAGATTTAGCATAGTGGCAGGATATAAGAGTAACACAAATATCAATGTATGTTCCTCTACACCAGCAAAGAGGTCTCTAAGAAGGAAATAAGGAAATCAATACCATTTACAATAGCTACTAAAAGGGTAAAATGTTGTTGTGTTGTTGTTAGGTGCCTTCCAGTCAGCTCCCACTCAAAGTGGTCCTATGTACAACAGAACCAAACACTGCCTGGTTGTATGCCATCCTCACAATCCTTGCCCTACCTGAGCTAATTGTTGCAGTTACTGGGTGAATCCATCTTGCTGAGGGTCTTCCCCTTTTTCACTGACCCTCCACTTTATCAAGCATGATTTCCTTCTCCAGGGAATGGTTTCTTCTGACAGTATGATCAAAGTAGGTGAGATGAAGTCTGGCCATTCTCAGTTCCAAGGAGCATTCTGGCTGCACTTCTTCCAGGACAGATTTGTTTGTTCTGACAGTCCATGGTACTTTCAGCATTCTTCGCCAGCACTGCAACTCAAAAGCATCAACTCTTCTTCAGTCTTCCTTATTCATTGTCCAGCTTTCACATGCATATGAGGCAATTGAAAATACCATGTCTTAAGTTAGGTGCACCTTAGTTTTCAAAGAGACATCTTTGCTCTACAGCACTTCAAAGAAGTGTTTTGCAGCAGATTGACACAATGCAATGCAACGTTTGATTTCTTGACTGCTGCTTCCATGGATGTTGATTGTAGACCAAAGTAAATGACAAGTTCAGTCTTTTCTCCAGTTATCATGATGCTGTTTATTGGTCCAGTTGTGAGGATTTTTGTTTTCTTTACATTGTGGTATAATCCATACTGTGGACTGTAGTCTTCAATCTTTATCAGTAAGTGCTTCAAGTCATCCTCACTTTCACCAAGCAAGGTTGTCTCATCTGCATATTGCAGGTTGTTATTGAGTCTTTCTCCAATCCAGATGTTGCATTCTTTTTCTTAATAGTCCAGATCTCAGATTATTTGTTTAACATACAGATTGAATAAGTATAGTGAAAGGATACACCCTAATGCACTCCCTTCCTAATTTTAAGCCATACAGTATGCCCTTGTTTTGTTTGAATGACAGCTTCAGTGTCTATGTACAGGTTTCTCGTGAGCACAATTAAGTGTTCTAGAATTCCCATTCTTCTCAACATTATCCATAATTTGTTATGATCCACACAATCAAATGCTTTTGTAGTCAATAATACACAAGTAAACATCTTTCTGGTATTCTTTGCTTTGAGCCAACATCCATCTGACATCAGCAGTGATAACCCTTGTTCCACATCCTCTTCTGAATCCAATTTGCATTTCTAGACTATCCCTGTCAATATACTGCTGCAACCATTTTTGAATGATTTTTCAGCAAATTTTTACTTGTGTATGATATTAATGATATTTTTCAATAATTTCCACATTCTGTTGGATCACCTTTCTTTGGAATGGGTACAAACATGGATCTCTTCCAGTCAGTTGGCCAGGTAGCTGACTTCCAAATATCTTGGCATAGAAGAGTAAGTGTCTCCAGCGCAGCATCCATTTATTGAAACATATCAATGGTATTCTGTCAATTCCTGGAGCCTCGTTTTTTGCCAATTCCTTCAGTGAAGCTTTGGCTTCTTCCTTCAGTACCATTTGCTCTTGATCATATGCCATCTCCTGAAATAGATGAACATTGACCAATTCTTTTTTTTTTTT
>NW_006921603.1:13298424-13299225 GCF_000298275.1 Orycteropus afer afer | reverse complement strand
TCCATCCGTATCATTAAGGCTGGCTTTACTCTGAGAAGGCAGCTCTTCTCCGGTTGTATTTTGAATGCCTTCCAACCTGAGGGGCTCATCTTCTGGAATGATGTTGGGCAATGTTTCAGGGCTATTCATAAAGTTTTCCAGTAATATATCAGGCAGTGTTTCACTGATATTCATAAGGTTTTCACTGGCCAATTCTTTGAGAAGCAGATGGCCCCTTCCTTTTTCCAAGTCTGTTTTAGTCTGGAAGCTCCAGCAAAACCTGTCCATCACGGGTGACCCTGCTGGCATTTGAAATCCCGGTGGCATAGCCTCTAGCCTCACAGAAACATGAAAACCACCACAGTATGACAAACTTACAGACAAGTGGTAGAAAAGATGAAAATCTTGGAAATAAAATATTTTCAGGGACACAAAAGACCTATGCAAAGAAAACTACAAAATACTACTTCAAGAAATTATAAGAGATCTACATAAATGGAAGAACATACCATGATCATGGGTTGGAAAATTGAACATTTTGAAAATGTCCATATTACCCAAAGCAATCTGTACATTCAATGCAATCCTGATGCAGATTCCATCAACATTCTTTAAGGAAATGGAAAAGTTAATTGCTAATTTTATATGGCAAGGAAAGAGATCTCAGATAAGCAAAGCACTACTGAAGAAGAAGAACAAAGTAGGAGAGCTTGCACTCCCACATCTCGAAACCTACAATACAGCCACAGAGTCAAAATAACCTGGTACTGGTATGACAGACACATAGACCAGTGGAACAGACTTGAGAACCCAGAAATAGAT
>NW_006921603.1:13281717-13283302 GCF_000298275.1 Orycteropus afer afer | reverse complement strand
AAGTAAATAAACCATCAGTTGTTCTTGTGTCAATTCTAATTCCTGGTGACCTCATGTGTTACAGAGTGGAACTGCTCCATAGGGTTTTCTTAACTATAATCTTTACATAAACAGATGGCCTTGTCTTTCTTCCGTGATAACACTGAGTGGGTTAAAACCACTAATCTTCTGGCTAGTATCTGATAGCAAACCATTTGTGCCATTCAGGACAACTATTGGAAAATAAATAGTTGTGATAAAAATGACACGTATAAAAATATGCAGTATAGCATTATGTATTAAATTAAAAATTTGGAAATATCTTAAATAGCTAACACAGGGAAATAGCTAAGTAAATTATAACATATAAGTGGAATACACTGCAACCGTTAAAAATACATTATATGCAAAACCAAAGTTCAAAAGGCAGGAAGGGGCAGGAAAGAAGGATGAATGGAAGTGGGGAACCCAAGAAGGAAGTGAGGAGAATGTTGTTACATTGAGTGGATTGCAATTAATGACACAAAACAAAATATACATAAATTGTTGGATGGAAAACTAGTGTGCTCTGAGAACTTTCACCCAAATCACAATAAAATGTTTAAGAAAAGTAACATTGTAAAAGTATGTTATTAAATAGAAAATGTTCAAAACAAATTGCCAAACTAAAATAGTTAAGCTATAATATTTTATCATTTTGCTATAAAATAATATGCATATATATGTATGCATGTGTATGTATACAGAAGGATATACACAAAAATGTTAACAAAATTTACTACTTGGTAACAAGATAAAGTGTTTCAATTTATGTTTATTTGTTATTTTCTGTTTTGGAGGACTTGTGAATTTATTAGAATGGGTAAATTTTTCTGATCTTCCAGTGAACTAATTCTTTCTTCAACTGCCCAGTCTACTGCTTAATCCATACATCAAGTTTCTTATTTCACTGATGTGATGGTTAAGGTTATGTGTCAACTTTCCTAGACCATAATTCTCAATGTTTTGACAGATATTATGTAATCATCCTCCATTTTGTCATCCAATATAAGCAGCCAATCAGTTGAAAGAGGAGTCTCTTTGGGGGTATGGCCTGCATCTAATATAGATAAATGTTCTGGCAAAGCTCACTCTTTCTTCTGCATCTTACTTGTCATCTTCTGAGTTCTGGTTCTTGGGATGTGAGCCATCAGCCTGATGCCTGACCTGTAGATTTTGGGATTCCCTTCTTCCTACACCACATGAACCAGTAGCCTACAGTCTGACCAGCCAATTTTGGGTTTATCAGCTTCTGCAACAACACGAGTCAGGAGAAGCCTCCAGACTAATACCTGACTCATGGATTTGGGACTTGCCAGCCTCCACAATTGCGTGAGCCATTTCCTTGAAATAAATCTCTCCATATATATATAAAATTCACTGGTTTTGCTCCTCTAAAACCCAGCCAAAGGCATAAACTATTTATTTTGCTTCTAGAAGTTCTGTCTTCTCTTCTTCAAATGTACCTGGTCTTTTAAAATAATATTTTCATTTATTCTCCTTTATTTCATCTTTTATTATTTAATCACTTTAAACATTCTTATTTCATAGTCCCTGTCGAATAGTT
>NW_006921603.1:13279605-13281492 GCF_000298275.1 Orycteropus afer afer | reverse complement strand
AATTGATTAATGAGTCAATTAGAGTGAAGAGTTCATTGAGTGAGACAAGGAGTCTTGATGGTACAGTGGTTACACACTCTGCTGCTGATGAAAAGGTTGGTCTCTCGAGCCCACCACATGCTCTGTGGAAGAAAGATGTAGTAGCAGTCTGCTTCTATAAAGATTTATAGCCTTGGAAAAACCCTATGGGTCAGTTCTATCCTGTCCTAAAGGGTTGCTATGAATCAGAATTGACTTGGCAGCAATGGGTTTGGTTTTACTGAGCCAGAAACTACTTGAAAAAAAGGTAGTACCCCAAATTGCGAGTGGTGTGAAGGCTCAAGTTTGCACAGTTTACATTGCCTTTTCAAGCTTAGATGAGTATCTGGCCTTGAATAGTTAATCATATCTAATTTCCCTTTTGTTTTGGGAAATTGTGTCACTAAATGCTAAACTGGGTTGTCTTGACTGGCTTAGTGTTACTAATTCATGTTGATAAATACTGGTAAACAAACAAACAAACAAAACAAACTGCCATGGAGTAGATTTCAACTCATTGCAACCCTTTAGGACAGAATAGAATTGCCCCATAGAACTTCCAAGACAGTCATCTTTACAGAAGCAGACTGCCATATCTGTCTCTGGAGGAGAAACTGTTGAGTTGCAACCCAGACCTTTCAGTTAGAAACTGAGTTCTTAACGACTGTGCCACCAGGACTTCAAGTACTGGTAAATCATGCTAATTCATACTGATAAGTAAAACTTGCTTAAGTTTGATCCTGTGTCTTGTAAATGGCTTTATGACTAATTTTTGTTTAGCTCTGAGTCCAGGGAATCCATTTTAACTCTTGCTTCTATAAAATTTTAAACACTTTCATGATAAATTTTTTCTATCTGTATATGTAGTTGTGGATTATGACCATATCTTTAAAACACATGTTAAGAAGGAAGCATGTATGGCCTCAGTTGAAGTTGTGTTACTTCAGAAAAGTTTTACAATTACTTCTTCCAAAACACACAAGGGTATAACTCATTATAAGGTGGTTAATGCTAAGTCTTCACATGTTAGCAACATAACCTGTTGATAAGAAAAAGTTGAGTTTGATATTTACCACAGTTAAGAAAGAACACCACTTTAGCAGTGTTTGGGTAGTACCTCTTAGAAGGAAAGGCAAAGTTGGATTTTAATGTAGGACAGTCCAAAATCAAAGACACTTGGTGTGTGTAAATAGAGCAGTCTGAAAGTGGAGCCTTAACTTGTGTGAAGGGAAAAAAGACCCCAGATGTAAATATGTGCTATAGAGACTCTTTTATTAAGCCTTAGATGGGACAGAGACAAAACAAAGGAATCATCCAGGATGAGGGATACCATCAGCATGTACACAGTACAGAAGCCAAATGGAATCCAATGACTCACAGCCATGGGCCTAATTACGTATGATACAAAATAAAGGAAGTCATCACAAGCCCATGACTGGTGGCAGATCAATTCATCACTGTTGCAGGCAGAACTGTAGAGGAAAGGATGATGATTGGAATACGTACATAACTGAAGATTAAAACATTTTACAGGATTGGTTCTGGGTCTTGACCATCTGGGTACTCATGACCATGCTGTCCTGATTCATACCCACAAGGTGGCTACAATACACTACCAGGAACCCAACTTTTAACTTAAATAGCATACAACTATTTTCAGTAAATCATTGAGGATGCACCCAGGCAAATCCTCTAGTTCTTTGCTTTGTGTGAGCATAATCTAACTTCTTTCTTTCTTTCTTTTTTTTAACATTCTCACTAGTAGTGACGGAGGGGTCCCCACAAGTTCCTGCTTTCTTTGTGATTTGGGTGAAAGTTTCCAGAGCAAATTCATTTTCCATCTAACAGTTCATACACTTTTTGTTTCAT
>NW_006921603.1:13263919-13278083 GCF_000298275.1 Orycteropus afer afer | reverse complement strand
ACCATGGCTTGGGTTAGGCGTACCTTAGTCTTCAAGGAGACATCTTTGTTCTTCATCACTTGAAAGAGGTGAGGTCCTTTGCAGCAGATTTGCCCAATGCAGTATGTTGTTTGATGTCTGATGTCTTGACTGCTGGCCTATCTATTTTTTGGCTGGAACCACAGGAGTGAGTTCAATTCCAGGCCAGAAGGGTGATTGTGGGCCATAGTGGGTTTCACCAATCTCCATTAGACCAGTAAGCCTGGTCTTTTTTATGATTTTGAATTTTTTCCACATTTTTCTCCCACCATATCCAGGATCTCCTATTTTGATCCCTTTTCTATCAAATGGTTGATACTGGTAGCTGGGCACCATCTAGTTCTTCTGAACTCAGGGTCATGTAGACTGAAACTCACAAGGTCCACTAGTCCCTTGGATTAATTGTTTCCATGAGTTTTTTATTTTCTTCATTCTTCTTTGCTCCAGGTGAGGAAAGACTGATTGTTGCATCCTACATGGCTGCTCATAAGCTTTTAAGACCTCATTTGCTATTCACCAAAGTAGGATGTAGGAACAATGTTTTTGTGTTGTATGTTATACCAATAGAGCTTGATGTCAAAGAGATCTATTTTTAAATTCAAATGAATCTAGAATTGGGCCAGACTGAAATTTAGGTCTACCTCGGAACATTTATGTCATACAATATCATTAATATTGCACGCAAGTAAAATCTTACTGAAGATAATTCAAAAATGGTTGCAGCAATATATTGACAGACAACTTGCAAGCCAGATTCAGAAGAGGACGTAGAACAAGGAATATCATTGTGGAAGTCAGATGAATCTTGGATCAAAGCAAAGAATACCAGAAAGATGTTTACTTGTGTTTTATTGACTATGCAAAAATATTTGATTGTGTGGATCATAACAAATTGTGGATAACATTGAGAAGAATGGGAATTCTAGAACACTTAATTGTACTCGTGAGGAACCTGTACATAGACCAGGAGCTGTCGTTTGAATAGAACAAGGGAACACTGCATGGTTTAAAATCAAGAAGGGAGTGTGTCAGGGTTGTATCTTTTCACCATACTTATTCAATCTATATGCTGAGCAAATAATCTGAGAAGCTGGACTATGTGAAGAAGAACGTGACATCAAGATTGGAGGAAGAATTATTAACAACCTGCAATATGCAGATGGCACAACTTTGCTTGCTGAAAGTGAGAATGACTTGAAGCACTTACTGATGAAGATTGAAGAGTACAGTCTGCAGTATGGATTACATCTTAATATAAAGAAAACAAAAATTCTCACAAATGGACCTATAAGCAGCATTACGGTAAACAGAAAAGACTGAAGTTGTCAAAGACTTCACATTGATTGGTTCTACAATCAATGCCAATGGAAGCAGCAGTCAGGACATCAGACAACATATAGCACTGGGCAAGTCAGCTGCACAAGACCTCTTTTAAGGGCTGAGGAGCAAAGATATCTCCTTGAGGACTAATGTGCACCTGACACAAGCCATGATATTTTCAATAACCTCACATGCATATGAGAGCTGAACAATGAATAAGGAAGACTGAAGAAGAATTGATGCTTTTGAGTTGTGGTGCTGGTGAAGAATGCTGAAAATACTATGGACTGTTAAAAGAACTAACAAATCTGTCCTGGAGGAAGTGCAGCCTGAACGCTCCTTGGAAGTGAGAATGGCCAGACTTTGTCTCACCTACTTTGGTCGTGTTATGAGAAGGGACCATTCCCTAGGTGGAAGGTTGACGAAAGAGGGGAAGGCCCTCAACGAGATGGATTGACTCAGTGGCTGAGGCAATGGCCTCAAGTATAGCAGGGATTGTGGTTCTGGCGCAGGACTGGACTGTGTTTCATTTTTCTGTGCATAGGGTCACTATGAATCGAAGATGACTTGAGAGCACCTAACAACAACAACATGTAAGATTTCATGAAATAGAATATTGTTTCTGTTGATAAATAGATGGTCATTGAACATTAATTTGCAAATTATTTTATCTTTATAAAATATTTAATAAGCTACAATTAAAATTTAAAAATATTAAATAAAGTTTTTTCACTTAAATATTTTTAATTTTCATTAATTAAAAATATTTTGCCTTTTTAATTTTAATAAATAATATTGACTATGTCAGAAGATAACCACATGCAAAAGAATGCAGTTGAACTCTTACCTCCACCATATATAAAAATTAGCTCAAAATGAACTTAAGACCTAAATATAGGTGTTAAAAATATAAAACTCTTAGAAGAAACTGTAGATATATCTACATCTTTCAAGTCTTTTGAGTATGTAAGTAGGAGTGCAATTGCTAGGTCGTGTAGTAATTCTATGTTTAGCATTTTGAGGAACTGAACTATTTTCTGCTGTTGAGACAAAAACCACATTAAGCCAGTAACAGATATTTATTGAAGTTTATTAAATACACAATGTTCAAATTGGGGTAACATTTTAACTAGAGTGTCAGAAATGTTCTGAAGATGAAAAGAACTTCCAAAATTCTTATGCCAAATTTTATCAGCATTACCATGGAAAAAAGGTGAGAACTGGTAAACACTTTGGTGGTCAGGAAAGATTTTCATACAGCATTGTCTTGAAGAACAATTAAAATAACTACTGATTTTCTGTAAACATAGCTCCCATTCTGACCTTTGAAGTCTGTTTCCCAAAACTGAATGAATTCTTCAAAAGAGCACAATGCCCAAGGCAAAATAGTCTTGCTAGAATGCTGTTTGACTCAAAGGTGGCTTTTAGGAACTAGTTTTTCCAAGGCTCAATGTTCAAAAGGACACCTGTGGGCAATGGCCTATGTGGGTTGCCCCAACTTCCATGAAAGCCAGAAATATGGATTACAGAAAGATTAAAATGATACTTTCACCACAAAGGCGTCACCATTTTACATTCCCAATAGCAATGGATGAGGATTCCAGTTTCTCCACATCGTGGCCAACAATTGTTATTTTCTGCATTTTAGATAACAGACTAGTTTTTTTTGTTTTTGCTTTAGTGGGAGTGAAGTGATATCTCATTTTGGTTTTGATTTGCATTTCTTTAATAATTAATGAGATTGAGCAACTTTTAATTGTACTTATTGGCCATTTGTAGATCTTCTTTGGAGAAATGTCTATTCAAATATTTTGCCCATTTTTAATTGTCTTTGATTTTGTTGTTGTCATTGTTGTTCAGTTGAAGAAGTTCTTCATATATTTTGGGTATTAAGATATATAGTTCCAAATATTTTCTCCCATTCTATAGGTTGTCCCTTCACTTTTCTGATAAAGTCTTTTGATGCACAAAATTTTAATTTTGATGAAGCTCAATTGATCTATTTTTTCTTTTGTTGTTAATAAATAACCCAATTTTTAAATGAGTTTCATTTTGAATATATTAACATGTTAAGTTTTAGGTGCCTCCAGGATACCCAGGTAGATACCGTAAGCAAACATTTGGAATTTCCTCACTAAAATTCTGGGAAAAAATAAAAATTCATGTGCCTATGGAAACCATGGGAACTGTGAGATCATGCAGCGAGAGTGGAGCAGTTCAAAACAACATCTCCTTAAAACAGCATATCAGACCCTCTAGGTATGGCCCTGCGTATTCAGTCTATTGCATATCACTCTGTGACTCAGGTTTTATTCTTAGCAATATTGAATTGCATTCATTCATTAAACAAATATTTAGTTAATATCCAACAAGAAGAATAAATGAATGAACAAAGCAGACATAGTCCCTGTGTCCCCAAAAATACATGTCAACTTGGCTAGGCCACGATTCTCATTATTATGTAATTATCTGCCATTTTGTGATCTGACATAATTATCCTACGTATTGTAAATACTAACCTCTATAATAGGAGCTCTGGTAGCATAGTGGCTAAGACACTTGACTGCTAACCAGAAGGCTGGCGGGTCAAACCCACCAGCCACTCCTCGGAAGGAAGATGGGGCAATCTACTTCCGTAGTGATAGTGCCTCGGAAACCCAAGGAGGGGTAGCTATGAGTCGGGTCCGACTCAACGGCACATAACAACAACAACAACAACAAACCTCTATAATGTTAATGAGGGCCTCTGGTGGCACTGTGGTTAAGGTATTTGGCTGCTAACCGAAAGGTAGGTGGTTCTAACCCACCAACTGCTCCACAGGAGGGAGATGAGGCAATCTACTGTAAAGATTTACAGCCTTAGAAATCCGATGGGGGTCTCTATGAGTTGGAATTTACTCAATGGCAGTGGGCATGATATTAATGACAATTAGAGGCAGTTACTTTAATAAGGCAGTATAAAATATACAGGAGAGGTTGTAACTTAAGTGAATCTCTTTTGAGATATAAAAGAGATTAAATAAGCAAGCAGAAATCAGTGGGACCTCAATACCACTTAGAAAGAAGAGCTGCTGGCAGAGTGCATCTTTTGGACCCAGGGCCCCTGTGCTGAGAATCCCCCCGACCCAGGGGAAAATTGAAGCCAAGACACTTGGAGATCTCCAAGGGATGCTGGACCACAGATGTTGAAAGGAGAGAAGGCCCTTGCTCCAGAGCCAATATAGAAAGAAAACCTTCCCCTGGGGCTAGTGCCCAGAATTCAAACATTTAGTCTCCTCAACTATGAGAGAATAAATTTCTGCCTGTTAAAGTCATCCACTTGTGCTATTTTTGTTACAGCAGCACTAGATAAAAAAGACACTCCCTGACTTTAGGGAGCTTGCAGTCTAGACAAGTAAATAGGCAATTATAGTGTATTGGTGCTGTTACTAGATCATGACAGATACTCTCCGCTTCCTCTTCCTTCATCAGGAAGGGCTAAATGACTCTCCGTTGTGATCTCAGAGCACTCTTTACATACTCAATTAGCTTATCATATTATACTGAAATTATTTATACTTGAATTTTTCATCTTAACTAACTATAAGTGTCTTAAATTTCTCTTGTTGTGGTTGTTAATTGTCTGTGATTTGGCTTTGACTCATAGTGACTTTATGCATAACAGAACAAAAGGTTGCCCAGTACTGTGCCATCTTCATGAATACTGGTATATTTGAGTTCACTGTATCACTGCAGGTCATTGAGATTTTCCCTTGTTTTTTCTGATGCTCTACCAAACATGATGTCTTTTTCTAGTGATTTCTCTTTCCTGATAATGTGTCCAAAGTATGCAAGCCGAAGTCTCTCCAGCCCTGCTTAAGGAGCATTCTGGTTATACTTGGTTTAGTATCTCTATAAGATATAACAGTACTGACTTCATAGTGTGAACTTAATAAATTTTTGTATTAGGTTATTAAGAATGTCTTACAGAAAAGGACTCTCCAATTCTGTTAAAATAAAGCAAAAAATAACAATGAGATACCATCTTGCCCCAGCACTAGTAGCAAAGTTCAACAAGACAGAAATAACAAATGCTGGTGAAGATGTGGAGAGATTGTGACTCTTGTACACTGCTGGTGGGACTGTAAAATGATACAACCACTGTGGAAAGCAGTATGGTGATTCCTTAAAAAGTTGGAATTGGAAATACTATTTGACCCAGCCATTCCATTACTAGGTATACATCCTAAACAAGTGAGAACCAAGACAAGAACAGATAGATGCACACCCATGTTCAATGGCAAAAATATGGAAACAACCTAGGTGCCCATCAACAGAAGAATGAATAACCAAATTATGGTACATACACACAATGGAATACTATGCAACCCTAAAGAATAACATAGATTCTGCAAAACATTGCATAATGTGAATGAACTTGGAGGACATTTTGCTGAGTGAAATAAGTCAGTCACAGAGGGACAAATATTGTATTAGTTTGTTATTGTAAAAAGTCAAGGAAATATTTATATATGAAAGGGAATTTTCTTTATTGGTTACCAGGGGTAGGAGGGGAGGGGAGGGAACACTATTAGATAGAGACAAGTATTAATTTGGGTGAAGAGAAGGGCAATGTACCAAATGTGAATGATCAACAAGGTGGCATTGAGGAAGAGGAAGACATAGAGAGGTGCATGGGAGGTACAGACAACAAATATGAACCCTTTTGCACATACAGTACTGTATTGTCAGTGAAGGCAAACATTGATATATAGGCAGATATATGGGTGGACAGGCTGAACTATTAGGTAGTCCAGGTTGTGGGGAGTGTGCCCAAGACCATGTATAGGGTTGGCAGACAATGTTTCTACAAGTGCATTGCTTGTAAGAATTCCCAGGTGTATGGTAGAGCTGACAAGGGACAAGATTGTAGTCACTTCTTGGCCACAGCCAGCTACACAGAGGGAGCGAGTAGTTGGACCTGTGGGCTCGGGACCATAGTCACAGGGGACATCAAGCTCAATTGGCATAACATACTACACAAAAACAATATTCCACATCCTACTTTGGTAAGTAGCAACCGGGATCTTAAAACCATGCAAGTGGCCATCTAGATGCAACGATGGGTCTCTCCTCATCCAGAGCAAAGAAGAATGAAGGAAACCAAAGATGCATGGAAACAATTAGTGCAAGTGACTGGTACACTATGCGATCCTCAGCCTATACAACTATGAGATCAGAAGAACTAAATGGTGCCCAGATACCACTCTCAACCACTCAAAGAGGGATCTATGTAGGAGATCCTGGATAGAGAGGGAGAACAATGTGGAACAAAACCCAAAATCATTTAAAAAAAAAAAGGGGGACCAGGTTTGTTGGTCTCATACAGCCTGATTGAACCACTGAGACTATGGCCTCTAGCTGCCCTTCAGGTCTGGAATTGAACCCACTCCTTGTGGTTTCCAGCCAAACAAAAGACAGTCATATGAGCTGAACATTTACATTAGGTAGATACACTCCTTGGAGAGATCAATCATGGGAGAATAGAAGGGCTGTGTATGCACAGGGAGACAGCTGGGGGTGGGGGCAGGAGTGTATGTGAGGGAAGGACTCTGGGAAGAGGTAACTATGGAGAGGAAGTGGGAGGGAAGCTGTTGCACTGTGGGAAATTGTAGTCAATGTCATGAGACAAAGTGTATGTGAGCTGCTGTATGGAAAGAGAATTTGCTCTGTAAACTTTCACCCAAATCACAATAAAAATTTTTAAAAAAAGAATATTCTGATTGGCTAGCTAATATAAGTCCTACTTAGTGGCTTTTTTTTTTTCTTTTTTTTCTTTTTTTTTTGATAAATCATTAAGGACATGCCCAGGTAAGTTCCTTGTGTAAGAAGGACATGCCCAGGCCAGTTCCTATAACCATCTTTCTGCATAGTAGTTTCTGCTTTCAACCTGAAGCTCCTGAAGATGAGCTGCCCCTCTCTCATTTACTCACCAACAGTCATGAGTCACCTTCTTAGAAACAGAAGCAAAGCCTAGGACAAAATGGAGTCCAAATCAAAGCTCGTGTAAGCCCTTACAGTCACGCCAAGCATCTCAAATTTTGGAGTGTCTATATACACAGGGAAGGGAGTCATTAGCTTGGTCACAGGATTATTTCAAAGGAGATATTCTGGGAAAAGCTTGTTAAAATAATTATTTCAAGCAAACATTTCCTGAGCACATCTTACACACAATGGGTTGCTACCACCATCTATGTTTAGTTGTCTTTCTGTCTCAATTAACCACAGGGGAGAACATTCATTAGACACAGGCTTAGATCTGTGTTAACACCCTGATAGCAAGAAGCAAAAGTTGAGAATTGTCAGAGACTACACCTTACGTTGGGAGCTCTGGTAGCATAGTGGCTAAGGCACTTGACTGCTAACCAGAAGGCTGGCGGTTCAAACTCACCAGCCACTCCTCGGAAGGAAGATGGGACAATCTACTTCCGTAGTGATACTGCCTCAGAAACCCAAGGAGGGTTCACTATGACTCGGGTCCGACTCGATGCCATATAACAACAACAACAGACCTTAAGTCAGCCATTTTATTTTTGGTCAAGTGTCCTATAATTTGGACTCTACATCAGTCACTCCTTATTATCAAGGATTTCATAGAATATCCTCTGATCACACTCAAAGCCATGCTTTCTTCCACTTGGACTTTGTTCTTTGTCTAGTGGCATGCTTAAGTATTTTAGCATTTTAAGATTTGGATGCTAACCAGAGGTCGGCAATTTAAACCTACCAGCTGCTCCACAGGAGGGAGATGAGGCAACCTACTTCCTTAAAGATTTATAGCCTTGGAAACCCAATGGGGGTCTCTATGTGTCATAATTGACTTGATGGCAGTGGGTTTGGTTTAGTTTGGTTTAACATATCAGTTGGCACCACCAGGTTCTTCACTTTGCCATCGGTTTAGTATCTTGCTTCAGTGATCCTGGAATAGTGGAGCAGGGCCACATTGAGGAAACTACTTTACCATTTCAAAAGTCTAATCCAGGGTATGAGCTCCTTCCACCACATTATAAATATGAGCATGATCTATGTACATTATTCTTCTCATGGACATTAAGTTCGTAGACTGAGTAATAGTCTTGGTCAAGTATTTCATTACACATATAATAATCCCAATAACAACAACTATAAGAATGAGTATTATGACTCCAGAAGAAGATAGGGGAGCTCTGGTGGCATAGTGCCTGAGGCACTTGACTGCTAACCAGAAGGCTGGCAGTTCAAACCCACCAGCCACTCCTTGGAAGGAAGATTGGGCAATCTACTTCCATAGTGATACCTCCTGGGGAACCCAAGGACAGGTCCCTCTGAGTTGGCTCTGACTCGACGGCACATAACAACAACAACAGCAACAAATAAGATAGATCTAAACCATGCTCCAACTCCCCTGAGCAACCAACTAAACATATCAGAGAAGAAATCTAGGGGATGATTTGATTGGGAGGGTATATGGAGCCAATTAGTCATTGGACAAATGTCTTCTACATTTTGTTCCACTGTTCCCAAGGCATTTACCCAGTTGCAATAAGAACTATTGTGATAGCACATACTCTATCCTCTTGGGCCAAAAGAAGATCCAGTGCAATACAAGTATCTAAAACAACCTTGGCAAGGGAATTTAAAGAATTATCTTGATCCACCATTGCAATAACAACATTACTCTGGCCATGTTCTCCAGCTTGTCAGAAAGATTTCTTATGGCATGTTCCAAATCAACAACCCTCTCACCAAGGCACAAACGAATGCATAAATAAAAAACCTACATCTGGGGTTACAGCCATAACTTAGGCTCTTCTTTTTTGGGGTAAAGAGTTTTAAATTACTCATCCAATGCATACTTTCATTGTGGGAATGGACATCTAGAGGAATTCTCATATGACCTAGAGTATATTGGCTTCACATATTCCATCCATCTATACAGGGCAAAGCCCAGGTGTAAGGGTTTTCCTCAAAACTCTGTTTTTCATAATTCACAGCCCACCAAATGTAGGGGTCAGTATTAAATCCTCTACATAAAAATATATATTCATATGAGGCATACATCATAACTTTCCCTGTCTGCTTATTTGGAACAAGGATAGTTTGGTTTGCCTCCTCCAACCAATTTTCATGTAATGAATCATCACAAATAGGTAATATACCAAACTGTAAATGATTACGGAGTTTTTACATATGGGGACGTTCTGGCTATTCATATTGCAACCAGTGGCTAAATTGTTATGAACTTAAGTGTTGCCAGTAAAGAGACTAGTCATCCATTGTCATAAGTCACATTTAGGTTACACAAGAAAATGGTGAGATTGGAACAGGGTACTGAAGAATATTTTAATAAGCCTGGGGGATCCATTGGAGCTCTAGTGGCATAGTGCCCAAGGCATTTGACTGCTAACCAGAAGGCTGGCAGTTCAAACCCACCAGCCAGTCCTAGGAAGGAAGATTGGGCCATCTATTTCCGTACAGCTACCACCTCAGAAACCCAAGGAGGGGACACTATGAGTTGAATCGACTCCAAGGCAGTGAGTTTGGTGGGTTTTTTGGGTTTTGGGGGATGCCATAAGTTTACATGAATAGCCTGCTTGAATGATTTGCTAAAGTCTATAGTAGTCTTAAGTACATTAGTGTAATCAAGTACTAGAAAAAGCAAGTCAGAGTGCTCTAACATTGATTTGGGAGAGGTATGGCATGTCCAGCATTCAGATAGATTACTGGCTTTTGCCACTGATGGAACCAGTCTAACAAATATATTATGTTTCCAGGCCTCAATGGGCATTACAAGGCAAGGAAAAAGAATACTTAAGAAAAGCCTCATAATGAAGGAAAATGGCTCAGAAATAATATACCAGGGCAATTAGCATACATATCAGTTCCCTCAATTAGTGCAAATTGTGGACAAGAGACCTTATCATTCAATAAGGCTTAGTTTAAATAATAAGTTGTATTCAAAAGTAATGAGGATTAAACATAAAACAATAATTTCTATGACTTCCGTTCACTAGACCTTAAGAGATAATAATCATTATTTGCATGGAAAAAAACATATTAAAACAGGGAATGATATTGCAGTAATGTAACACTCTAATTAACATTAATATATCTACCATAATAAATGATATTATAAAGACAGCATAATTGGTTCCATTTAATCTTTCAAAATCAAGTAAAAAAAATTAATCTAGAGCTAATCATAAAAATTACAGGGCTGATCCAATGTTTTAGGAGGAAGCTGTCCACCCAAGATGTCACCTATTTCACATCCTGATGTCATGTGAAGTCCTTTAGTGGGTTGCATAGTTCAGGCAGGTGCAGTTGGTCTTTTTCAGCTGAGACAAATGGATCCATGCCTTAACCCACTGCAATTTTGCAGCATAAAATTCATCAGGAGAAACAAATATGGTCCTTTCCAATGGAGCAAAAGAAGGAGGCACAGAAGGCCATTCAGTATCATTACTGCAAAATGCCTACTTTAGGGTATTAGCATGCTCCTTGATAATGAATTAAAGCCTAGCAATTTTTCAGCAAATTGGCTTGTATTACATTTGAATCAGTGGCAGTGGATCAATAAGGTAAATTCATTGGTCAGCTTTTAATTATCTCATAAGAGATCAACTTGTAAGGGCCAAAAAGGGTAGACCTCAAATTCATTAATACTAATGGGAGGGCCTTATGCAGGTCAAATTCATGAAGAAAAAGATTTGCCAATTGAGTTTTTATTGATACTATTGATCTATCCCATAAGTCTAGAGGACTGGGAGTAATAGGGATTATGGAGCCGCTGAAAACTGGAAAATATTTTGCAGACAGCAGTTATCACCTGTCTAGGGAAATGGGTACCTCTGTCACTGCAGAGGGAGCTCTGGTGGCATATGACTGCTACCCAAAAGCCTGGTGGTTCAAACCCACCAGCCACTCCTCAGAAGGAAGGTTGGGCAATCTACTTCCATAGTGATATTGCCTCAGAAACCCAAGGAGGGGTCGCTACGAGTCAGATCTGACTCAACGGCAGTGAGTTTGGTTTTTTTTTTTTTTTTTTTGTAATGACTTGGTAACAGGGAAAAGTTTCTGTCCAATGTGTATATCTGTAAATCATGACTAAAACAAATTGTAATCATTGGAAGGTGTTAACCGGGTAAAATCCATATGTCATTTGACCATGTATTTGAGGTCCAGTTGGCAGAGGGTATTTCCCAAGTGAGTTGATAGGACCTACAAAGGTTGTATTCAGAACCTGATCTGTTTCTTTGCAAAATGTCTCAAAAATATTTGTGTAACACTTCTATGGCTTCATCTCTGCCTAAATGATCCTTCACGTGGAAGGAAGGACCTAACTAAAGGAATATGTAAATCCTTGAAAATCAATGTTTTCTAATTCAGTCCTTTCCACAGGGAAGTGTCCTTGTTCAATGTACAACTCTCTCTCTTCCATTGTTCTCCCTCAGCATCCGGAGCTTCAGTTTGGTGAATAGCCAGGTTGTTTCAAAAGGCAGTTTTTTTGCATACGGTCTTCAACTAACAGACTAGTGGTATATCTGGAGGGTTGTCACCACAAATGTGACATTTATTGTGAATAAAGGGATGGTCAGGACCATGTTGATAAGAAAATTTGTAAAGGTCTGAGCTGGAAGTGCTCAGTATCATAATGGCTTTCATTCTGCCAGGAGCAGTAAGACTAAAGGATGATACATGTTTGGCAGCAAATACAAAGTTTCCCCAAAAATAACGTTCCAAAAAAAATCAATTAAGCTTTTGTCAGGTATGCTGGCACTTTGGTTAAACAAGCCTGAAGTAGCAGAATGTGCAGGCAAGTGGGTGAAATAAGTTTACTCCCAGGACATATGCACAACTTTGTAGAGGGGTCCTGATGACATTCATTATACGTCCCATCCTTAATCTCTTCCTCAGAAGCTAGTTCTTGATACTTGCTGAAGATACTAAAAAGATCAGAAAAATTCAAAAAGCTTGATTTTGCTTCACTAGACCGAAGTTTCTTGAATCTACTTTCTTTAAGAAATCAAGATTTGAATAATTTAAGCAATCTATTTTCTTTATTCCCTCCTTTTCATCCTGGTTGCAACTGCAACAGTCACAAGCAGTAATCAGAGGTTGGAAAGTGGCATGTTTGGCAGCTGCATGAGCCAAAGCATTGCCTTTGATTTCCTCTGTTTGAGGAACATTTTTAGATTGGCGATTCTGGATATTACATACTGTGATCCCATAAGGGAGCAAGAGAGCTTCCAGAAGGTCAGCCACCAGGGGACCATTCTTAATTTGTGTTCTGGAAAATGTCAGAAACCCTCTTTGTTTCCATAATAAGACAAAATCATGAACAATACCAAAACAATACCTTAAACATGTATAAATGGTTACTGATTGTCTGGAAGCCAGCTTACAAGCCCTGGTGAGTATAATAAATTCAGCTTGTTGGGCAGAAGTGACATCAGGAAGGGTATCACTTTGGTGGACATACTAACAACATACCCTCCCTGGTAATAAGAACTGGAAAAATCTAGTTTCAAATATGACCTATCCACAAAAAGAACTAAATCAGAGTTACGAAGGGGGATTCCTGTAAGTCTTGCCTAGGAGTCAGTAGCTACTCTATTAAGTCAAGACAACAATGAGGGACAGTCTCAACACTATTGGGCAAAAGCAATAAACTGGCTGGGTTTAAAGAATTTACACTGTGTAGTCAAACGTTAGATGCAGCCAGAAGCACATTGTAAGAGGTTTTTCTGCTAGTTGATAGATGTTAAGGCAATGTAGAATTTAGAATAACAGCTCCAGCATATGGAATATAGACATTTAAAAAATTTCCAAGCATGATATTGCATGCGGCCTCTAATAATTGGGCCATGGCAGCTACTGCCCTGAGGCATAGAGGACATCCTCAGACCACAAGATATAATTGCAAGCTATAATACCCCCACATGTCACTGTTGGCTCCTATAAGCTTGTATGAGGACTCTGAAAGCATTGCCAGCCATTTCGAAAATATACGAGGAAAAATTCAAGTTATAATAGGAAAACACAAGGCTGGAGTAGTGAGCGAGGATTACTTTAAATTAGGAACTGTTTGGGTGCTGTGGTGGTTAAGTTTGTGTGTCAACTTGGCTGGGCCTGGTTGAATGGCTGGGCAGCTGGTGGTAGTTATTCCCCATGATGAGACTGGCAATCATCTCCATGGTGGGACCTACCACAAGCAGATGAGTAGCTGCTTTAGGGATGTGGTCTGCTTCCTGTATATAAGAAACAGCTTTGGGAATGGTCTCTACCTTATGCCATGCTTGAACTCTGCATGCAGCTGAGTCGTTGCTCAGCAGCCTGCCATGCTCTGCTGATCTTGGGACTTTAAATGGACTTGAATTAATGGCCTGCCATGTGGTTTGGTAATACTGAGATTACACAGTTTTATTTGTTGATGTTGGGCTTGTTAGCCTTAGCAACCAGTAGCTGCCTGAGTGAAGAGATGCCTCTAGCTTCAGTGGGCTGGGAGCAAGAGGCAGAGCTGAAGCCCAAGGTCGAGGGGCTTTCATACAGCCCCTAGAGTCTTGCACTTTGAACTTGGACTTCTAGCCTCCTGAACTGTAAGAGAATAAAATTCTGTTTGTTCAGCCATCCCATTTGTGGTATATTCTTGTCAGAGTGGCACTAGGTAACCAGAACAAGTGCCTTCCACTGATGGTTGAAACGGATCCAGTGTGTTCTTGTTGTTGTTGTTATGTGCTGTGGAGTCGGCCTGACTCATAGCGACCCCTCCTTGGGTTTCCGGGGCGGTATCACTACCGAAGTAGAT
>NW_006921603.1:13261823-13263469 GCF_000298275.1 Orycteropus afer afer | reverse complement strand
TTGAGTCGGACCTGACACACAGTGACCCCTCCTTGGGTTTCTGAGGCAGTATCACTACAGAAGTAGATTGCCCCATCTTCTTCAAGAATTTAAAAGATGTAAATGCCAATTGTAACTTTTCCTTAGAGGCTTTGTGCCCTCTAGTAGCCAAACATCATAAAAGTGAAATATTATCCTCTATTCAGGTTTGCAATGAAGTTGAACAGACCAGGAGGTCATCTACATACTATAGCAAGGTAGATCCCTTAGTAAAGCATAGGGACCGCAGCTCACCATGCAAAATCAGAGAAAAGTAGGTAGGAGATTTGGTAAATCTCTGGAGCATAACTCTTAAGGTATATTGTTGATTATCCCAGGTGAGTTAACTGGGATACATAAGTATTGACTGTATGGATGCACTGGGATATGGAAAAAAGCACTGCATAAATCTATTATAAAATGAGTTTATGAAAGCAAATGGGGATTATGCACTATGGGAAACTTTGAGATGACAATGTGATTCATGCCCTAAAATCATGTACAAACCTCTAACCCCAGCCATTGAGGGTTTTTTTAACTGGAAACACTGAAGTGTTATATGGATTAGTGCAGGGAATAATAAGCCCTTTAACCAGGAAAACTTAAATTATGGGGGCCAGTCCAGTTCTGGCTTCCTGTTGTAAAGATTATCGAGGAACTTAAGGTAAAGGTGTGGAAGTATCAATCTGGACTTTAATAGACTGTACTGAGAAAACCTTGAGTTTCCAAGGCAGTATCCCTATGGAAGTAGATTGGCCGATCTTCCTTCCAAAGAATGGCTGGTGGGTTTGAACTGCCAGCCTTCTGATTAGCAGTCAAATGTCTTAGGCACTGCAACACCAGTGTAATGGGGTGAGGTGCATTCTACTTTTGAATTTAATACATTCCTTCTTTAGGGTCCCAGGTTTCCTGCAGAAGGATCTAAACTTAAGCTAGGTACTCTGACTAACCTTCGGTCTAGCTCCATTAATATCTTTAAATTTATTATGATTGGGAGATAGCAACTGCTGTCATTGTAAAGATATCAATTTATTTTGTTGCATTTGAGAGATCATTAGTTTATCCTGTGTAGTCTGCTTTCCCTGTTCTACCATTTGAAACAGCTTATAGGCAAGGTTGGTCAGGTCAGTAACATGGGTCACTTCTCAATCAGTTGATAGTATTTAACAAGGTTAGCAATTTCCAAGTAGAGGCCATTTAAAAATATATAGTTAAAAACATCAGCTCCTGGTTCAGCAGCCAAGGACATGCTGGAATGTTCCACAAACATTTCTGCTGATTTGTCACATAATTGTAAATATTTTCATCTTTTTCTTGCTTACAAGCCTGGTCTTTGAGTAAACCAGTTTTCTGAGGGAAGGCTTGGGGATGGCTTTCAGCAATCTCCTGGTCATTTCTCTGACCTCTTCCAAAAGATCCTTGTCTGAAGCCATTAACATCATAGTTAAAGACTGCTCAGACTTCACCAACTAGCTTCCTTCATCATACATAAATGAGGACCCCTGGGTCCCATTAGTTTAGTACTAATTGTTAAAGATCAGGTAATCCAGGTTGATAGGTTGCAGTTAAAATTCTAAACTCATCAGTAAATTGGTATGAATCCTCATGATGTTTAGGGAATTCCTTTA
>NW_006921603.1:13259975-13261123 GCF_000298275.1 Orycteropus afer afer | reverse complement strand
TTGGTAGCAGTCAAATGCCTGAACCACTACACCACCAGAGCTCCTTTTGCCCGATAATAGCCACTGATTATTTAAATCCTCCTTAGTAAGCAAATGCCAGTGACAACTGTATAAAACAGTACTGGGGCATCAATCCTAAATAGATATGCAGCAGGAGTTCCAGTGGGTGGTTCCAAGCAGTCTTTGGACACAGCAAATCCCATCTTTGCTAAGTACCAGCATTTGCCATCAAAGTGCACTAGAAACTTGATGTGACCTTAGATAAAGTAAGTTCCACCATGTTATCAAAACCTGCCAGTAGATGGCAGCCTCACAGATGAGGAAAGTCAGTCAGAAAAGGCTGTTCAGCAAAATGTCCAGTTCATGGACAGAAGTGAAAATAGAAGCAAAATTAACAAAACTCATTGATAAATCCCAAAAATCTGTGCCACAAACTGTAGGATTCAATCCATGAGGACTTACAGATCCCTGAGAGGTCAGTGATATAGATCCCTGAGAGATCAGTGAAAGAGGAAAAGGTCAAAGGGCTTGATGCTGGCACCAGGCTCTGTATTTCCGCACCACCAGGGAACATTTGAAGGAAAGACATCTTTGGATAAATGCCCAGTGCACTGAAATGTCTTAGAAAAAAAAGAATCTCTATTTATGTTAAAATAAAGCAAAAAGGATTTATTGAAAGCACAAGAACATTCAAATGGATAATCATAGATTTGTACTAGGTGGAGACTATGAATCTAGCTGTCTCATGAGGACAAATATAGGCTGGACTCAGGAGTTTATAGTAAAGTATATTTTGTCTGGCTAGCTAATGTAAGTCCTTCTTATTGGCTATTTTTGGTAAATTATTAAGGACATGCCTGAGCAAGTTCCCATAAGCATTTTTCTGCATACTAGTTGTGGTGGTTATGTTTGTGTGTCAACTTGGCTGGGCCTGGCTGAGTGGCTGGGCAGCTGGTGGTAGTTATTCCCCATGATGAGACTGTCAATCAGCTCCATGGTGAGATCTACCACAAGTAGCTGAGTAGCTGCTTTGTGTTTGTGATCTGCTTCCTGCATGTAAGAAGCAGCTTTGGGAACAGTCTCTAGCTTATGGCACACTTGGACCCTGCATGTAGCTGTGTCATTGTTCAGCAGCCTGCCATGCTCTG
>NW_006921603.1:13256366-13259260 GCF_000298275.1 Orycteropus afer afer | reverse complement strand
TTTTTTTTTTTTTTTTTTGGTTTACACACAAGGAAGGGGATTGTTAGGTCAGTCACAAGATGATCTCAAAACAGATATTTCAGGAACAGCTTCTTAAAATATTTTACTTCAATCAAACATTTTCTGAACACATGTTACACAAAATGGGTTGCTATAACCATCTATGTTTAAACAGGGTGGTGTCTTTCTGTCTCAACTAGCCTCAGGGGACAGTATTTCCTTCAGCACAGGTGTGGAGCTATGTTTACAGCCTGTCAGCAAGAAACACAAGTTGAAATGGATCAGAGACCAGACTTTGGATCAGCCATTTTAATTTTTGATCAAATGTCCTACAAATTGGACTCCACATCCAAATTATACATATCCAAACTCTAACAATTATTAGGTAAAGATTTTGGGCAAGTTACTTAACTTCCTCATACTCAATTTCCTTAACTATAAAATGAGAATAATGCCAGAAATTCAAGCCAGATTCAGATGACGACGTGGGATGAGAGTATCATTGCCGATGTCAGATGGATCTTGGCTAAAAGAGGACAGTACCAGAAAGATATTTACCTGTGCTTTATAGACTATGCAAAGACATTCAACTGTGTGGATCCTAACAAATTATAGATAACATTGCAAAGAATGAGGATTCCAGAACACTTAATTGTGTTGATGCAAAACTTGTACGTTGACTTAGAGGCAGTCGTTCAAACAGGGCAAGGAGATTCTTGTTCAATGCAGTGAATTATTTGATATGGCCCTTCTAGCCATGGTCTTTGTAACTTCCACCAGATGACTGGGCGGGACTATGCAAATGTGAGGTTGTTGTGATTAGATAGCTTGTTAAATAATGTCAATAAGGTACATGACACTCTTGTGGGGGTGGGGCCATGAAAATAAGTTGTATGGAACCCTAAAGTAGGGATAGGTCAGTTTTGCTATCCTGCTAGGCTTTAAATGATCCATTCCCAGAGGCAGGAAAGAAGGGGATTTCATTACCATCAAGAAAGAAGATCCAGGAGTGAAGCACATCCTTTGGACCCAAGATCCCTCCACTGTACCTCCTAGATCTAGAAGACAGAGAACTGTGACACTGGATACTACAAGACATGATAAGTAGTGTCAGAGAAATAGTCGCAAGAGTCAGCAGAACCAAGAGATCAGCACAAGACAGAGCAATGGGCTTCCCAGCCCACCAGGGAGAAAGCTGAGTGGCTTTGCACAGAAGTCTTGCTGGCAGAGTGGAATGACCCTCTGGGCACATATCAGCGGAGATGAAAGAGCTGTGTAACATGTGTCCAGGCAGGGCAAAGTTCAAGAAACCAGAGAGCTAAGAGCCAAAGGCCAGAAGAAGCATGACACAACATGGATGAGAAGAGGCTGTTCTGATCAAAAAACTGTATCCTGAGTAGTTTCTAATTCTGAATTGTAACCTGTTACTTCCCCATAATTATTAGCATTTTCTGTGAGTTCTGAGTGGCCACTGCAACAAATTACTAAACCCAGCAGAGAAGTAGAGAGTGCCATGGGAGGTGAGGGATGGTTGGGGTCAGAACTGGTAAGAAGTTTGGAGGACGGAGGCATATCTGCTCTCCACCTGATAAGAATCAGCCTTGGCCTGTTGATCTTCATTCTTCTTCCCCCTTGTGAAGTTAGAGGAAGCCAGGCACTGCCCCCATGCCATTTTTACAAAGACACTGTGTAGTTTAAATCGGGAAATGCATTCATCAGGGTTGTAGCCTTTCATAATACGTATTCAATCTGTATGCTGAGCAAATAATCTGAGAAGATGGACTATATGAAGAAGACCAGGGCACCAGATTTGAAGGAAGACTCATAACAACCTGCAGTATGCAGATGACACAACCTTCTTTGGTAAAAGCAAAGAGGACTTAAAGTTCTTACTGATGAAGATCAAAGATTACAGCCTTCAGTATGGATTACACCTCAACACACACACACATACACACACAAAATCCTCATAAGTAGAACAGTGAGTAACATCATGATAAAAGAGAAAATATTGAAGTTGTCAAATATTTCATTTCTCTTGGATCCACAATTAACACTCATGGCAGTAAGAAATAAAACGACATATTACATTGGGCACACCCACTGCAAAAGACCTCTTTAAAGTGTTAAAGAGAAAAGATGACAATTTGAGACTAAGGTGACTGACCCAAGACACAGTATTTTCAATCATCTCATATGCAGGTGAAAGGTAGACAATGAATAAGGAAGACTGAAGAATTGATGCATTTCAGTTGTGGTGTTGGCGAAGAATGGTAAAAATACTGTGGAATGCCAGAATTGAACAAATCTTTTTTGGAAGTACACTCAGAATGCTCCTTAGAAGCAAGGATGGCGAGATTTCCTCTCATGTACTTTGGGCATGTTATCAGGAGGGACCAGTTCCTGAGAAAGACATTATGCTTGGTAAAGTAGAGGATCAGCAAAAAACAAGAAGACATTTAACAGTATGAATTGAAACATGGCTGCAACGAATGAGCTCAAGCATAGCAACGATTGTGTTGATGGTGCAGGAAAGTATTTTGTTCTACTGTACATAGGGTCACCATGTGTCAGGAAGAACTTGACAACACCTAACAACAAGGGAGCTCTGGTAGTGTAGTGCCTAAGGCATTCCACAGTATTTTCCATGAAAAATTTCAAGAATAAATTATCTATCATGATGGATAGGAGCTCTGGTAGTGTAGTGCCTAAGGCACTTGACTACTAACCAGAAGGCTGGCGGTTCAAACCCACCAGCCACTACTCAGAAGTAAGATGGGGCAATCTACTTCCATAGTGATACTGCCTCAGAAACCCAAGGAGGGGTCGCTATGAGTCGGGTCCGACTCGATGGCACATAACAACAACAGTAACAATCCAAAAACAAACCAAAT
>NW_006921603.1:13254755-13255431 GCF_000298275.1 Orycteropus afer afer | reverse complement strand
AAAGCTAAGTAATGACATAAAAATCTATCTTTTCTTCAATATAACTATTAGTTATTCATGTCCTTTCTGCCCCTGAAGCATTTTACTTTTCTTTTATTATACTGTCTTTTACAGACATTTATTAGCTATACTCCTGTCTCTTTTACTAGACTCTCAGTTCCTCAAATGTTGTTATTCTCTAAGATATTTTCTGCTATGACAGATATATTCCAGATGTTCCCCAATTAAACTTTACATGCTGTAAGAGCCCATGGCCCTATCCACAGTTTCTATAAGGTTATAGGGTTAATTTACTGAAAATTATGCATCTAAACTCCTAAATATGCTTGTGCTCCACAAACTCCATCTCATTCCAGGCAATGAAGGGGGGAAGCCAAATCTCTTCACTGGTTTCACCAAATAACTTGATCCCAACAACTTGATCAAGTTCTACAGAGTCCCAGAGAGGGATCACAGGGTAAAGTGCTTGGTCTTCTGCCAGTTGGAAAAGTTTTTTTTTTTTTTGGTGTCACTTTATATTTCCTCCCTTTACTTTTCTCCATTTCTTGCCTGTATCTCCAGAATAAAAACTAATTTCAACTCTCTTCTCTATAGAACAGTTCTGCCAAGAATCAAACTTTCTCAATATTTCTGTCTGAAGTGCTTTCTCATATAAGTAGTTTTCTTCCTAATAAAG
>NW_006921603.1:13252991-13254190 GCF_000298275.1 Orycteropus afer afer | reverse complement strand
CCAGCCACTCCTCGGAAGGAAGGTTGGGCAATCTACTTCCATAGTGATACTGCCTCAGAAACCCAAGGAGGGGTCGCTATGAGTCGGGTCCAACTCGATGGCACATAACAACAACAACAAAGTGGAAATGACCATTGAGAGATGTCCTGAATAAGGGAGGCCAGGCCTTTGTTTCTTTCATTGATTTATCATTGGATACAAGCTACCCCCTGGAAGGGGGTTATAAATTTAGGTAAGGCACTCCCTTTGTCTAATGCAGTTCCCAAGAGAAACTCAGCTGTGAGTCATCAGCAGCCAACATTCCCAAAAGTGTCTCAGTTCTAAAGGTGGCATCTGAGTGGTGCACCAGAGTGTCCACTTCAGAGTCCATCTTCAAAATCAGAAAAACTCACAGTCACTGAGTCATTTTCGACTCATAGTGATCACCTTTGGATTTCCGAGGCAGTAAATCTTTACGGAAGTAGATCGCCCAGTCTTCCTTCCAAGGAGTAGGGCTGGTGGGTTTGAACCGCCAACCTTCTGGTTAGCATTCAAACGCCTTAGGCACTATGCCACCAGAGCTCCTTTGAGTCCATCTTCAGAAAAAGAAAACGAAGTTCAAACATTTAATGTTTTTGGGAAGACCCGCGTTATCTTCAGTCTTTCAGCTTAGCTCCCTAGAATAGGCAAATAAATAGGATTTTCCACTTAGGCTGTTTGAAATTGGGTTTCTGTCACTTGCAACTGAAAGATTTCTGATAATAACACTTCAAATTTGAAGAAAGAAGTATTCACTATTCTCTACTTCTAGCACTTATCACATTATTATGTTATAATTTGTTTATTCATCTTTCTCTCCAAGTAGGCTATAAATTCTTCATAGTGACATATTTCATTCATCTTGTATCCAGCATCTACAGCAGTGCATGAATAAAAGAGATAATAAATAAACATGTATTGAATAAATCATTAAGAAAATGTCAAAACAGTAGACAATGCAGAGGCACAGACTGTGATGAGTTCACAGAGCATATTAAGTTAGCTTGCAAGTGGTGATCCAAAGCACAATAAGTCTCTAATCTCCTGGAACAACAGAGAAAGTCAGGAATAGGAAGAGGATATGGAATGTGTAGCAAATTACCTCCTTGAACAACTGCCTACTTTGCCATAAGACCAGAAGAACTAGATGGTGCATGGCAACCATTACTGAATATTTTGAT
>NW_006921603.1:13233565-13241509 GCF_000298275.1 Orycteropus afer afer | reverse complement strand
TGCCCAACCTTCCTTCCGAGGAGTGGCTGGTGGGTTTGAACCGCCAGCCTTCTGGTTAGCAGTCAAGTGCTTTAGCCACTATGCTACCAGAGCTCCTTTCCATATAGTAGTTTATATATACTATGTCTCATGATATTGACTGCAGTTTACCACAGTGCAACAGCTTCCCTCCCACTTCCTTCCCATAGTTACCTCTTCCCTGTGTCTATCTCTCCATGAACTCCTGCCCCCTGAGCTTTCTCCCTGTGCATAAGCAGCCCTTCTTCTCCCATGATTGTTCTCTTTTATTTTTTCCCCTTTGGCTGGTTGATTTGTTTCTTTTTCTTTTCTTCTTTTTCTCTTTACATTCTTGCCATCCTTGTTTTTCTTTTTTGCATTTTTCTTATTCATTATCTTTGGCTCTTCTCGCCTCCCCTCAGATAGATTTTTCTTTTCCTCTTTGTCCTTCTTTTTTCTTTTCTTTAGTTTTCATTTTTGCAATTGTCACTGTTTGTTTAGGCTGTTTGTATTTTTTGTTCTCTTGTTTTTATTTTTTTTGTCCCACTGAGTAGTAGACAGCAACTGTGCCCACACGATCCAAGCATATCTGCACATCCTGGAGCTCCACCCATTGGATGAGGATCCACATTTGCTTCTGTACCAACTAATCAATGATAGATGGCAGCCAATACCAGCACAACTCACCCTCAACTGTTCTACATGGACAGCTAACAGAGATTTGTGCATATATTCTCATCCTGTTTCACATTACCAGGAGATAGGTGGTGAGTGCCCAAGTTTTGCCAAACTAGCAAATAGAGTAGCACAGTAGCCCTGCTCACTCAGATATATCAAAACAAAATAAAGCAATCACACTAATATAAAATAACCAATATAAAAGTCTAAATTGCAGTACTCCACTGCATGAATCCTTTACTCAAGCCAAACTAAATAGTTATAGTTCCCCATAAACATTTCACAATTACCAATCTCTGAACCCTTGTTCATTCTGTTCTCTCCACCTCAATATTTCATGCTTTCACTTCCACCCCATCCAGAATATTCATATTCAGAAAATTACCTGTCACCAAATATTCATCTACCTAATGGGATCTCTACTAGTTACTCCTCTAGTTAGACTTCATCAGCTTCTTTAGAGCATAATCTATTATTTTGTTTATTTAGAGTTTAAACTCTTTTAGCAACACTTAATCTACACAACTGATGGGCCCAAATTCTTCATTCCCAAGATTCCCTATCACCCAGGGCTAGTAGGCTAGTAGGGTTCTCTCCAGTTTATTGAATACTTTCACTTAATTAATTATGAATGCAAATAATGTCAGATAAGAGGGCTTCTACTGATTTTTTTTTTTTTAACCTTCTTGTCACTCTCAGTGGATTGTGAGCTCTATGTGGGCAGAGAATTTGTATTGCTCACCACTATATGTCCAGCATTTAGCACACCACCTGGCATTATACAAAATACGAAGGATACAACGGGAACAAAAACAGGCAGGTCCTATTTGTGTGCATAAATTCTGAGAGGAGGTAGTCATAAGCAAGCCTAAGTGTTATGAAGAAAAAGATTCTATGAGTGGCTGTGAAAAAGAAAACTGATCTATTCTGTTTTCCTCTGGAGAAAGGTATGAACTAAGATCTAACAGATTGGTAGGTATGATATAAATAAGTTAAGAGTGTTGGGGAGGCACTTAGAGGCAGGTAAAGTCTCCATGGTGGGAGCAAGCATTTCATATTCCAAGACCCCACAGCAAGGGTGGCTGAAGTAAAGAGACTGTGATAGAGGTGGAGCATGGTGCAGAGAAGGCTCCTGGAGCAGAAAGCCAGAACTGATAGGCCATAGACTCCTGGGGAAACAGACTCTGAGATGGCTATTAGCATCCATGAAATTTATTAGTGAGTAAATTTATGGTCAATGACTGAGGAAGGGAAGGAAACAGAAAGGGAAGTTGAGTTGCAATGTGTCCCCAGTGAAACCCTCCGCCAACTCCATGGGGAGCTTTGAAGCTCAGATGGCCCTTTCAGTTGTCCTAAGTTGGAGAGAGAAGACCAACTTTGTATAGCTCTGAGTCTACCATTGGAAGGAGGCCTGTTTCTTTAGCAGAGGTAAGTCCTTGATTTCATTTTCTTTGTGAAGTAAAAGGTAGAGTCATCTAATGAGAGAGAGAAAAAAAGGAACTGTTGGCAAGAAAGATATGGTCCAAGATCTAAAGAGAAAGAAGACATTTTGAAATAGTTCTTGTGAAGAGTGGGGGAAGGAAACCCAGTAGAACTTCCAGGATGGAGGACGTATTTTAGATTGCCCAACATGAGCCAGGCTCTCTGCTACACTTCTGAGGACACTTCTGTGCTAATTCCACCCCCACTTGTCCCTCAGCTGGCATATAAGGTCAAAGCCCTAATGAATACATAGTGACACACATCTACCTTGACCTTGGCGTTCTCTTCAGGGTTCAGTTGATCTGGTGCAGCAGCAGAGAAAGCAGACAGCATAGTTTATCCTGGGTTTATTCATTTGCCAAATGAATGTGATAAAAAGAGAGACAAGACAGTGTAAAGTATTATAAAGAACACTTGCTCATGGAATAAGGCAGCATAACTCTCAAATGGAAGTAACCTTGACTCTTCTGAATTCCCACCACTCTTTTTCTGTCCCTTACTTGTGGTTGTCATTACTTTTTTTTTTTTTTTTTGGTAGTTATTTATATGTGCCTTAATTCCCCTTCTAGATCTGTAACTCTCTGAAGAGTTCCAGCTACCATTATGCCCTCAACACGTTTTTCTAAATGTACTAGAGTGTTATCTTTTGGTTTCAAGTCAACTCCATTGACTTTATTTATAGCTTAGCAAAGTATTTTTAGAGTGGAATGAAGAAGGAAGCCTGGAACCACGCATACCCTGGGTTCTTTATTCATTCATTCACTGGAAGCGTAGTGCCTAAGGCATTTGACTGCTAACCAGAAGTCTGCTGGTTCAAACCTACTAGCCACTCCTCAGAAGGAAGACTGAGCAATCTACTTCCATAGAAGTAGAAGTAGATCGTGGGAAAACCAAGGAGGGGTTGCTATGAATTGGGATTGACTTGACGGCAGTGAGTTTGGTTTGGTGTTTTTTTGTTTATCACAAACTTTAAAAAGAAGTTCTTATAGTGCAGTGGTTAAGGCACTTGGCTGCTAATCAAAAGGTTGGTGGTTTGAACCCACCAGCTGCTCCAAGGAAGAAAGATGAGGCAGTCTGCTTCCATAAAGATTTACAGCCTTGGAAACCCAATGGCGGTCTCTATGAGTCGGAATTGACTTGATGGTAGTGAGTTTGGTTTTTTTTTTTTGTTTGTTTGTTTATTACAACCTTTGTCACTTTGATGCCTAAGGTTCATCTGATGCAAGCTGTGGTCTTTTCAGTCACCTCATTTGCATGTGTAAATTGGATAAAGTAAAAGGAAGACGGAAGAAGAATTGATGCATTTGAATTGTGATGTTGGTGAAGAATCCTGAATATGCTGTAGACTGCCAGAAGAGCAAACAAATAAGTCTTAGAAGAAATATAAGCAGAATGTTCCATAGAAGCAAGGATGGAGAGACTTCAATTTACTTACTTTGGACATGTCATCGGAATATATCAATCACTAGAAACGGATATCTTTGGATATCTTTGGTAAAGTGAGAGCCAACGAAAATGAAGGAAACCCTCAATGAGATGGATTGACACAATAGCTGCAAAACATACTTACAATTATGAAGATGGCACAGGATGGGATAATGTTTTGTTCTTTTTCACAGAAGGTCACCATGATTTGGAGCCAATTTAACAGCAACTAACAACAGCAACCACATACTAGTAGGGTTCTAGACCTGGTTCCAGTCTCACAGGATTTAATATTTAGTGAGGAGCGAGACACACAAAACAAATGATCACCCTAATAAATATCTAACTACAAGGTATGATAAGCATTTTAAAGGAAAGGAATACAGTCTTTTGGACCCATCTAGAGAGATGGTCAGGCAGGGAATATTTCCCTAATGATATGATGCTTGAGTGGAATTTCCAATTGGGGAAATCGAGGGAGAGAGATAAAATAAAAGAATATGAACAGAATGAGGCTTAAATGATTTATTCATTTGCATTTACCTCCAGGGCTCTACACTGAACATGCCTCCAATCCATGCACCTCCTCAATAGGTCAGGTCTTCCAACTTCTGCCTCATGTACTGGGATGATGCATACTAAGATCAGAGGCCTCTGCTGTAGGAGTCATAGAGTACATACTTGGTCATGATTTCTTTACCTTTTATTGTTTTAGGAGAGCTAAAGAACTATGGCACCTGCTTGGGAAGTGTTGGAAGAAGGAAAGCCAGGTCTTAGAACAGGAGCTTTAACTGCCTGGTTCTCAGTTATCAACTTTACATACTTCCTCTACAAATTTCTGTATTCTGTTACTATAACTATTTACTTTAGAAAAATCAAACCCAACATACACATTTAGGACCTTATCAGTTACTATAATTGTTAGGTGTATTATCCTCACTATTGTCATAAAGTCCTATAGGACTCCAGAGTTTTGTTGTGGTTGTTGGGTGTTGTTGAATCATCTCCAACTCATAGTGACCTTATGTACAACAGAACAAAACACTGCCTTGTCCTATGCCAGCCTCGTGATCCCTGCTATACCTGAGCCCATCCCTGCAGCCACTGTGAGATGACACAACTTTGCTTGCTGAAAGTGAGGATGACTTGAAGCACTTACTAATGAAGTTTGAAGACTACAGTCTGCAGTATGGATTACACCTCAATCTAAAGAAAACAAAACTCACAACAGGACTAATAAGCAGCATCATGATAAATGGATAAAAGATCGAAGTTGTCAAAGACTTCATATTACTTAGTTCTATAATCAACACTAATGGAAACAGCAGTCAAAATATCAGACGACATATAGCACCGGGAAAATTGGCTGAAAAAAAACCTCTCTCAAGTGCTAAAGAGCAAAGATGTCTCCTTGAAGACTAAGGTGTGCCTGACACAAGCTATGGTATTTTTCAATCTCCCCATATGCATGTGAGAGCTGGACAATGAATAAGGAAGACCAAAGAAGAGTCAATGCTTTTGGGTTGTGGTGTTGGTGAAGAATGCTGAAAATACCATGGACTGCTAAAAGAACTAATAAATCTGTCCTGGAAAAAGTGCAGCCAGAATGCTCCTCGGAAGCAAGAATGGTCAGACTTCATTACACCTACTGTGGTCATGTTGTATGAAGGGACCATTCCCTGGAGAAGGATATCATGCTTGGTAAAGTGGAGGGTCAACAAAAAAGGGTAAGGTCCTCAACAAGATGGATTGACACAATATCTGCAACGATGGGCTCAGGTATAGAAAGCATCATGGAGCTGGCACAGGACCGGGCGGTGTTTCATTCTGCTATACATAGGGTTTCTATGAATTGGAGATTCAATGGCACCTAACAACAACAACAACATTTCCAAACAGGATGGAGTAACAGGGACAAGATTTATGCTCCCACCTTGTGATAAAGTAAATTACTTAATGCGGCCCTTGTAGCCATAGTCTTTGTGACTCCCACACAATGATTGGGAGTTGTTATTGTTGTTAGGTGCTGTAAGTAAATTCCGACTCATAGCAACTCTACGTACAACAGAACAAAACACAGCATGATCCTGTACCATCGTCACAGTATTTGCTATGCTTGGGCCCATCGTTGCAACCACTTTGTCAATCTATCTCATTGAGGGTCTTCCCCTTTTTTGCTGACCCTCTACTTTACCAAGTATGATCTATTTCTCCAGGGAATGGTCCCTTCTGACAACATGATCAAATTACATGAGATGAAGTCTGGCCATTTTTGCTTCTAAGGAGCATTCTAGCTGTATTTCTTCAAGGTAGATTTGTTCATTCTTCTGGAAATCCATGGTATTTTCAAAATTCTTCACCAACACCAAAATTCAAATGCTTTAATTCTTCTTAGGTCTTCCTTATTCATCATCCAGCTTTCACATGCATATGAGGTGATTGAAAATACCATGCTTTGAGTAGGGACACCTTAGTATTCAAAGTGACATCTTTGCTCCTTAACACTTCTTCTGTTTAGCTCTTTTATTTCATCATTTCTTCCATTTGCTTTAGCTACTCTCCATTCAAGAATAAGTTTCAGAGTGACTTCTGGGATTCATTTTGGTCTTTTCTTCCTTTCCCTACTTTTTAATGACCTTTTGCTTTCTTCATATATCTTGATGTCTTCCCATAACTCATCTGGTCTTCAGTTATTGGTGTTCAATTCATCAAATCTATTCTTCAGATGGTCTCTAAATTCAGGTGTGTGATAATTATGGTCATGTGTCAACGTGGATAGGCCTGGTTTTGAACAGTTAGGTAGCTGGATGTAGTTATTCCCTCTGATGATACTAGTAATCAACTCCACGGTGGAATCTGCTGTGAGCAGTTGAGTACCTGCCTTCCAGGTGTGGCCTACTTCCAGCATATAAGAAGAAGCTTTGGAAAAGGTCTTTATCTTTTGACACATCTGTATTCTGCATTTGGCCAAGTCTTCATCTCAGTGTCTTGCTATGTTGCCTGCTGATCTCAGGATTATTCCTGGACTTGAACTAGTGGCCTTTCATGTTGTCCTGCTAAACTTGGGAGTGTGCCATTTTCTTTGTCAATCTTGGGTTTATCAGCCTCAGCAGCCAGCAGCTACAAAAGTCAGAAAAAGCTCCCAGCCCCAGTGGTCCTGGAAAAGGATGCAGAGGTGAAGCCCAAGGTCAAAGGCCTTCACCCAGGCCTTGAACTAGCAGTTTGAACTTGGACTTCTAGACTTCTAAACTGTAGGAGAATAAATCCCTGTTTGCTAAAGTTATCCACTTATAGTATTTCCTGTTAGAGCAGCACTAGAAGACAGAAGGTGGGATAAAATTTTGGCTCTCAGGACTTGTTTTAACTGTCTTCAGCTTCAACTTCAACTTCCTTGTGCAAGTTATGCTGGAATAGTTTCATAGTGATGAAGATATTCATCCAATAAATGTGCTACTTACACAGTTTATGGCAGATATATAATCAAGGGAGTCCCTTTTACATGGGCACTCCAAGTAACCTTGCTACTGCAAAACAAAGCAAAAATCTGAGAAGCCATGTCAGATTTGTTGGCATAGCTTCCCCACATGCATGAAACACAAGGATGATTCATAGGAGGATGGGAAGAGGCAATGGGAGAAGAACTTATCCCAGCCAAATGAAGATTTATTTCTGCTGTATCACTGCAGAGTTACTTGAATTCGCTGGCTTACCATTATCATTTAGTTAGTAGAGACTTGGGCTTGGTGCTGGTCTCAAGTGTAAAGATTCATCACATTGACAATATTTTGTTAATATCAAAACCAAAGAACAGGCTAGGACTGATTTAAAAATAGTGGTGGCCCACATGACCAACAGAGACTGACTAATAAATCCAGCAAAAATCCAGGGCCCTGCCCAAACAGTGAAATTATTGGGATAACTTGGGTAGGAGCCACCTGTGACACTCTGCAGGCAACCATGAATAATTTGTTGTTGCTACCTACCTCCCGGGAGCTCTGGTAGTATAGTGCCTAAGGCACTTGACTGCTAACCAGAAGGATGGTGGTTCAAACCCACCAGTCACTCCTCGGAAGGAAGATGGGGCAATCTACTTCCGTAGTGATACTGCCTTCGGAAACCCAAGGAAGGGTCGCTATGAGTCGGGGCCGACTCGACAACACATAACAACAACAACAACCTACCCCCAAGACTAAGCAGGAGGCCCAGTATTTGATTGGTCTATATGGAGTTTGAGAATGCATATTCCACATCTAAGATGGCTCCCATCCATAAAACCACTTGAAAGAAAACTGTGCTCAAATAAGGCCAGAGCAACAGCAGGCTCCGTCTGAATTAACAAAAGTGGTCTCACTCTCCCTGCCT
>NW_006921603.1:13220744-13233060 GCF_000298275.1 Orycteropus afer afer | reverse complement strand
AGGGGGAATAACTACTACCAGCTGCCCAGCCACTCAACCAGGCCCAGCCAAGTTGACACAAAAATATAACCACCACACTGCCTTTAGATTCTATGATCCACATTCAGACATGATTTTAGAGGTGTCTACCTCATGTACTTATGCAGACTAGAGCTTATAGCAAAAACCTGAGGATGCTGCCCTATGGAAGCCATTGGGATTTTGGACAATAAATTTTCCAGATACTGCAGCATGATAAACACCATTTGAAAAGTAATTACTTGCCTGTTACTGGGTATTGACTGATACCACCTCAATGGCAGAAGGACATAAAATCATCATGAGACCTGAAATGTCCATAATGTCTTGGGTGATGTAAGAGAAACACTCTAATAAGGAAGGCAGTGTCCCAAATAACTAACACACTGCTGTTGTGTTGGTTCTGACTCATACTAACCTCTCCTTAGGTTTCCGAGGCGATATCTCTACAGAAGTAGATTGCCCAGTCTTTCTTCCTAGGAGTGGCTGGTGGGTTTGTACCACAGCCTTCTGGTTAGCAGTCAAATGCCTTAGGCACTAGGCTACCAGAGCTCCTGTTGTTATTGTTGTTATTGTTATGCCATGGAGTTGGACCCGACTCATAGCGACCTCTCCTTGGGTTTCCAAGGCAGTATCACTACGGAAGTAGATTGTCAAACCTTCCTTCTGACCAGAGCTCCTAGTGCCCAAATGTTGTTGTTGTTATGTGCCGTCGAGTCGGACCCGACTCACAGCGACCCCTCCTTGGGTTTCCGAGGCAGTATTACTACGGAAGTAGATTGCCCCATCTTCCTTCCAAGGAGTGGCTGGTGGGTTTGAATCGCCAGCCTTCTGGTTAGCATTCAAGTGCCTTAGCCTCTATGCTACCAGAGGTGCCCCAAATAGTTCTATAATAAAATGGAAATGGCTCATACAAGAATAAGCTACTGGGAGAAGGCAGGGAAGCACCCACTGCATCCACAAGCAGGTAGCCTTTTTTCGCATAGATCCTGCCCTGAGAAGCTGCCAGAGCCCTATAAACCACAATCCTCTACAAGCATCTTTCTGCTGACCAGCTGAAGGCTGCTTGGTTCACAGAGGACTGTTTCAGAGTACATGGATAACATTTGATGTGGAAAATCTGCTGCATTAAGACCAGAAGATGGAAAAACTCTGATTGAAGAATGTAAGAACAGGTTAGCTTAATGGACTGAGCTGCATGCTGTCTTCCAAGCCATCTTGGAAGAAATGGGCTATGGTGAGAGCTCATATACTTGAATTTTTACCAATTCTTGAGCAGTAGTTATCATGGAAAAGTGGACTATTTAGGGGACACTCGTGTGAGTCATGAACATGTGGAAAGCACTGGGAATTTAGAGGATGCATTAAGATGCTTATCAGAGGAACCCTTTTCATTGAGAGGCAATTGGATCAGCAAATGGACCAACTGGTATGCTCACTTGAGGTGGCCAATTTGATCTCTATAATGAGCAGACATAGAGGTGCTGCAGAGTTGGCCTGAATCTGGGCACGTTCCTCTTGCACTCTGTAAGGCATAAAATGACAATAAATACTTCTCTGTCTGCCATCAGGAAAGACAGAAGTTGCAGATGGCTGTGGGGCAGATTCCCTAGGAGAAGGCCCTGCATATAGTTGTGAGTTGATTATATTGCATCAATGATGCCATTGGTGCCAGGTGGCTATAAATAGATCCTCATAGGAATGGATACTTACTCTGGACTGGATTTTGCACATCTTGTGGAAGATGCAAATGTCAAAAACACCATTAAGGGATTGGAACAAATTGAAACTGTACCAATGTGGGCCACTGAGTTATACTTCATCAGAAGAAGGAATCCACTTTACAACCTACAGGATGCAGCAATAGGCCAAGAAACGTCATGGTAAATAGACATACCATGTTGTGTATGACCTTCAGAGTAATGGTTTGGTAGAGAATTGGATGGACAATTGAAACATTTGTTATCTAAAACAGGGGGTGATAAAGGCATGAAGGGCTGGCTCACACACCTTCATGAGTATGTACTCACATTCAACACAGTGGGAACGGAGAGAGAGGAAAGATCACTACTAGATAGATTCTACTCTTCTCTGGGAGATCTAGGGATGAGGAGGTGGGGGAAGACGCTGATATTATTGTACAGTTTTTCTCCACATCACCTAAAATTTCTTTTTTCCTGCTGAACACTGCAGTCCAAGGACCAGGGTTGCAGCTATGGGAGCTGGAAGCAGGGGTGATCCCTAAACAAGATCCCTGAACCTGTATGCCAGAATTTCCAAGGGCCTGAGGAGATGGATCCAGCATCTGGCAAAATTGGGGTTGGCAATGGATACTGCTGTGGAACAATGAATTACTTAATATGGCTCTTCTAAATATAGCCTCTGTGACTCCTACCAGATGACTGAGTGGGACTATGCAAATGAGAGGTGCTTGTGGCTCATCAAGGGGATTGGATAGCTTGTTCATAATGCAAATAAGGTACATAATGCCCTTGTGGTGGTGGGACCATGGAAATAAGGTTTATGGAACCATAACATGGGTGTTGATCAGTTTTGCCATCCTCTAGGGAGCTCTGGTAGCATAGTGCCTAAGGCACTTGACTGCTAACCAGAAGGTTGGCAGTTCAAACCCACCAGCCACTCCTCAGAAGGAAGGTTGGGCAATCTACTTCTGTAGTGATACTGCCTCAGCAACCCGAGGAGGGGTCACTATGAGTCAGGTCCGACTCGATGGCACATAACAACAACAACAACAACAGGCTTAAAATGAGCCATTCCAAAGGCAGAAAGGGGGATCTCACTACGATCAAGAGAGGAGAGCCAGGAGTATAGTGCATCTTTTTGGACCTGATATCCCTGTACTGAACCTCCTTGACACAAGAGATAGAGAGCTGTAACTTTACTGAGATGGTGAGAAGTAGTGGCAGACAAACAGCAGCAGAAGAGGCAGCAGAACCAAGAACCTGACACAGACAGAGAGATGGGCTTCCCAGACCATGGAGCAAGAAAGCTGAGTTCCTTTGGGCAGGAGTCTTGCTGGCAGAATTGGGTGCCTCTCTGGGCACTTATTGGCAGAGCTAAAAGAGCTTTGTAACATTTTTCTGAGGAGGGAAGAGGTAGAGGCCAGAGAGAAGTGACTCTGTGGCATGGCTGATAAGAAGCTGTCCTGATTAAAGAACTGTATCCTGAGTTGTTTCTGATCCTGAATTGTCACCAGTCATTCCACTAATAAGCCTCATAATCATGCATGTTGTCTGTGAGTTCTGTGTGGTCATTGCAATGACTTATTGAACCTAGCTGAGAAGAGAGTGCCATGGGAGGAATGGTTGGCATCAAAATTGATGAGAAGTTTGGAAGGTGTTAGTATGTCTGACCTCCACAGGAATCAGCCCTGGGTTGTTGATCTTGATCCTTTTCTCCCCCTTGTGAAGTTAAAGAAGGTCAGATACCACTGCCAAGCCTTTTTTGCAACTGCCATATTGCCTAGTGGTCAAAATAACCTGCTAGTTGTACCTATGTAATCCCACCCATGACTAGAAATGGACTGAGGGGGAATCACTTGCTAGACTGGTTTTGCCACCAGCAATCTGGACTGGCAGAAGTTGAACCTGATGTTCCTTCACAAGTTGGCAAAGTTTGGGTAAAAAGAAATAATTTTAAAAAAGGAAAATTAATAACTGAAGGTAAAGGAATGAATAAGTGGGTTATGCTGCAGGGGAAATATTCCCTCAGCTGAATTTTATCAGAGGCCAGAGAGGGTGAAGCCAAGGTGACATTTGGAGAATATGACTAGATCATATGGATACCTGGAGTAGACCTAAATGGCTGGTACTTAAGTAAACTCACCCTGAAGACTCTTTTGTCCTATTGAAAGACAAATTGTTAATGACTGTTTTGGACTGGTGAAATGATTGGGAGGAGGAATTGAATCCCTTCAAGTATAAAAAGCCTAATGGCTAGAAGAGCAAGGGGGTGGCCTACAGTTCAGTGGATTACTCAATATGACCCTACCAGCCCGTAGTCTTTGTGACTCCCACACAATGATTGGGTGGGACTATGCAAAAAAGGTGCTTGTGGCTCACCAAGGAGATTGGACAGCTTGCTGCTAATGCTTATGAGGTGTATGGAACCTGTGACAGTTATGGGCATAATTTTCAGTGATTTGGCAGTTATGTAAATATATTATTGTCCTCCATTTTGTGATCTGAAATAATAATCTTTCATTTTGTGATGTGTTATAAATCCTAATCTCTATGCCTGTGGTTATGGTCCCATTTGGAAGTGAGTTGTCAAAAAAAAAAAAAAAAAAGTTCACTTTCTTGCTCTGGATCCTGTGTCCAGCTTGTCACCATGTGACCTCCAGTTCTTGGAACTTAAGCCAGCAGCCTATCATTGACCTGATTCACTGGCTTCTATGAGCCTGTCATCTGACATGCCAATTTGGGTTTTTCTCCCCCTGCAACTGCATTAGTCAGGAGAAGCCTCCAGCCTGACACCTGAGCCATGGATTTAGGAATTGCCAGCCTCCACAATCTTTCCTTGACAGTTTGTGAGTTCAGTGAGATGTTGCAATGAATTGTGGAACTCAAAGACTAGACAAGAGTATTGAGGGGAGAAGGAGGAGTTGATGTTAGAGATGATGAAGTAGTACAGTAGTTTGGAAAAGTTGGACATTTGCGACATCTTTAACCTCTGCCTCTTAGGAAACAGCTTAGTGCTGATCCTTCTAAAAGAAATTATTCATTCACACCTGAAGCAATTTAAAAACAGAGAAAATATACAGAACATTAGATATTGGATATTACTCTGTCCAGGACAGTGATCCTTTAGAGAAACAGGAAACAAGAGTCTTCAACTGCCCCACCTAACTTCCGGGAGAGAGTTTCCAGACTGTACCACAAAGAGAGGGAACTCTTTGAGTTGAGGAGACAGAGGAGTTGGAAGTCTGCAAAAGTCAAGGCAGCTAGAGTTCTGGGGACAGCAGATTGGAGAGAAGATTGTTGCATAGAGAGAGTGCATCAGAGATCTGCAGAGGGAACCCTTTATTATTCATCTGAGTACTGATCAAGTTATGTGTGTAAGGAAATAGGGAGGGAAAGAATGACCCAAAAAGGAGCAGTTGGAAAAGTCTCCAGAACATAGCCTATTGTATGTTAATTATACCTGAATGAAGATGTAAACAAATCAACAAACCAAAATTCCTTACAGTTTCTCTGAGCAGAACCCCAAAAAAACCTGGGTTCTAAGTTGAGAAATAAATGTATCCTTAATTTCCAGTGAGCAGAAGTTCTTATAGTTTTAAAAAAAAAAAAAGTTATTGAGTGAATGTGAGCCAACACACAGTATCTTTTTCCTTAAGCCAGTTCTCATTGAGTTTCTCACTTGTAACCAAAGAATTTTACAATTCTACTTCTCACAGTTGATCTTCAGGAACTAATAAAAGATGCCAAAGATTTTGGTTATAAGAATGATTATCATTACAATGTTCATAAATGTTAAATATTAGAAACAAGCCAAATAAAGACTACCTAAGCAAACTGTCACAAATTCATCTAATGTAAGTATTGTATAGTGAATAACATGACATTTTAGAGTTTTACTTATTGGCACAGAAGTATGTTCATGATATACTAATGAATTTTAAAAGCAAGTTACAAAAACAGGATGTGCATTTTTTGTTGTACATTTTATATGCATAAGAGATCTGCGTATATTTCAAAATGTTAATAATTTTAATCTCAGGCTGGTGGAGTTTCAGGTGATTTATGTTCTTTTTAAAAAGTATATCTGTATTTCCTAATTGTTCTACAGCAAAATAGCTTCCCCCTTTTTTTAATGCCTGTCTCCTTATTTTACCTATGAGTTTCTATTTTTGACCTAAAGTTTACCCTTGTTCTCTAACTTATTTGCTAAGCAGAGAGGATTGACACATTAGCCAGTTGAGTAACACTTCCTATTCAGAAAGGCACTCTGATGGTACAGTGGTTAAGGCATTCAGCTGTTGGCCAAAAGGTTGGTGGTTTGAACCCACCAGCCGCTCCACAGGAGAAAAATAAGGCAATCAGCTTCTGTAAAGATTATAGCCTTGGAAATCCTATGGGACAGTTCTACTCTGTCCCACAAGATTGCTATGAGATGGAATTGACCCAATGGTAGTGGGTTTTGTTTTTTTCCAATTCAAATTACCAACTTCTCGTAGTTTTCCATATCCTCTTCTAGATATCCAGTCATTATAGTTTTACAACCTAAGTGTACACACTGTACACTTACTACAACAGTAACAAGTAAGTAAACAACTATTCTCTCATTAATATCTGAAGAGAGAGATGTGGTATAGTTGAAGGTATATGTTCAGTACAATGGGGTCAGAGAGCTATTAAACTTTTACCAAAACACACTGAAGCAGCTCAGTTATTAAAGCTTACAAATGTTTCCCAGTGCCAGGCTGAGCTAATGTTTTGGCAAATACTGAAAGTGACCTATGTCCCTAGGGAGACACATATTATGCCTAACAATTTGATGTCCCAGAAAAAAACCTAATTTCTTTCTGTGTTTTTGTTTTTTCCACAACAATGGTCATTCTTTTACTGGATTTTAATTCTCATGCCTGTGGAAGAGTTTTCCTGTTAATAAAGTCATATATTTGAATAAAATATCTTTTGACAAATTAAAATTCTATTTTTTTCATTTAAGTTTGGAACAATTAATCTTATATGGGCTAACGTATTGGTGTCTGTGGTAGTTATGTTTGTGTGTCAACTTGGCTGGGAGTGGTTGAGCCACTGGACAGCTGGTGGTAGTTATTCCCCGATGAGACTGGCAATCAACTCCATGGTGGGATCTACCACAAGCAGCTGAGTAGCTGCATTCGGGATATGGTCTGCTTCCTGTATATAAGGAGAAGCCTTGGGAATGGTCTCTAGCCTATGGCATGCTTGGATCCTGCATGTAGCTGTGTCATTGTTCAGCAGCCTGCCATGTTCTGCCAGCCTTGTGACTTACAATGGACTTGAATTAATGGCTTGCCATGTGGTTTGATAACATCAGGACTGTGCCTTTTTACTTGTCAACCTTGGGCTTGTCAGCCTCAGCAGCCAGCAGCTGTCTGAGTGAAGAAAAGCCTCTGGCTTCTGTGGGCTGGGAGCAGGAGGCAGAGTTGAGGCCCAAGGTTGAGGGGTTTTCACAAAGCCCTTGGAGCCTGGCACTTTGAACTTGGACTTAAAGCCTCCACATTGTAAGAGAATAAACTCCTGTTGTTAAGGCCATCCCATTTGTAGTATATTCTTGTCAGAGCAGCACTAGGTAACCAGAACAGTATCCACAGGAGGATCATGAAGACATATAAATGTGAATATTAAAATCTAATTTGGGGTGCAAATTTTGGTAATCTTATGCAACTACCACAGTTTGTGATCTACTGATAACCAAAGCTGTTCAAACCCAGTCAGTGACTCAGCAGAAGAAAGGCCTTTATGCTTCCATAAAGATTACAGCCAAGAAAACCCTATGGAATACTGATGCTCTGTAACACATGGAATCACCATGAGTCAGGGGTCAACTCAACAGCAGCTAACAACAACAATGGAGGTTAAAAATTAAGACTTAAAGTTAAGCCGTTTGATTAAAGACAATATGAGAGGAAGAAACTACAAATGCAGAGTTCCAAGATCTGTATACTACTTTTGCTTCTTCCTACGTTTATTGGAGGAAAATTAGAAACAAGGAAAAAAAAAATTAGAAAAAAAAAAAAAAAAAAAGAAGAAGAAAAAGAAAAATCACTAACAATCCCCCCACAAAGAGAGTCATTAGTGTACTGTATTTTCTTCAGGCGCTAAGGAGTATGTCCGAACAAACTTAATCGGGTGATTGGTTGAACAGAATGAAATTTCTTTCCCATCTTTGCCTGGGCCAGGGATAAGTGAGATTCTGGCCCAAGGTCAACTGATGAAGTTAAATTTAGTCATCAAATCCAAGAAGCAATGAAACACATGACCAGATAGAGGAGACAAAGTTCAGAAAGTGACAAATAATGAATCTGATTGAGGAGCTAGGTTGGAGCAAACCTAGAAAGTCCTGGATAAAAATGCAGGCCAGGACTGAAATTCTCTTAGCTGGTAGTGTAGTGCCTAAGGCACTTGACTGCTAACCAGAAGGCTAGCAGTTCAGACCCACCAGCCACTTCTTGGAAGGAAGATTGGCAATCTACCTTCATAGTGATCCTGCCTCGGAAACCCAAGGAGGGGTTACTATGAGTCGGGTCTGACTCAATGGCACATAACAGCAACAATAACAACAACATTTTTCATTGGCCAGCATCTGTGAAGTTCTTATTTTTGTCAGACTGGTTTAATGAGTCTGAGTTAAGATGAGTATTTCTTAATGCTCTTTGTGTTCTACTTTCCTATATTTCCAAAGAAAGACAACAATAAAACTTGTGAAAGATATGCTAATTCCCAAATAAATGAAGTGCTTTCTACCCCAGCATTACTATTATTTGGCCAGGGGGTCCCTGAGTGGCACAAACAGTTACTACTGAACAACTCATTGAAAGTTTGGAGGTTCAAGTCCATCCAGAGGCACCGCAGAAGAAAGGCCTAGCAATCTACTTCCAAAAACAAAAATCATCCATTGAAGACCCTATGGAGTGGTTTCACTCTGACACACAGGGTGTCACCATGAGTTGGAACTGGCTTGATGGCAATTGGTATTATTTGGCCAATTTTCCTTTTCTTTACCAAATCTATAAAGGTATATTATTAACACATGAAAATCAGATATGACTGTGATTGTTGGGTCAAAACCATATGTCTGGAAACTTCCATCAATATGGTTGTGACACATGATCTGCATGCAAAGGTTCAAAACATTTCTGAAATATTTGATTGTTGTCCTATATCCTTCACTGGCCCCACCATATCCTTAGCCAAAGATAACTCTAGAAAGTCTTTCCTAAACCCATTCAGGTTGGATGAACTTCTTCTATATGCTCTCAGTGCCTATTTATATCACTCTATCATTTTTACTTACCACCTTGTGTTGAAATTATCTTCTTACAGTCTGTCTCCTTGGCAAAACTGTAGGTTCTGTGTGAAAATCATACACAAACTCCGGATGAGAGTTAGTTCCCCTATTATAAGTTCCCACAATTCCCTGCGATTTTCCTTTACAACACTTACTAAGTGTGATTATTTTTGTAATTGTTGTTGTTGTTATGTGCCGTCGAGTCGGCCCCGACTCATAGCGACCCCTCCTTGGGTTTCCGAGGCAGTATCACTACGGAAGTAGGATTGCCCAACCTTCCTTCCGAGGAGTGGCTGGTGGGTTTGAACCATCAGCCTTCTGATTAGCAGGCAAGTGACTTAACCACTATGCTACCAGAGCTCCTTCTGTAATAGGGATGGCAATTATTGCTCTTCTGGTCTTAAAGTCTTATACAACCATTAGGGCTTGGCCTTTCCTTACACACCACTATCACTTCCCTCAAGGCATTGTTTTGTTTTTTAATTTCAAAAGAATTAAAGAAAAAAAAAAAAGAATGTTGGGCATGTCTTGATAGTTTATTTAAAAGTATAGTGTGTATTTGCACAGTTTTAAAACTCAAATGATTCTATCAAGTATACAATGAAAAAGCAGTACAATGTTCCTTCTTCTCTACCACCAATTTCCATTTCTCAAAGACAGCACTTTTCCATTTTATTACCTGTATCTTTTGGTATTTTCCTCCATGCTTCTAAATAACATGCTTCTACTGCTGCTATTTTGAAATTGCTCAATTTCATATTTTTTGATAGCAAGTCAGAATTGACTTGACAGCACACAACAACAATACAACATGGCGGATGAGGATTAAGCTGTTTTACAACACTGGGCCACCTCATCAGGTACACCTTCATATACATTTTTCCTCCTCCATTTCTCCTTATATGATTGCATTATTCCATAACTTTTGCTTAGCTCAATGTGACCATGCAGTCTATAATGATTACGCCTCCTTTCTTGGGATTAATCATTATCTCTCTATTGTTTGTGAGTCCCTGTGTGACACAAATGGTTAAGGGCTAGATTATTAACCAAAAGGTTGGTGGTTCAAATACAGCTTGCATTTCTGGAAATTCTCTGCCAATATACTGATGCAACTGTCTTTGAATTATCTTCAGTAAGATTTTACTTGTGTGTGATATGAATGATATTGTTCGATAATTTCCACATTCTGTGGGATCATCATTCTTTGGAATGGGTACAAATATGGATCTTTTCTAGTCAGTTGGTCAGGTAGCTGTCTTCCAAATTTCTTGGCATAGAAAACTAAGTGCCTCCAGCACAGCATCTGTTTGTTGAAACATCTCAATGGGTATTTGGTCAATTACTGGAGTCTTGTTTTTCGCCAATTCCTTCAGTGCAGCTTTGACTTATTCCTTCAGTACCATTGGTTCTTGGTCATATGCCACCTCCTGAAATGGATGAACATTGACCAATTTCTTTTTGGTACAGTGACTCTGTGTATTCCTTCTACTTCTCGGTGGTTCCTGCATCACTCAATATCTTGCCCATAAAATCTTTCAATATTGTAACTCGAGGCTTGAATTTTTTCTTCAATTCTTTCAGCTTGAGAAATGCCAAGTGTGTCTTCCCTTTTGGTTCTCTAACTCCAGGTCTTTGCACATTTTATTACAATAATTGACTTTGTCTTCTCAAGCTGCTCTTTGATATCTTCTGTTTACCTCTTTTATCTTTTCATTTCTTCCATTTGCTTTAGCTACTCTCCATTCAAGAGCAAGTTTCAATCTCTTGTGACATCCATGTTGGTCTTTTCTTCCTTTTTTGTCTTTTTAATGACGTTTTTCCCTCTTCATGGATGATGTTCTTGATGTCATCCCACAATGCCTCTGGTTTTCAGTCATTGGTGTTCAATGCATCAAATCTATTTTTAGATGGTCTCTAAATTCAGGAGGGATATAATCAAGGTCATATTTTGCCTCTCATGGACTTATTTTAATTGTCTTCAACTTGAACTTGAACTTGCATATGAGCAGTTGATGATCTGTTCCACAGTCAACTAACTCCTTGTCTTTTTTTGCTGAAGTACTGAGCATCTCCACTGCGTCTTTGCACAAATGTAGGCAATCTGATTTCTATGTACTCCATCTGGGGAAGTCTACATGTGTAGCCACCATTTATGTTGTTAAAAAAAAAAAAAAAAAAAGGTATTTGCAATGAATAAGTCACTGGTCTTGCAAAATTCTATCATGTGATCTCCAGTGTCATTTCTATCTCCGAGGCCATATTTTCCAACTACTGGTGATTATTCTGTAATTCCAACTTTTGCATTGCAATCACCAGTGACAATCAACACATCTTGATTGCACATTTGGTCTATTTCAGACTGCAGAAGTTAGTAAAAGTCTTAAATTTTCTCATCTTTGGCTTTCTTGGTTGGTGCATAAATTTGAATAATAGTAGTTTTGACCGGTCTTCCTTGTAGCCATATGCATATTATCCTATCACCGACAGCATTCTACATTGGGATAGATCTTGAAACATTCTTTGTGATGGTGAATGCCACACCATTCCTCTTCAATTTGTCATTCCTGGCATTGTAGAGCATATGGTTGTTTGATTCAAAATGGTTGTCCATTTCAGTTCACTAATGCCCAGGATATCGATTTTTATGTGTTCCATTTCATTTTTGACAATTTCCAATTTCCCTAGATTCATACTTCATACATTCCATATTCCAATTATTAATGGATGTTTACGGCTTTTTCTTCCCACTTTGAGTCATGCCTCATCAGCAAATGGAAGTCCTGAAAGATTTATTCCATCCACATCATTAAAGCTGACTCTACTCTGAGGAGGCAGCTCTTCTCAGTCTTGTTTTGCGTGCCTTCTGACCTGAGGTACTCATCTTCCAGCACTATATCAGACAGTGTTTCAGGGCTATTAATAAAGTTTTCCAGTAACATATCAGGCAGTATTTCACTGCTATTAGTAAGGTTTTCACTGGCCAATTCTTTGAGAAGTGAATGGCCCCTTCCTTCTTCTGAGTCTGTCTTAGTCTAGAAGCTCTGCTGAAACCTGTCCACCATGGGGACCCTGCTGATATTTGAAATACTGGTGACATAGTCTCCAGCCTCACAGTAACATGCAAGCCACCTCAGTACAACAAACTGATAGATGAGTAGTGGAGAAAGGGTACCTAGTAGGTACAAATTTTCAGGACATGACTATCTGAGAATATCCATTCTACCCTCATACTTGAATGAAATTTTGGCTGAATATAAAATTCTGGGTTGAACAT
>NW_006921603.1:13216741-13218794 GCF_000298275.1 Orycteropus afer afer | reverse complement strand
GTCCTTGAAGGTATTAGTAGCTTAAAATTGGCCATGGCAGTATTTACACCGTGAAAATTGGAAAACAGTATAATTCAGGGCTTCATAGTGTGCTTTTCATTGTCTAGACTTAAGAAAGCAAAGGAGAAAAATATTAATGTGAATTAAACTCAGAAGTGTGTTGTGTCTGTAGCCATTACATTGTGCTGGCACAAAAAATTCAGGAAATATTCTTTCAGTGTTCCAAGACTATTGTCTGTTCAGCAAAGAAATGACTCAGTCATTGATGAAAAAGTAGTATTCTGACATACTTACTCTCATTGTACTTTCATCTCACTCTTGAACTTAAACATATCAACAGCGTTCAGGTTGAAGCCACACTTATTCATCAATTGCAACCATAGTTTGGCATGGTTAGAAGAGTTTGGCAGAAATAGGCTAAAACATTCTGTGAGAATCAATTGGTTATAACAATTTTAAAATGAAGAGTTTGTTATATATTATTATTTGTAAATTGTGTGCTACTTAACCTGTATATTAGTGAAATTTGCTATATATATAACACACTGCTGTCGAGTCAGGCCCGACTCATAGCGACCCCTCCTTGGGTTTCCAAGGCGATATCCCTACGGAAGGAGATTGCCCAACCTTCCTTCCAAGGAGTGGCTGGTGGGTTTGAACCGCCAGGCTTCTGGTAAACAGTTAAATACCTTAGGCACTACGCCACCAGAGCTCCCATATGTGTATGTGTATATTCAAGTGTGTGTATATACATAACATACATTTATACATTTATATTGCTGTTTTTTAAGGTTTATCAACACATGATTCTCTGTAACCTTCCCTGTGCTATAAATTTTATGATGCCAAGTAACTGTTTCTGTTTAATTCTCCAGAGTTAGCGCAGTTCCTACCACCTAGTCAAAAACCAGGAGCTCTGGTAGCATAGTGCCTAAGGTACTTGACGGCTCACCAGAAGGCTGGCGGTTCAAACCCACCAGCTACTCCTTGGAAGGAAGGTTGGGCAATCCTACTTCTGTAGTGATACTGCCTCGGAAACCCAAAGAGGGGTCACTATGAGTCGGGGCCGACTCGACGGCAAAACAACAACAGTCAAAAACCAAACTCACTGCTATCAAGTTGATTCCGATTCATACCGACACCCATTGGATTTCCAAGGCTGAAAATCCTTATGGCAGCAGACTGCCTCATCTTTCTTCCATGGAGAGGCTGGAGCTTTGAACCACCGACCTTTTTGGCACCCCATAATTATTTATTGAATGAGTGAATATCAGCTCAGGGACCTTGTCTTCCTCACTTTTGTATCCCAGAATTAGCACAGTCTCTAATACAGATTAAACCCTCAGCAAAATGTTTGTTGACCTGAACTGAATTTGAGTTATATCCTTCTAATTCTGAAAACAATCCCATGACAATCAAACACCTGAAGAAAAAGGTTTATTTTTTCAGGCACAAAGCAGACAGTCAGATGCTTGTTTTCATGGTTGCTTTGTAAGTTAAGTCACTCATTATATGTTCTAAGGTGAAAGCTAGATCTTCTGATTCCTAAAACAATGCCCTATTCATTAGATTCCTTAACCCTCAGAGGAACCAGCTTTTTCTCACACTAATGTTGGACAGAAGAGCTGGTTACTTGTTTTGTGGCTACAAGATTTTTACTTAAGATATGTGACAAAAAACAATCAGGAGGAATTAGATAACGTCAGTTATGAGCACACTATGATAGCTTCTAGCATAGTTTCTCTCAACTCTGTCAGGAAGGAATTATTTTCTTCGCATTACATATGGAGACCCGGGAGGATTAAAGAGGCTCATGAGCTTATCTAAAGCACACAGGTGGTCAGTAATTCAAAAACAGATTCAAAAACAGTTCTATCTTAAAATGAATCTCAATTTTTTTTCTTTTTATTGTGATTTGGGTGAAAATTTACAGAGTAAATTCACTTTCTATACATTGACCACAATTTACCACAATGCTACATCTCCCCTCCTACTTCCTCCTGCTAGTTACCTCTTCCCTGTGTCCATCCCTCCATGCACTCCTGCCCCCTGA
>NW_006921603.1:13198212-13199921 GCF_000298275.1 Orycteropus afer afer | reverse complement strand
TATGTAATATTTACTAAAATGACATAAGAACAAATTTGCATAAAATAGTTATGAAAAACTTTTCTCTGATAAAAACCTTACTCACATTAACAGGATGCAAATTAAAATGCAATGTTATACAATTTCTTATGTATCAAAAGCTCTGTTACTGAGGCTTACAAAAGAAACACATAAGAAATAAACAAATTATAACGTTAGATATTGAGAGATGTAATGAAGAAAATTAAAGGACAGGGATCTAGAGTGACAATGTTATTGTTTAGTTATATAATGATAATATCTTTATTATTAACATTTTTTAAATTTTGGTTTGGGTTTGAGTTTATAGAACAAAGTAGTTTTTATTCACAATTAAATAGGATGGCCTTTTTGAGGAGGGGACATTTGTGCTGAAACCTAAAAGAAATGAGGGACTGAAACTTCAAATATCTAAAGAAAATGTGTTTCAGAAAAATGCAAGAGCAAAAGTTCAGAAATGAAAACATGTTTGTAAAGTTTGAGGAGCACGAGAAGGCCAGTGTCACTAAAGTATACTGAGCAAGGGGGAAAATAGTGGCACATGAAGTTGGAGAGATAGCCAGGGGTCAGACTGGTTTGTTGTTACATGTCGTCAACACAGTTCTGACTCACAGCAACCCCATGTACAACAGAATGAAACATTGGTAGGACCTGCACCATCACAACCATTGCTATGTTTGAGCCCTTTATTGTAGCCACTGTGTCAATCCATCTTGTTGAGGGTCTTCCTCTTTTTTGCTGGCCCTGTACTTTACCAGGCATGATGTCCTCCAAGGATTGATCCCTCCCGATAACATATTCAAAGTACATGAGAAAAAATCTTGCCATCCTCACTTCTAAAGAGCATTCTGGCTGTACTTCTTCCTAGAGAGTTTGTGCAGGGCTCTGTGAATCAAAACCAAACCAGTAAACTTGATTTTGACTACTGCAGACTCCATGTGGGTCACAGAAGTATAGACTATAGTAAAACTATACTTTATTCTGTGAACTGAGGCCCTTTGAGGATTGAGAGCAGGGAAGTAATATAATAAGATTTAAGTTTACAATCAAATATAATTGATATAATAGGATATAAGTTACTATGAGGGTAGAAAGAAGGAGAAGAGAGGAATTGGGTAAGAGTGGAAGTAGGAAAACCAATTAGAAGACTTGAATGTCTATTAAGTATGTCAAACAGAACTCTTGATGTACAAACCCATCCCCTGCCCCTAACTCACCATCCTCCATTCTTTTCCACCTCAGTAATGCCATCATCTTTCTCCCAGTTGATTACTTCTTTTCTTTTAGCTCTCACACCTACTTTGATCAGTGAGTTCCTTTGGTTTATCTAAAAAAAAAAAACACCAAAACACATCTTTTCTTTCCATCTCCACTGCTACTCTCTTAGACCAAGTTACTTTCATCTCACATCTGGATTGCCATATCATCTCTACTTGTACTCCCAATGCTATGATTTGTTCTCCACATGTAGCTAGAATTATCTTTTGAAAATATAAATCAGATCATGATACTCCTCAGCTTGAAACCTGAAAGATTTCCTTTTGCATTTAGAATCACATGGACATTCTCTATCAGTCCTACAAAGCCTTATATGACCTGTCTTGAGGCTACACTGTCATCTCATTTCATGCATGTGGAAGACAGAATTTTGGCCCCCATGATCTCCACTCTCTAGTGCTACTTTGTGATTG
>NW_006921603.1:13195515-13197867 GCF_000298275.1 Orycteropus afer afer | reverse complement strand
TAATGAGAACCTCTGGTGACGTAGTGCCTAAGGCATTTGACTGCTAACCAGAAGGCTGATGGTTCAAATCCACCAGCCACTCTTCAGAAGGAAGGTTGGGCAACCTACCTCCATAGTGATACTGCCTCGGAAACCCAAGGAGGGGTTGCTATGAGTTGGATCTGACTTAACGACAATGAGTGTTTTTTTTTTTTTTGTAATGACCTTGAGGGTTTCTCATGTGTTAGTTAGCTACCTGAGTATCTTCTTTGATGAAGTGTCTGTTCATGCCCTCTGTCCATTTTTAATTGTATTATCTTTTTGTTGTTAAATTGTTGACGTTTTCTATAAATTTTAGTGATAAGCCCCTTGTCTGATATGTCATTGCCAAAATTTTTTCCCAGTCTGTGGGTTCCCTTTTTACTCTTTTGGTGAATCTTTTGATGTGTGTGAGTCTCTAATTTTCAGGAGGTCCCAGTCATCTGTTTTGTCTTCTGGTGTTTGTGCATTTCCAGTTATATTCAACAGTACATTTATCCCCTGAATGAGGGCCCCTAAGTTTGTCTCATTTTTTCTTTGATAGTCTTTATGATTTTAGGTTTTATGTTCAAGTTGGTTTGATCCAATTTGAAGTCATTTTTGTAAATGGTGTGAGATTTGGGTCCTGTTTCATTTTCTGCAAATGGATATCCAGTTCTGCAAGCACCATTTATTAAAGAGGCTATCTCTTCTCCATTTAATAGTTTTGGGCCTTTGTCAAAGATCAGCTGTCTGTAGATGGATAGATTAACTTCAGCATTCTCAATTTGTTCCATTGGTCTATGTGCCTGTCACTGTACCAGGCCATTTTAACTACCATGGCTATATAGTACATTTTGAGATTGAGGAGTGTGAGGCCTCCTACTTTGTTCTTCTTTAGTAGTGGTTTTAGGCGTAGTGCCTAAAGCATTTGACTGCTAACCAGAAGGCTGGTGGTTCAAATCCACCAATCACTCCTTGGAAGGAAGGTTGGTCAATCTACTTCCGTAGTGATATTGCCTTGGAAACCCAAGGAGGGGTCACTATGAGTCAGATCTGACTCAACTTGATGGCAGTGTGTTTGGGTTTTTTTTTTTGTTGTTGTTGTTCCATTCCATATAAAGTTTTGTGATCAGTTTTTCCATCTTTAAAGAAAGATGATGAAATCTGGATCAGGATTGTATTATACCTGTAGATTCCTTTGGGTAGTATGGACATTTTCATGATGTTAACTCTTCCTATGATCATGTAGGTGTCTTTTGGTTTCTTGTAATAGTGTTTTGTAGTTTTCTTTGTATAGGTCTTTTGTGTCTCTGCTTAGATTTATTCTAAGTATTTCCTCTTTTAGGTTGTTATTTTAAATGGTATTGTTTTCCTGATTTGCTTTTTCTGCCAACTACTCTGATGAGCCTGTATTTTCCTCCAGAGATTACACAAAGAGCTCAGGCTGGCCAACTGCTTGATTTCAGCCTTGAAAGACCTGAAGCAGAAAACACAACAGAGCCCACCAAGACTTCTGACCTACAGATCTGTCAACTAATAAATGGGTGGTCTTTTAAGCTACAAACAGTGGTGACTTGTTGTGCAGCAATAGAAAACAAATACAACACAACTTTCCCTCGTGCTTACTGTTGTTTCACACACCCAGGTCTCACTTCTCTTCTTCAACTAATTGTGTTAAGGTTTTTCCTGTCTTAGAATCTTTGCTTTTAGGGTTCCCTCTAGTACTCTAATTATGACTGGCACTTTATCATCCTTTGGGTGTTAGCTTAAATGTCACTACCTCAAAGAGTCCTCACTGATTACCTTATCTTAAGCTGCACTCTCTCAAGTTATTATCATATCTCCTCATTTATTTTCTTCATAGTATTAGAAAATAACTCTTATTATACTCTCACAAGCACCATACACAGCTATAAGACCTTGACAGGTATTCATTCATTTAATTCTCACAATAATTCTCTGAGGTTATAAAGTGGATACGATTATTATGTCCGTTTTAAGATGAGGAATTACAAACTCAAAGAATGAATAATTTGTAAATAGCAGAGCCAGGATTGGACCCAGGTAGTATAGTTCCAGAGTGTACACACTTAAAACTATATTTGCTTTACAATAGTTATTGTATTCTAAAATTATCTTTTTTTTTTAATTGCCTTTCTTTCCCTTCCTGTCCCTGACAAGAATGCAAGCTCCTTGAAAAGTAGGGATCTTATCTGTCCTGTTCACATAGTAGCTGCTCAGCAAATATTTTTGAATGAATGAGGTATTATTCAAATGAGAAAAGTGGGATCAGAGTTGTTAAATAACTTGTCTAGAGTCACACAGTTAGTATGTCATTGTGTTGTTGTTGTT
>NW_006921603.1:13189775-13193930 GCF_000298275.1 Orycteropus afer afer | reverse complement strand
GGATAGAGTGGGAGGAAAAACATGGAACAAAATACCAAAACTCAATAATGATCAGAATTACTGGTCAGATGAAATCTGGTGAGAACCCCAATACTATGGCCCTGGAGTACATTCTGCACCTGGAATAAAATGCACCCCCAGGGGCTGGCTCTCAGCCCAATAGTTAACAAGATGTACACACAGACCACTCAACCCAGGATGATGCACCCATATACTCTATGGTAATACATCCCTAGAGCAATAGACCACAGGACACCAGAGCACCAACATGTAAACTGAGGAAATATAGGACAAACAGGAGTGCATAAATATAAGGGGCACAGGGGGAGGGCTACAGGGTAGGGAGGGGAGGAGACTGGGTTAGGGTTGAATATGGTAAATGGGGAGTGAAACTAAATGTACACGTAACGTTGAATGTAAAGCAAGCTCTTAAAATAATAAAATAAAATAAGTTGTGTGATAGATATATTTACAACATTGACCAAAAAAAAAAAAAAGAGAGAGAGAGAGAAAATAGCTGTTGAGGCTACTTATGTACAACCAAACCAATCCCTCCTGGGATTGAGTTGCTCGGTTTGGAGGTTTAGGGTCACAGTTTCATGGAACATCCCAGTTAATTGGCCTAATAATGTATTTAGTACTTAGTTTATTGCTTAGTGCTTGGGATCTTAAAACCTTGCAAGTGGCCTTCCAAGGCACAAATATTGGTCCTATGTACCTGGAGCAACAAAAGCAGGAAAGTCAGGAATAGGAATAGGATATGAAACGTGTGGCTAATTGCCTCTGTGAACAACTACCTCCTTCGTAACAAGACCCAAAGAACTGGACGGTGCTTAGCTACCATTCCTTAACATTTTGATCAAAGATTCCATAGAAGAATTCTGATCGTAAGAGGAAAAATGCAGAACAGATTTCTTTTCTTTTCTTTTTATTTTTTTATGCACCTCACTGTCTTCCTTTTCCTTAATGTTATTGTGTTGGTTACTTATTTTTGGTATATTGTCTTTCCCATCACCCAAATCAATATTTGTCTCTTATTTCAAATTCTAATAAGACTCCAGACTCTCTGGAGCCATCAGGGCTGGATGAACCCCTGAAACTATCGCCATGAGATAATCTTTAAAACTTAAATTTGAAACATCCTCTGAAGTCTTCGTAAAACCAAACAGTAGTTGAGCCAAAGTGGTAAAGGATAAATGCCTTGAGCATCGTGCTCTTTCAAGATCTATGTATATGGGATCAGACTGGCAACAGCAACTCCAAAGCTTAGATAGGAAACTTCTGGAGTAGTGAGTTTACTTCTTCTCTCATTAGTGAGAGAAGAACAACTCAGAAAAGAAGGATGAGAATGGTTGCACAACTTGGAGAATGTAATCAAAGGTACTGAATTGTACATCTAGAATTGGTGTGTTTTATTGTGTATATTCTCAATAATAACAAAATAAAAATTTTAAATATAATAGTAATATAAGTCTAAAGCACATATGAGAACTTGAAGAGGCAGAGTCTAAATTAGTGGTGATGAAACAATATGAATAGAGACAGAATGGTGACACAAGGTATACAATTTCATTGAACTGTTCAAGTAGAAATTGTGAATGTATGTGTGTTTGATTATGTATATTGCCACCAAAAATAAATTGAAGGGAAAATAATAGTAATATAATTAGTGATTTGTTTGATAATTAAACAGTTGATATTTTCTTGATATGTAATAATATTGACTGTGAATATAGTCCTCAAATGGCAAAATGATCCATCTAAAATAATTTCTTGGAAAATATAACATAGGGGGAGCTCATCTTTGCCATCATCTCACTTCATTTTATGCATCTCTGTTTTTCCTCTGGGGCCTTGTCTGGCACTGCCCTGTGAGGCCGAGTCTAGGTCAGGGAAGTCTTCTTAGTGCCCCTCCAGCTGCCTCCACCCTGTCGCATGGCTGACCTCTTGTTGAACATGCCAAGTTCCCTCACTCTATGGGGTTAGTCTTCCCTGGCGACAAAATGTAATAAGTATTTTCCTTTCCCAGACTTCCCACACTAGTTCCTTTTTGGTCTACATAAGTGGCCCTTCTAAATTACAATGTGTTTTAGAGAAAACTCTCTGCCTCCTTGGAAATTTCCCTTCCTGGTGGCAGACCTCCGACTGCTAGGTTCACATTTTACTACAGAAAGTTATCACTGTTGGAGATCTCACAGCTGACTCCATTGACTTAAACAACACATTAAAGCCAAACTCCTGGCCTGCAAAACATTTCCTCAATAGCATAACATGAAGCAAAGACAATCACACTGAGGCATTCGACCCAGGCTGTGGAAGTTAATTGCTTGGTGATTTCCTGTACTTTAAGCACAAATGTTTCCTTTACCAACAATAGACTCACTAAAGCCTAAATCAATGGAATGAAATTAGAGACTTCAGGACAGCTTGTATTCAGATAACACTCAGTGGGAATTCAGTCTATGAGATTTGCAGGATTGAAACATTGTTCATAAAGGAGCTACAGGAGGTCCTTTCAGTTTGAGGATTCTTGATTATGGTTTTGAATATTTCTAAAAGAGCTGTGGCCCTCTTGTCAATGACTCCTTGTTTTTATTCCTCCTATAGAGGAGCTCCAGGAGCTCTGGTAGCATAGTGCCTAAGGCACTTGACTGCTAACCAGAAGGCTGGCAGTTCAAACCCACCAGCCACTCCTCGGAAGGAAGGTTGGGCAATCTACTTCCATAGGGATACTGCCTGGAAACCCAAGGAGGGGTCGCTATGAGTTGGGGCCAACTTGACGGCACATAACAACAACAACGTAGAGGAGCTCAAGGAGCACTAGTGATGCAGTGCCTAAGGCATTTGACTGATACTAGAAGGTTGATGGTTCAACCCACCAGCCACTCCATGGAAGGAAAATGGGGCAATCTACTTCTGCAAAGATTTACCGCCTTGGAAACCCAATGGGGGTTGCTAAGAGTCAGAATTGACTCAATGGCAGTTCGTTTGGTTGTTTTGGGTAGAAGAGCTCTGGTGATGTAGTGATTAAAACCTTTGGCTACTAACCAAAAGATCAGCAGTTCAAACCCCTAGTCATTTCTCTCCCTGGTTGACCCCTAGTTATTCTTCAAAACCAAGCTTACATTATTTATTAGCCAAGTCACCTCCTTTCCATTCCTAAAGTCACTACTATAGCTTATAAACCTGTTGCCTATAGGACAGTGTAGAACTGCCCCATAGGGTTTCTAAGGCTGTTACAGAAGAAGCCCCAGTGACTCAGTGATTAAAGTGCTCAGGTGCTAACCAAAAGGTCAGGGTTTCAATTCACCAGCTGTTCTGTGGGAGAAAGATGAGGCAGACTTCTTTTGTAAAGATTCACAGCCTTGGAAACCCTATGGAGAGTTCTACTCTGTTCTATAGGGTCACTATGAGTCTGAATCAACTTGAAGCAGACTGCCACATTTTTCTCCTGCAAAGCATCTGGTAGGTTTGAACTGTTAACATTTTAGTTAGCAGCTGAGCACTTAACCAATGCACCACCAAGGCTCCTTTCACCATGTTCTTGTTGTTATGTGCCGCCAAGTTGGACCCGACTCATGGCGACCCCTCCTTGGGTTTCCGAGGCAGTATCACTACAGAAGTAGATTGCCCCATCTTCCTTCTGAGGAGTGGCTGGTGGGTTTGAACCGCCAGCCTTCTGGTTAGCAGTCAAGTGCCTTAGGCACTCTGCTACCAGAGCTCCCCCTTTCACCATAGCTCTCCCCAAAAAAGAAAATCCAAACCCATTCCCACCCAGTTGATAACTCATAACAACCTAGCTTACAAAAAAAAAAAAGCAAACCCACTGCCATCAAGTCTTTCTGACTTATAGTGAGCCCCCATTAGGTTTCTAAGGCAGTAAATCTTTACAGAAGTAGATTGCCCCATCTTCCTTCCATGGAGCAGTTGGTATGTATTAACCTCTAACCATCTGGTTAGCAGTCAAATGCCTTAGGCATTGCACCACCAGAGCTCCTTATGCTGACCCTGTAGGGCAGAATAAACTGCCCCCATAGGGATTCCAAGACTGTAAATATTTATGGAAGCATGGATGAACTTGGAGGACATTATGCTGAGTGAAATAAGTCAGTCACAAAAGGACAAATATTGTATTAGTCCGTTATTGTAAAAGTT
>NW_006921603.1:13185870-13187495 GCF_000298275.1 Orycteropus afer afer | reverse complement strand
CCCAAATCCTAATAAAAAAAAAAAAAATTATGGAAGCAAACTGTCTCATCTTTGTCCAATGGGAGCAGCTGATGGGTTCCAATTGCCAACCTTTTGGTTAGCAGCTGAGCACTTTAACCACTGCACAACAAGAACTCATTTTGTAACCTGACCCATGCCCCCACAGCTCTTGCAATTAGTAATTTTATATGGTAACTTCTTATGTTTCTCTTTTAGAACCAGCAGTTACAAGCAGGAGACAATAAGAGTACACTAGTTCCTACCAGATTTGTCCCACAGAGCATGCACAGAAGACCCCAGTCTTGTCATAAGATGACCTAGTGAACTCATTGCCAATCATGCTAAGGCCACCATTTTTATAACATGCTATTATACAACCACTGCTCTCACACATTTGTGCTGCCCCAATAATCCGTATGCATTAGACTTCCTAGAATTTCAATGAATATGGATAGCTTTCCTTTTCAGACCCCATAAAGCTATAACTCACACTTACTTCAGGGAGTCAGATTTGAGGAGATTCCTTCCTGACTCCTTATAGAGTGCTATGTAAATAAAAAATGACTTCCTCATTATCAAAGACTGGTGTCCAGATACTGTGCATGCCAGATAGGGATCCTTCTCGTTCGGGTCCTCCCCTAATACAGTCTCTTGATGCCCAACATGGGGCACAAGGCTCTCCCTCAGGACCTGACTGTCCAGAGCCTGAGTCCTCACAAGTTGTGGACCAACCACAGAGTGTATCTCCGTGCACACTGAGCCGTGGCAACTGCCAGCCTGAAACACTTGTTTAATTTTCTTTGAGAATTAGAAATTAGCCTAGTCTGGGACACCCACTAGGATATGTTCTTCCTTTATTTCCTCTTATTAAGCATAACCACTATGGAAGGTCGAGGGACCTTGTTTTGAAATGTTGAAAACAGACTAAGATATCCTCAGTATGGAGGATTAAGGACCATATTAGACATCATGATTCATTGCGTTTTTTTTCCTTCCCACAGCCTGCAGCAGAGGAAAAGATCCCTAGTCTGTGAAAGCTTTCTTGGGTTCTGGTTAAAGTCTCATTTTGTTGTGTGCTTTCTGGAAAGTTGATGTTCAGTTAGATGCCTCCTTAAGTGTATTTCTGGTTTTTTGTTTTGTTTTGTTTTGAAATTGGTTTTGGTTTTGTTTTTAAATGTTTGGTGTGTTTTTGGGATTAATGTTTGTGTGTGAATATGAGTACTTGCCAGTGAAAGAATGGCAAATCAACCTAGCATTCTGGAATGTAGTCCTTTAGGCTGTATATTTAAGACTTGGTCACATTTTAGTTGTGAACCAATGAAAAAGAAGAAAATGGTTTTCTTTTGTAATACCACCCAGCCCTAATACCTACTCAGGTCAGGTGAGAAGTGGCCTGAAATTGGGTCTTTAACCTTTAACACAATGTTACAAATGGATTTGTTTTGCGAGAAGGAAAAGAAATGGGATGAGATCCTTTATGTATAATCTTTTATATCTTTGTGGAAGAATAAAAATCTTCAAAAACAATGTAAATTAATAGTACAGAGTACAGCAGGAAAGTCTTTTAAAGAAAAAAAGCCTCCAGTCCTCAAAGACTCAGAAGATCATTATTTTCCTTGTGCTAG
>NW_006921603.1:13184769-13185417 GCF_000298275.1 Orycteropus afer afer | reverse complement strand
TTGCTCGTCAGCACTTGAAAGCAGTCTTTTGCAGAAGATCTGCCCAATGCAATACATCTGATGTCTCAACTGCTGCTTCCATTGGCATTGACTGAAGAACCAAGTAACATGAAGTCTTTGACAACTTTATTCTTTTCTCCATTTATCGTGATACTGCTTGTTGGTCCAGTTGTGAAGATTTTGTCTTCTTTATATTGAGGCATAATCCATACTGCAGATTGTAGTCCTTAATCTCTATCAGTAAGTGCTTCAAGTCATCCTCACTTTCAGCAAGCAAAGTTGTGTTGTCTGCATATCTCAGGTTGTTAATGAGCCTTCCTCCAATGCCATGTTCTTCTTTATATAGTCCCAGTTCTCTGATTATTTGCTCAGCATGCAGATTGAATAGGTATGGAGAAAGGATACAATCCTGACACACTTCCTTCCTGATTTTAAACCATGCAGAATCCCCTTGTCCTGTTTGAACAACAGCCTCCTGGTCTATGCACAGGCTCGTCATGAGTACAATGAAGTATTCTTCTTAATGTTATCCACAATTTGTTATGATCTACATAATCGAATGCCTTTGCATAGTCAATAAAACACAAGTAAACATCTTTCTGGTATTCTTTGCCTTGAGCCAAGATCCATCTGACAACAGCTATGATA
>NW_006921603.1:13182827-13184174 GCF_000298275.1 Orycteropus afer afer | reverse complement strand
ATATTTCATTATAATTATTGACTTTGTCTTCTTGAGTTGCTCTTTGAAATCTTCTGTTCAGCTCTTTTATCTTGTCATTTCTTCCATTTGCTTTAACTACTCTCCATTCAAGGGCAAGTTTCAGAGTCTCTTCTGACATCCTTTTCATTTTGGTCTTTTCTTCCTTTCCTGACTTTTTAATGACCTTTTGTTTTTTTCATGGTTGATGTTCTTGATGTCATCCCACAGTTCCTCTGGTTTTTGTTCATTGGTGTTCAGTGCATCAAATCGATTCTTTAGATGGTCTGTAAATTCAGGAGGGATATAATCAAGGTTATATTTTGGCTCTTGTGGACTTGTTTTAATGTCTTCAACTTCAAGTTGAACTTGCATATGAGTAGTTGATGGTCTGTTCCACAGTCAGCTCCTGGCCTTGTTTTGGCTGAAATTATTGAGCTTCTCCATTGCCTCTTGTCTCAGATATAGTCTATCTGATTCCTGTGTACTCCATCTGGTGAAGTCCATGTGTACAGCCACTGTTTGTGTTGTTAAAAAAAAGGTATTGGCAGTTAATAAGTAATTGGTCTAACAAAATACTACCATGCACTTTCCAGTGTTATCTCTATCACCAAGGCTGTATTTTCCAACTACTAGTGATTCTTTTTTGTTTCCAACTTTTGCATTCCAATCACCAGTGATAATTAACACATCCTGATTGCATGTTTGGTCAATTTCACACTACAGAAGCCAGTAAAAATCTTCAATTTCCTCATCTTTGGCTTTGGTGGTTGGTGCATAAATTTGAATAATAGTAGTATCAACTGGTCTTTCTTGTAGGCATATGGATATTATCCTATTGCTGACAGCACTGTACTTCAGGATAGATTTTGATACATTCTTTGTGATGATGAATGCTATGTTATTCCTCTTCAATTTGTCATTTCCGTCATAATAGATCATGTGGTTTTTCTGATTCAAAATGGCCAAAAAAAAGCCCATTTCAGCTCACTAATGCCTAGAACATAGATCTTTATGTGTTCTATTTCATTTTTGACAACTTCCAATTTTCCTAGATTCATACTTTGTACATTCCATGTTCCAATTATTAATTAATGTTTGCAGCTGTTTCTTCTTATCTCAAGATATGCCACATCAGCAAATGAAGGTCCCAAAAGGTTTACTCTTTCCACATCATTATGGTCGGCTCTACTCTGAGGAAGCAGCTCTTCCTTAGTCATATTTTGAGTGCCTTCCAACCTAAGGGGATTATCTTCTGGCACTATATTGGACAATTTTTCAGGGCCATGCATAACGTTTTCCAGTAATATATCAGACAGTGTTCCACTGCTATTCATAAGATTTTCACTG
>NW_006921603.1:13180855-13182382 GCF_000298275.1 Orycteropus afer afer | reverse complement strand
AGGCAGTATCACTACGGAAGTAGGTTTGCCCAACAGTCACAGTTTTTATTTTGTCTGATGGGCAGAATCTTCTAAAAAGAAAAACAAATTCCATCCTTATCTATTATGTGCACCTACGGGACTTATCTTTTTATGTAGAAAGGACTTTCAAATACTTCAGTATACCTGGACCTTTAAATATCTTAATTTTACCCAAATGAAAGGCAGTTGCATACATGGACATTTGGTTTACCCCATGGTTATAGCCTCCTCTAGTAATCTAACTGAGCTACTGAGTACCAAACAACCATCACTCCAGCTGGAAACCAGAAAAGGAAATCCTTTAAGAATTATGATAGTGATCTGCTAACCATCACCAGCATTTAACCCCATCATTGAAGATTTTGGGGGTAGGATGGACAATTTTTAGAATTTTGAGCCTATCAGGACAAACATCTCTAGAACCAGCCATACTTAACCTTTCTAATACCACCCAACCCTTAGCCCAGGCTACTGTCAGGGCTATAAGAACACAGCAAAGATCATTAGACTCCCAGGCCAGGGTAGTTAGAACAACTGAATTTCCCTGAACTACATTTTAGCAGAGAAGGCAGGAGGTGGGTCTGTGTAGTAGCAAATATCTCTGTTGTGTATGGGTCAACACTGCAGGCCAAGTAGAGGAAAGCTTGCAAGTAATTGAGAAGGCAGCCAACTGAACAAGGCCCAAAGAGATCTATTCAGGGGGCAACAAAACAGATTAGTGGTCCTAGCTTATCTCCTGGTTTCTGAGTTTTCAGGTGGCAAAATGCCTAAGGCATTTGACTGCTAACCAGAAGGCTGGCAGATTAAACCCACCAGCCACTCTTCAGAAGGAAGATTGGGCAATCTACTTCCATAGAGGTACATCCTTGGAAACCCAAGGAAGGTCACTATGAGTCGAATCAACTCAATGACAATGAGCTTGTTATTTTTTTTGACACCTATGTTAATCCTCTTCCTACTTTACTTATTCTTGCCGTGTTTCCTAAATTTGATCACACGATTTATTTCTAAAAGGTTACAAACTATGGTACTTTTCATGGTAACACCTTTTATGATCCACAGCAACAACTAGCCTAAAGATATCTTCCTCTTATAGATCCTTGTGACAAGATACTGCCCAACAGTTCCGTGCTAATCTTTAACACCAGTCCTGATCAGCACGAAGAAGCCAGTGTGCTTGGTGACCCATCCCCAAGATTGGGAACTGTCAAACTCAAGGGAGGATTTATAACCCAGCCCTAGCTCCCACAGTTCCTACAATTAGTAACTTTTCACAGTAACTCCCTTTAAGTTGTTTATTTTTTAGAACCAGCGGTTGCAAGGAGGAGATGAGAAGAATACACTGGTTCCTATCAGATTTGGCCCACAGAACATTAACAGAAGACTCCAGTCTTATACTAAGATGACTAGTGATGTGTCCCCCTCAAAAATTCCCCTACCGATCGTAGCGAGGCTGCCATTTTAAAAACACATGATGTGCAAACATTGTGCATGCACCTGCACCAC
>NW_006921603.1:13178407-13179460 GCF_000298275.1 Orycteropus afer afer | reverse complement strand
AAAAAAAAAAACAATTAACAAAGATACAGAAGATAATCCTGGAGCGCTGAGCTTTGAAAGGAACTATACAGAAGTGGATTAGGCACCAACTAGTGGAAAAATCTGAATGAAAACAGTGAGTATGGAGATGGTCAGAGCTGCAGACTGTCAATTACTTTGACAGGACCAACAGTCTGAATATTTCCAAGTGGTGTTGTGACCTGAGAATTGACCTAAAGATCAGCCCTGGTCACCAAGCGCTGCAGGGATGACTGCGCTGGTGGCCTGTGACTAGGAAGGGAAACAGTAAGGAGGGAGACAACCTGAGCTGTTGACTTTGCACAGTCTGGAGGGTGCAACCATTTTGATTGTTTACATGCAGCAGCCATTTTGGATATTTAAAGTGTCTGAGGGTGCAGCCATTTTGAATCTTTGCAAGTGGCAACCATTTTGGATTCTAAAGTGACAGCATTCTGATTCGGATTCCAGGGACCTAAGAACAGGCTCTGTTTGCCAAGGTCGGTAGGGACATATGAGAGGCTGACAACAAGAAAATAGACAGGTGGTAAGTATATAAGTGCTGTCAACTAGTGAACAGATAAGCACAGCACAGTACCCTGCTTGTGTAGATAACATGCAAACAAAACAAAACAAAACAAAAAAACGAAAATCGTAGGCAACTCACTCCAACATACAATCACCTATTAAATGTAAATACAAAAATGTCACAATTCCTCAGAGACAACAGAGCATCACAGTCCACAAAAAGAAGCAAGATAAAGCAGGAGAAACAAGGGAGTAGGATACAGACCCAGAACATATTCCTGAAGGAAAAGCAGCATTGGAACTCCCTGATAAGCAATTCAAAAGAATTATATTTAGGTATCTTTAATAAATTGAGAGATGGATCAAGGAAAACACTGACAAAATTGAGGAAAACACAGAGAAAACGCTACAACAATTTTGAAAGACAATATAAGAACAAAATGATAAAATAAATGAAAAATTAGAAATGATACAAAATCTACACACAGAAATCCAGAAGATTAATACTAAATTTTCAGAAATAGATAA
>NW_006921603.1:13172285-13175548 GCF_000298275.1 Orycteropus afer afer | reverse complement strand
GAGGAGTGGCTGGTGGGTTTGAACTGCCAGCCTTCTGGTTAGCAGTCAAGTGCTTTAGCCACTATGCTACCAGAGCTCCTTACAGAAGGATAGGAGGGAGGAAAAGCATCAAAAGAGTGAAAAAAAGGAGGAATGAAGAGGAGAAAAACAGTATGTGGACAAGAGAAGGAACTGAGGAGAGAAGGATGTATGCAAATATCCATTTGGAAAAGGACAGTATAATTTGTCTTTTAACTGTCTCTTTTCTCCTTGACTCTCCTCTCCCTCTAAATCATCCATATACAACTGATGGATTTCCCACTTGAAAAGTTTTCCAAAACCTATCTGTTTGCAAATATTAAGCCTTTCCTGTAAACACTAAGTTAGACTTGGACCATCTAAATAAATATGAGATTTATTCATTCATCAGTTCAATAAATATTTATCGTGACCCTTTATGCACTAGGCACTGAGCTCTGAAGCAGAGTGAAATAAAATAGATAAAGGCTTCAGGGAACTTTCGTTAGCATTGAGCTCATCTACACTCTCATGTTTCATAATCTATTAAAATAAATGTCCTCTCCTGCAATAATAGCAGTGGTACAACGGGAGATTAAAGTATCCATTTCAAGGTTACATACAGGTAGGTACTTAGTATAATTGTTTTATAATGATAAAGTGATGATACTATTAAAACTATGAGTATAGGTAAGGTAATTTCTTGAACTTTGTATGGCACAGGAAAAAGAAATGTTCATAAAGGATATTAGGAGGAGATATAAATCAATCAGCTGGGACCTTCCTGATAGAAAATAGGTGAATTAACCTGTCAGTATGCTATTAGTGTTATTGAAGATACTTCTTCCCATTCCTGATGTTTCTTCCATTCGACAGGAGCCCATTAGTGTATATACCAGTACTGTATAGTATTCCTGATCTTCTGCCAATCCTGTACTCACACTACCCAGGGGCAAAGAGTGGAATACTCTACTTGATAGGTGAATTTGAAAAAATAATTGAGCACCAACAGTTCAACTTCTTCCTCTTGTGATATAGCTAAAGAGAGACAACACATGTTTTTCTTTCTATTCCTCTAGGGACAGACACTGCCTTTGCTGGGGGTTTGGAAGGAGTCAGCCCAAACCCACTGCTGCCCGGAATAAGGCTGTTGTTGTTAGGTGCTATCGAGTGTGTTTCAACTCATAGTGACCCTATGTACAACAGAACAAAAACACTGCCCAGTTCTGAATCATGCTCATAATCGTTGTCATGCTTGTGTTCATCATTGCAGCCACAGTGTCAATCCATCTCATATAGGACCCTCCTCCTTTTTGCTGACCTCTACTTTACTCAATATGATATCTTTCTCCAAGGATTGGTCCTTTCTGACAACGTGACCAAAGTATGAGAGACGAAGTCTGGCCATTCTCATTCCTAAGGAACATTCCGGCTGTGTTTCCTCCAAGACAGATTTGTTCATTCTAGCAATAGATGGAACATTTCATGTTCTTTGCCAAAGGCCACAATTCAAATGTCTCAGTTCTTCTTTGGTCTTCTTTATTCACTGTCTAGCTCTCACACGTATATGAGGCTACTGAAAATACCATGGCTTGGGTCAGGTGCACTTTAGTCTTCAAAGTGTTATCTTTGCTCTTAAACATTTTAAACGGGGCTTTTGAAAAAGTTTTGCCCAATGCAATATATTATTTGATGTCTTGACTGCTTCGTCCGTGGGTGTTGATTATGGATTGAAGTAAAATGAAATCCTTGATCACTTCAATATTTTCTCCACTTATCATGATGTTGCTTATTGGTCTAGCTGCAAGGATTTTTTTTTTTTTTTTTTTTTTTAATTTATGTTGAGGTATAATCCAAATCAACTGCAGTCTTTGCTCTTCATCAGTAAGTGCTTCAAGTCTTTACTTTTAGCAAGCAAGGTTGTGTCATCTGCATATCACAAGTTGTTAATGAGCTTTCCTCCAATCCTGATGCCATGTTCTTCTTCATATAGTCCAGCTTCTTGGATTATTTGCATACAGATAGAATGAGTATGGTGAAAGGATACAACTCAGATGCATACCCTTCCTGATTTTAAACCATGTGGTATCCCCTTGTTCTGCTCAAATGGCTGTCTATTTGTCTATGTACAGGTTCCTCGTAAGCATAATTAAGTGTTCTGGAATTCCATTCTTTTCAATGCCATCCATAATATGTTATGATCCACATTCTGATGCCTTTGCATAGTTAACAAAACATAGGTAAACATCTTTCCGGTATTCTTTGTTTTCAGCCAAGATCCATCTGACATTAGCAATGATATCACCTATTCCATGTCCTTTTCTGAGTCCAGCTTGAGTTTCTGGAAGTTCCCTGTTGATGTTTTGCTGCAACCACTTTTGAATTATTTTCAGCAAAACTTTACTTGCATGTAATAGTAATGCTTTGTTCAATAATTTCTGTATTTTGTTTGATCAACTTTCATTGGAATGAGCACAAATATGGATCTCTCCCAGTCAGTTGGCCAAATAACTGTCTTCCAATTTCTTGGCATAAATGAGTGAGCACCTTCTGTGTTGCATCTGTTTGTTGAAACATCTCAGTGGGCATTCAGTCAATTCCTGAAGGTTTGTTTTGCACCAGTTCCTTCAGTGCAGGCTTGTATTTCTTCCTTAAACACCATTAGTTCTTTATCATACACTACCTCCTGAAATGGTTGAACATTGACCTATTTGGGACACTGACTCTGTGTATTCCTCCCATCTTCTTTTGATGCTTTCTGTGTTGTTCAATATTTTGTCCATAGAATCCTTCAATATTGTAACTCGAGGCTTGAATTTTTTTTTCACTTCTTTCAGCATGAGCATTTTCTTCCCCTTTGATTTTCCAATCCCAGGTCTTTGCACATTTTGTTATAATACTGGTTAAAAAACAAAAAACCAAACTAACTGCTGTAGAGTTGATTCAACTCATAGCAACCATTCCTTGGGTTTCTGAGGCAATGTATCTATGGAAGTAGATTGCCCTCACTTCCTTCCAAGGAGTGGCTGGTGGGGCCACCAGCCTTCTGGTTAGCAGTCAAATGCCTAAGGCACTATGTCAAGTTCTGAATAATTGTGGGGCTCAGTATAAGGAAGCCCACAGATGTTAGCCCTCCAATTTAACCTTTATTCATAGTAAAAATGATGTTTCTGACTCACATCTGCCTTCTTCTTCCTGAAACAAAAACCAAACTCACTGCCATCGAGCAAATTCTGACTCATAGTGACCCTCTTTGGGTTTCTGAG
>NW_006921603.1:13169934-13171985 GCF_000298275.1 Orycteropus afer afer | reverse complement strand
TTTTTTTTAAATCATTACAGAAGTAGATTCTCAGTCTTCCTTCTGTGGAGTGCCTTTAATTTTTCCTTTACCAAATAACTAACACATGCATTTCTCATTTAAAATATTTTTGTGTTTTAAAATTTGGTCACTCAATAATTTATTTGGAATTCATGGGAGATAATGAGGACAACTGGAGTAAAAGTGATTATTTCCAGTTTATTAATCTCTCATGGAGATTAATAAATCTAGGCCCCAAGCCCCCTAGAGACAGGAAAGGGAGGGAACAGCCAGAGACCACTCCCTGTCAGGAAAGCGGCAGGTTCCAGAAAGGAATTAGGTAAGGGTAGGGCATAGAGGTTTCCAACAGCTAAGGGAGACAAACTTGTCTGTCAGTTTGTCATCCTGTGGGGTTTGTATGTTGATGTGAGGCTTGAGGCTGTGCTACCGGTGCTTTAGGCACCAGCAGAGTTGCACATGGTGCACAGGTTTCAATGCAGCTTTCAGACTTAGACAGACTAGGAAGAAGAAGGAGGTCATATACTTCACAAAACTTGACCAGGGAAAACCTTATGAATAACAGAGAAACACTGTCTGATACATTACTGGGCAACTTTATGAATAGCTCAGAAACATTGTCTGACACAGTGCAGGAAGACAAGCCCCTTGGGTCAGAAGGCACTCAAAATAGTACTGGAAAGGAGCTGACTCATCAGAGTAGAACCAACCTTAATGATATGGATAAAGTAAATCTTTTAGGACCTCCATGTGCTGGCATGGCATGACTCAAATTGAGGAGAAACAGCTGCAAACATCCATTAATAATCGGAACATGGAACGTAAGAAGTACGAACCTAGGAAAACTGGAAGCTGTTAAAAATGAAATAGAATGTATAAAGATTGATATCCTAGGCATTAGTGAGCTGAAATGGATGGGTTTTGGGCATTTTGAATCAGACAACCATATGATCTACTTACTATGCCAGGAATGACAACTTGAAGAGAAATTAGCATGGCATTCATCATGACAAAGGATGTTTTAAGATCTGTCCTGAAGTACAATGTTGTCAGTGATAGGATAATATATCCATACGCCTACAAGGAAGACCTGTTAATATGACTATTATTCAAATTTATGCACCAACCACCAATGCCAAAAATGAGGAAATTTAAGATTTTTATCAACTTCTGCAGTCTGAAATTGACTGAACATGCAATCAAGATGTGTTGCTTATCATTGGTGATTGGAATGCAAAAGTTAGAAACAAAGAAGAATCACCGGTTGTTGGAAAATTTGGCCTTGGTGACAGAAATAACACTGGAGTTTGCATGATAGAATTTTGCAAGATCAATGACTTACTCATTGCAAATACCTTTTTTCAATACATTTTGACAACTCAAATGGCAGCTATACATGTGGACGTCACCAGACGGAGTACACAGGAATCAAATTGACTACATCTGTGGCAAGAGGGGATGGAAAAGCTCAATATCTTCAGCCAAAACAAGGCCAGGAGCTGATTGTGGAACAGACTATCAACTGCTCAAATGCAAGTTCAATTTGAAGTTGAAGACAATTAAAATAAGTCCATGAGAGCTGAAATATGACCTTGAATATGTCCCTCCTGGATTTAGAGACCATTTAAAGAATAGATTTGATGCATTGAACACCAATAACTGAAAACCAGAGGAATTGTGGAATGTCACCAAGAGCATCACCCATGAAGAAAGCAAGAGATCATTAAAAAGACAAGAAAGAAAAGACCAAAATGGATGTCAAGAGACTCTGAAACTTGACCTTGAGTGGAGAGTAGCTAAAGCAAATGGAAGAAATGACAAGATAAAAGTGCTGAACAGAAGATTTCAAAGAATAGCTTGAGCAAACAAAGCCAACTACTATAATGAAATGTGCAAAGACCTGGAGTTAGAAAACCAAAAGGGAAGAACATACTCAGCATTTCTCAAGCTGAAAGAACTGAGGAAAAAATTTAAGCCTTGAGTTGCAATATTGAAAGATTCTATAGGTAAAATATTGAATGACACAGGAAGCATCAAAAGAAGATGGAAGGAAT
>NW_006921603.1:13166580-13169269 GCF_000298275.1 Orycteropus afer afer | reverse complement strand
TATCCTTTCACCAAATTTATTCGATCTGTATGCTGAGCAAATAATCTGAGAAGTTGGACTAGATGAAGAAGAACATGGCATTAGGATTGGAGGAAGAATCATTAACAACCTGCAATATACTGACGACACAACTTTGCTTGCTGAAAGTGAGGGTGACTTGAAGTACTTACTGATGAAGATTGAAGAATATAGTCTGCAGTATGGATTACATCTCAATATAAAGAAAACGAAAATCCTCACAACTGGTCCTATAAGCAACATTACGATAAATGGAGAAAAGATTGAAATTTTCAAAGACTTCACATTACTTGGTTCTACAACCGACACCAATGGAAGCAGCAGTCAGGACATCAGATGACGTATAGCACTGGGCAAATCATCTGCAAAGGATATCTTTCAAGTGCTGAAGAGCAAAAATGTCTCATTGAGGACTAAGGTGTGCTTGACAGAAGCCATGGTATTTTCAATTGGCTCATATGCATGTGAGAGCTGGACAATGAATAAGGAAGACAGAAGAGTTGATGCTTTTGAGCTGTGTTGTTGGCAAAGAATGCTGAAAGTACCATAAACTGCTAAAAGAACTAACAGATCTGTCCTAGAGGAATTGTAGCCAGAATGCTCCTTGGAGGAAAGAATAGCCAGACTTCATCTACTTTGGTCATGTTGTCAGAAGGGACCATTTCCTGGAGAAGGATGTCATGCTTAGTAAGGTGGAGGGTTGATGAAAGAGAGGAAAGCCCTCAATGAGATGGATTGACATGGTGGCAGCAGCGATGGGCTCAAGTATATCAAGAATCATAGAGCTGGCTCAGGACCGGGCCATGTTTTGTTGTGCTGTGTGTAGGGTTGCTATGAGTCGGAGACAACTTGACAGCACCTATCAACAACAAGAAGCTCCTTTCATAACCCTACAGAAAAACTTCATAGGTAATAAGGTCTTCCCTAAAGTCAGGCATGATGAGAGGGCTGCTGGGAAATGACAAACCGGGCATCTTGCTTTTGCAGACTACTTGTGTCCTCTCATATTTTAAGTTAATTTTCCATGTATGGAATTGTCTGTGAGTCAACATATTTGCACATAACAACAACAATAACAAGGTATCTTCCTGAACACAACTTTATCATCCTTGCCCATCTCTGCTGATTTCAGTTTATCATTAGCAAACATGTGGGTTTTGGGGTTTTTTTGGTGCCTAAATAACAGATCTATGAAAAGAATCCAGATATGTTTCTATTATTTTTCTGATGCATGCTTGCCAACGTTCATTGGATTTAGAGAATTTCATGTTTCGCTCCCATAAATGAAAAAAACATCTATGTCAATGTGTGACCTGTAACTCTGCTGGAAAATAATGTAAACTGATTTAATTTAGATTAGCTATTTGTTCTGAGGATACTCTTTTCACATTTTCTTTGCTGTTCTGGAAGTTTATAGTTAGTATATTTTCACTGCAAATACACCTTTTAGGCATAAAGCAGGTGAGATTCTTTCTTTCGTCTATTAGTGTTTTCATAGTTCATCTCATTCTTTAACAAAATCTACTCATTAGCAGCAACACAAATAAAACTATAGTTGAAGAATGAAAACAAAAATAATTATTTTGTGCCAACAAGTAGAAACTGTGTTTTTGTAAAGCACTAATGCACAGTCTGCAGATTATAACAAATGTGGGCTTTATCATTCTGTAACAGAAGGTTCATATAAGGTGCCAACCTAACCAGGGAGAGAATTCTTTTGGGCTGGATGCTCACTCATGATAGGAGATCATGGGTATACATCAAATAAATGATTTAAAATATATATTTCTGGTCAATCCAGACAATAAGGGACACTTTAATAACTGAGTTCAGTGTCATTTCTGATGTTGGCATAATAAATTAGTTTTCTAGAGCTGCCATAACAAATTATAAAAAATTCAGTGGCTTAAAACAACAGTCATTTGTTTCACAGTTCTGGATGCTAGAAGTCTAATCAAAGTGTCAGCAGGGCCATGCTCTCTTAGAAGACACGAGAGGGAAGACCTTTCCTTGCCTTTTCCTAGCTTCTTTCGGTTGCTGGCAATCCTTGGTTTGTGGATGCATCACTCCAATCTCTCTCTTCACTTGGCTCTCTCCCCCTTTGGGTCTGTGCTTTTGTCTCACCTCTTTAATAAGGAAGGACACTACTCCCATCATACTCCAGTATCATCTCATGTTAACCGATAACATCTTCAATAAGTCCATTTCCAAACAAGGTCACATTCACAGGTACTGGGAGAGGACTTCAACACATTTTTTTCCCCTTTGTATATACATTACTTTATTTTGTTGTTGTTGAAAATATACAAGGCAAAACATACACCACTTCAACAGTTTCTACATGTGCCTTTTAGTGACATTGATTGTATTCTTTGAGCTGTGAATTCTTACCCTTCTTTTCTGAGTTGTTCCTCCCATTAACAAAAATTCACTGCCCCCTTAGGTCCCTATTTAATCTTTTGAGTTGCTGTTGTCACTTTGATCCCATATACAGTTCTTAAAAGACCATAATGCTCCAGACAGCCTTTTTTTTTTTTTTTTTACTAGTTAACCTAAACTATTACTTGGTTTTAAGAAGATGCCAGGGAATACTTTTGGTTTAAGGTTTAAGGATTATCTCAGGGCAATAGTTTCCAGGGTTCAGCCACCCTCCATGGCTCCAGAAAGTCTG
>NW_006921603.1:13158847-13166149 GCF_000298275.1 Orycteropus afer afer | reverse complement strand
GAATCTTTGATCAAATTGTTCAGTAATGGTAGTGGGGCATGATCCAGCTCTTCTGGTCTCACAGCAAAAGAGGCAGTTTTTCATGGAGGCAATTGGTCACACATTCCATATCCTCCTTCTATTCCTGATCTCCTTCTTTCTCTGTTGTTCTAGGTGAATAGCAATCATTTATTGTGCCTTGGATGGCTGCTTGTGAGTTTTTAAGATTCCAGACATAACACATTGAACTAGCAGGTAGTACAGAAGCACTAACTATATTATTAGGCCAATTAACTGGAATGTCCCATCAACACATCTTTGTAGGGGGCACCATTCAACCTATAATAAAAATCAACTGATTTTTCCCCTATTCTTAAGCAATATTGCCTAAACATTCTTATTGGATCCCAGGGAGTCAGATTTTCAGATTGCTTTGTCACTAGCATCTTTTCAGTTTCATGCTGATTATAATAACAATAAAAACACGGGCGAAATAGGTTTGCACCAACATATTTGCTGAACTACTTTGTTAACTAATATACTAATCAGAATTCTTTTAGTGACCAGTGTCAAAAACTCAACTCAAATTGTCTTAAGTGAAAATGTGAATTTAAAGGTTTATATTAGTCCAGAGGTATACTAACTTTAGGCATGGCTGGACTGAAGGGCTCAAAACAGTGATCTTAAATAGAAATATAACACAAACCACAAATGTGAGCCACATATATAATTTAAAATATCCTATTAGGCATTAAAAAAAAAAAAAGGAAAAATAGGTGAAATTTATTTTATTAATATATTTTATTTATCCCTATATATCCAAAATAACAATCTACCATATAATCAGCACAAAATTAATGAGATATTTGATAATTTTTTTTATACTAAGTCTCTGAAATCCAATATATATTTTATACTTACTGAAAAACAAAAAAACGAGAACTGCTGTGGAGTCGGTTCAATTCGTAGCAACCCCTCTTTGGGTTTCCAAGGCAGTACCTCTACAGAAGTAGATTGCCCAATCTCAGTTCAGAATATGTGTACTTCAAATGCTCAATAGCTACATGTGGTTGCTTTTGTTATTGTTAGGTGCTGTCAAGTCAGTTCCGACTCCTAGTAACCCTACGTACAACATAACAAACACTCCCTAGTCATGGCTAGTGGCTACCATATTGAGCAATGCAGGCTCAAACAATGCCGTGGAAGATATGTCTTGCCATTTTGCTCACCACCCTGCTTTCCTCTATGTTGGCTTCATCTTCAAATTAGCAAAATGGTCTCCAGCAGCTTTAAGCTTACAGACTACTTTCTTAACAAATATAATAAAAGAGAGTATTTTTTTTTCCCCCAACAATTTCAGGAAAACTCTTGATCTCAACATTCACTGGTCTGAACTGACTCATGTGAACCAATCACCAATAACTGTGACCAGGGGGATGTGGTTTCTAATTGGTCTGGCCTGATCACTGTAAAAATGATGTGGTAGAGGCATATAATCTTCTGTAATTTCACAAGGAAGAAGGAGAATCAAGATCAGCAGCCCATGGCTGATTCCTATGAGACACAGGTCAGACATACCTCCTCTCTTCAATCTTTTTACAATGATTTGTTGCAATAGCCATACAGAACTCACAGACACAAAATTATGGGGTTTATTACAATTCAGGATCAGGAAGGACTCAGAATACAGTGCTTCAGTCAGGTTAGCCAGCCTCTTCTTAGTGATGACTGCAGGCAGGCCTGTCTCTGGCCCTTGCCCCCATTGGGCCCTTGGCACCTGGGGCTAGCTTGGCCTCTGTCCTGGTTGGGCAGTGTAGCAAAGCTCATTAGTTTGTTGAGAAGTGCCTGGAGGCACCCAACTCTGCCAACAAGCCTGTTGCCCAAAGGCGCTTAGCTCTCTCATTCCATAAGCCAGGAAGCCCACTGCCAGTCTACTTGTTCTGCTGCCTCTGCTATTGCCATTTCTCTGATGGTACTTCTCACTGTCTCTTCCCACTTCTGGTGTTACAGGTGTCCCTTGTGCCTAGGAAGTTCTCAGCATAGGGATCCCAGGTCCAAAGAACATGCTCTGCTCCCATCTCTTCTTCTCGGTGGTAGCGAGATCACCCTTTTTATCTCTGCAAAAACTGATCAATCCCCCTCATTAGGATTCCATACAACTTATTTGCATGGCCCAACAGTGTCATGCACCTTATTTGCCTTACTATTACTAGCAAGCTGTCTAATCCCATTGATGTGCCATGTTGTTGTTGTTATTTGCCGTCGAGTCAGCCCTGACTCATAGCGACCCCTCCTTGGGTTTCCGAGGCAGTATCACTACGGAAGTGGATTGCCCAACCTTCCTTCCGAGGAGTGGCTGGTGGGTTTGAACCACCAGCCTTCTGGTTAGCAGTCAAGTGCCTTAGGCACTATGCTACCAGAGCTCCTTTGATGTGCCATAAGCATCTTATTTGCACAGTCCCATCCAGTCACTTGGTGGGAGTTCTAAGACTATGGTTATAAAGGCCCTACAAAAGTGATCCATTGCATTGCAGTTACAAACAATTCGTGGAGCAAAATACTATGTACATAGCAGGCATTCAAATGTGTGTTCTTTATGACAAAGGTTTTTAGGGAAAAGGTGGATACACCCATATAAATTAATTATTATCAAGAAGAGGAAAAACTCATAGTTACTAACACATAGAAAAGGTAAGATTTTGTCATTCTCTCCACCCCATCCTACTCCCACTCTTGCTCTTCCAGACATAGAAAGGATATGGTACATTAGTTGCAACATTAGCAAAATAAAAAATAGCATTATTTATGCAACAGTAGAACAAGGACTACATTTGGAGGGAGAAACATTATTCTTTACATTTGTTCTACCTTGAAGAGCATTTGGGAAATTTCTTTCTTTCTTTTCTTTTTTTTTAGTGATTTGTAATTTTGTAAGCGGAACAGTGAACTGTAGAAGGAGAAAGCGCTGGAATGAGAGTTGGGGGAGGACAGAATCAGGGCAGTAAGAGAAACTAACTTGTGTACCAAGCAAGTGCTAAACACTTTATATGTATTATCTGTTTAATCCTCACAACAACCTTATGATATTTCTACCTCTTGTATTAATATAATTTCTATTTTACAGATGAAGAAACTAAAGTTTAGTAAACCAAAAAAGCAAACTCACTGCTGTTGAGTTGGATCTGACTCATAGTGACCCCTCCTTGGGTTTCCAAGGCTGTATCACTACAGAAGTAAATTGCCCAGCCTTCCTTCTGAGGAATGGCTGGTGGGTTTGAACCACCAGCCTTCTGGTTAGCAGTCAAATGCCTTAGGCTCTACACCACCAGAGCTTCTAAAGTTTAGTGGAGGTAAACAAAATTCTGAAGGTGATCAAGTAAGGATATCTTAGTCTTAACTTCAAATTCTTAACTAGTATGCTATCAGATCCTCTCAGTAAGTGTGATGTCTTTAAAAAATATATATGCTCAATCAATATGAATATACAGTAGTTGATTTAATTATATATGAATTTGTATGATAACCAGATCCACTTATCTGACCACACCAGAATGACTGCAAATAGAAAGAGTTTGGGTTTTCAATAGTGCTCTTAATGCATTAAGCATTCACTGTACTAAGCACAGGTAAGAAATTGACAAGGGGAAGAATAGACATGTTCAAAATAAAATGTATGCCAATTATTAATACAACAGCAAAAATAGTTAATAATTACTAAGTCCCTGAATTAGTCAATTTATTCTTCTCAATAATCTATGAAATTGGTGTCATTATTGTTCTCAATTAGTTTTCCTGACTCTAGTAAGTGATTAAACCATCTTATTGTTAAAAATTCTAGTTTCTCATCATTTTTCCTGGGAATATCTTTCATAGTGCTCCTGAACAACTCTTATCTTCTTGAAACGCTCTCTTTTCTTGGTGTCTATAACACCACATCTCATTCTTTTGCTACCTTCATGGCCCCTTCTTCCTCCTTCATATCCCTTCTACACCTTTCTCTTAAAAATTTGGTTTCTGTCTTCAGCCTTTTTCCATTATCAGTTGACACATACAGCATCTATTCTCACATGTCCAATCTCCATGTTGTTGCTGTTGTTAGGTGCCACTGAGTCAGCTACAACTCATAGTGATCCTATGTGCAACAGAACAAAAACTGCCTGCTCCTGCACCATACTCACAATCCTTGCTATGCTTTAGCCCATTGTTTCAGCCACTGTGTTAATCCATCCTGTTGAGGGTCTTCCTCTTTTTCACTGACCCTCTACTCCATCAAGCATGATATCCTTTTCCAGGGACCGATCTCTTCTGACAACATGACCAAAGTAGGTGAGATGAAGTCTGGTCATTCTTACTTCCAAGGAGCAATCTGGCTGCACTTCTTCCAGGACAGATCTGTTCGTTCTTATGGCAGTCAATGGCATTTTCAGTATTCTTCACCAACATCACCATTCAAAGGCATCAACTCTTCTTTGGTCCTCCTTATTCATTGTCCAGTTTCCCACACATCTGAGGTGATTGAAAATAGCATGGCTTGGGTTAGGTGCACCTTAGTCTTCAAAGTGACATCTTTGCTCCTTAACACTTTAAAGAGTTCTTTGCAGCAGATTTGCCCAGTGCAATATGACATCTGATTTCTTGACTTCTGTTTCCATGGGTGTTGACTGTGGATCCAAGTAAAATGAAATCTCTGACATCTTCAATCTTTTCTCCATTTATCATGATGCTGCTTATTGGTCCAGTTGTGAGGATTTTTGTTTTCTTTATGTTTAGGTGTAATCCATACTGAAAGCTTTGATGATCTTCATTAGCAAGTGCTTCAAGGCATCTTCACTTTCAGCAAGCAAGGTTGTATCATCTGCACATCGCAGGTTGTTAATCAGTCTTCCTCCAATCTTGATGCCATGTTCTTCTTTCCATAATCTAGCTTTCTGGATTATTTGCTCAGCATAAAGATTGAATAAATATGGTGAAAGGATACAGCCCTGATGCACACCCTTCCTAAGTTTAAACCATATAGTATCCCTTTATTCTGTTCAAATGACAGTCTCTTGGTCTATGTACAGATTCTTCATGAGCACAATTAAGGTTCTGGAATTGCTATTCTTCACAATATTACCCATAATTTGTTATGATCCACATAGTCAAATACCTTTGCATAGTCAATACAACACAGGTAAATATCTTTTACATCTTTCTGGTATTCCAAGATCCACTTGACATCAGCAAAGCTATGCCTCATTTCATGTCCTCTTCTGAATCCAGCTTGAATTTCTGGAAGTTTCCTGTCAATATACTGCTGCTATCATTTTTAAAATTATCTTCAGCAAAATTTTATTTGTGTGATATTAATATTTCTTGAGAATTTCCACATTCTGTTGGATCACCTTTCTTTAGAATGGGCACAAATATGGATCTCTTCCAGTCAAGTGATCAAGTAGCTGTCTTCCAAATTTCTTGGCATAAATGAGTAAAGGCCTCAAGTATGGCAATTGCTTGTTGAAATATCTCAATAGGTTTTCTGTCAATTCCTGGAGCCTAAATTTCCATTTTGATGCTGATGATTCTCAAGTATGCCTGAATGTCCTACATACATGTCACACTCTACTGATGCAAAATTAAACCACCTTCTCCATATTCTCTCCAAATCTCTTCTTTTTCTTATGTACTCTTACTCAGTAAATGTAACTCACCAACATATATCAGGTGCCCAACTCAAAAACCAAGGTATCATCTTGTGCACCATCCTATCACTCATCTCCTGTATCTAATCCATAGGAAAGTCCTGTCAATTCTCCCTCCTAAATACCTCTCAAATTAGTCTACTTCTCTTTATTTTCACTACTGTCACCTTAGTTCAGGTTTTTCTTGTTTAGTGTGATAGAAACTTTTAGTTGTCCCCCAGAAAATTTATTCTCCCCTTTGTCTGTGGTAAAGGAGCTCTGGTGGCACAATGCCTAAGGCATTTGACTACTAACCAGAAGGCTGGCAGTTCAAACCCACAAGCCATTCTGTGGAAGGAAGATGGAGCAAACTATTTCTATAAAGATTTACTGCCTTAGAAACCCAAAAAGGGCCGTTGTGAGTTGGTATCAACTCAATGGCAGTGGCTTATTTATTTATTTATTTATTTTTGGCTATGGTAATAAACCCCTATTATTATTATTATTATTATTATTATTATTATTAAACTGGGCAAAAACAAAAAACAAAAACTCACTGCTGTCGATCAGATCTGACTCATAGTGACCCCCCTTTGGGTTTCAGAGGCAGTATCATTACGGAACTAGATTGCCCAATCTTCCTTTATAAGAGTGGCTGGTAGGTTTGAACTGCCAGCTTTCTGGTTAGCAGACATATGCCTTAGGCACTACACCATTAGAGCTCCTTTAAAATGGGCATGCCTCACATAATGAAAACTACATTTACTAGCTATCCTTACAGCTAAGCAATACTCATGTGTCTAAATTCTGGATAATGAGATAGCAGATAAAGGGAACCTCCAGGTTGTAAATTTAAAGTGAAATTTGTTCCCTTCTTCATTTTTCTGCCTTTTGGACTGTAATCCATATTTGGTAGTGATGACCCATTTTGGAGCACCCAGATGAAGGCAACTGGTATACCGTCTCTGGATTACTTATGCTTCAGACCATTGAGAAGAAACTTCTCTTGTGCAAAGCACTGTGTGATACTTAAGGTTGTTTGTCAACTTAACTGGCTATGATTCTAAGTGGTTTAAACAAATGTGCTGTAGTTATCCCATATGATGAGATTGATGTAATGTAATCACCTCCATGATGAAATGGTCTATGAGCAGTCACTCAGTTGAAAGGGAGTTTCCTCAAGGGAGTGGCCTGCCTCTGATATCCATCCATCTATAGCTATATCTAGGAGCTCTGGTAGCATAGTGCCTAGGGCACTTGACTGCTAACCAGAAGGCTGGTGGTTCAAACCCACTGGCCACTCGTTGGAAGGAAGATGGGGCAATCTATTTCCATAGTGATACTGCCTTGGCAACCCAAGGAGGGGTCACCATTAGTCGGGTCTGACTCGACGGCACGTAACAACAACAACAACAACATATCTATATCTATGTATCTAGCAGCCCTGGTGACACAGTGGTTAAGGCATTTGGCTACTAACCAGAAAGTCAGCAGTTCAAACCCACCAGCCACTCTGCAGGAAAAACATGTGGCAGTCTGCTTCCATAAAGGTTTGGGAGCTCTGGTAGCATAGTACCTAAGGCACTTGACTGCTAACCAGTTCAAACTCACCAACCACTTCTCAGAAGGAAAGTTGGGCAGCCTACTTCCATAGTGATACTGC
>NW_006921603.1:13147663-13157882 GCF_000298275.1 Orycteropus afer afer | reverse complement strand
TGAAGGTTGGGCAATCCTACTTCCATAGTGATACTGCCTCGGAAACCCAAGGAGGGGTCGCTATGAGTCAGGGCTGACTCGACAGCACACAACAACAACAACAACATATATATATACATATATATGTGTATATATACTCTAGCTTTCTGTTAGATCTTGGTCCTGCATCTAGTTCATCATCATCTCATCATCTGTGATTCTTGGAGCTAAACCAGTAACCTACTGTATTCGCTGTTGATCTTGGGATTGTTGCCTTTGCAGCTTCTGAGTCAACAATCTGCCATTTTACTTGCCAATCTTGGATTCATCTTCTGCTAAAGCCAGCAGCCTGCTATACTGCCTGCTGATCCTGAGCTCCTCAGCCTGCAGCTTCATCAATCAGGAAAAGCTTCCAGCTTGACTTTTTACCCATGAACTTGGGACTTGCCAGACTCCACAACTGTGCAAGCCATATCCTTGAGATAAATTTCTCTCTCTAAGTGTCACTGGTTTTGCTTCTCTAGAGAACCCAGCCTAAGACAAACTGTTATTTCAGGTTCTATCACAGAAGTCAAATTTATCTATTAACTAATATTGTTGTTGTTGTTGTTAGATGCTGTTGAGTTAGTTCTGACTCATCGCCACCCTGTGTACAACGGAACGAAACACTGCCTGGTCCTGTACCATCCTCACAATCATTGCTATGTTTGAGCCCATTGTTGCAGCCATTGAGGGCCTTCCTCTTTCTCACTGACCTATTTTACTAAGCAAGATGTCCTTCTCCAGGGACTGGCCCCTCCTGATAACATGTCCAAAGCACGTGAGATGAAGAATGCTTCTGCGGAGCATTCTGGCTGTACAATATTAAGCAATACCCTTGCATTAATGTAGCCTTCTAATTGATCTTTCTGCCCCCACTTTTAACTTCTCTTCAATCTTCCTCATTAAAGTCCAAGTATCACTGTAGAATTCAAATTTGATCAAATTGATCCCTGCCATCCCCTACTTCCCACACCAGTTCCTTCAGTGTGTACTTAAACTGGGCATACGAAACCCTTCATATAATACCCTCTACTTTCTCTCTCCAGCCTCATTTCTGATCACTCTCTCCCTTGGAGTCTAAGCCCTACCACGTAAACCTATGCTCAGTTTCACAGGCTAAGTCAAGCTTTGGTACCTCAGTGCTGTTTACTCTATCTGGAATGCTCCCTCACTGCCTGGGTAGTTTCTGCTTGTCCTTTAGGATTCAGGTCATCTCTGCTTGGGAGCTTTTCTTAACCACCCAAGAACTGGTTAGGTTTCCCTCTTATATTCCCAAGGAGTTCCAGATGGTGTAAATGTTAATGTTTTTGGCATCTAACTAAAAGGTTGGAGGTTCTAGCCCACCTAGGGGCACCTTGGAAGAAAGGCCTGGGAATCTGCTTCTGAAAATTCAGCCACTGTAAAGCTTATGGAGCACAATTCTGTTCTGACACACATGGCATTGTCATGAGTCAGAACTGAATCAATGACAAACGGTTTTATATAGTCCCAAAGTATTCTGTGCTTTTTTTTCCAAAAAGAATGATCTGTTTACTTGTCTGCCTCCCCCATCATCTGTAACTTCCTGGAGCAAGGACTATTTTCATCTTCACAATGTCACCAGGCCCTAGCACAAACCCAGGCACAAATGAGTATTAGAAAAATACTTACTCAGTGAGTGAGTTAATCGATGAATGAATTGATACCATGGAGTCATGAAAATAGCACTGGAATTGAATTCTCAAAACCAAAACCCACTGCCTTTGAGTCAATTCTAACTCATAGCAACCTTATAGGACAGAGTACAACTGCCCCATAGGGTTTCCAAGGCTTTGATCTTAACAGAAGTAAACTGCCACATCTTTCTGCCATGGAGTAGCTGGTAGGTTTGAACCATTGACCTTTTGGTTAGCAGCTGAGTGTTTTAACCACTGTACCACAGGGATCACCTGGAATGGAATACAGAGACCTGAATTTTGTATTTGGTTCTGCAATTTCCTGGATTTTAGATGAAATAATTTTACTGTACTTCAAAATGTCCTCACCTGAGGCAATTGAACCATATAGGCTCTCAGATTTTTTCCAGTTTTATGATTTATGAATACATTTTATAAGGAAGGTAAAGAGAATGCTGTCTTACAGAGCTGAAAGCTCTAAGGAGTTGGCTGGGTAATTCTTGTATTAAAAAATGTACTTTGAATAAACATGCCAAATAAAAGTTAACTTTTTAAGGAATATTTAAGTTCTTTCTACGTATAGTTTTAAACTTTTTGTAGAATCAATTATTTTCATCAAAAATTTAATAAAGAATTACTATATCTGTTTGAGAAGTACAAAATATGAAATTAATGTGATATTAGATTATTTATTAGAGGCAACAGCAGAGCCAGAATTCAATTCAGAATTATTGAGAGAATATCTCAGCTATTGTAAAATAATTGTGTGATATTATAGCGCCAAACCAGTAGAGAAAGTAGTGAATCAAGACAAATTGCAGATAGATTAAAACAGGAAATACCAAAACTAAGGTGCAAGATGAGATTCCATTTCAGAATCATGTAATGTCAGGGCTTGGAAGTATTCTTAGGGTATCACTTGATTTTTCTCTACGGTTAAGCAAAATTCTGCCCAAATAGTACCAGAACACAGCAAGTTAGTCAATTCCTTAAAATATTTGGAAAAAGAATATTCTACAATTCTTTTTCATACTTGTTCCAGAGTCTCTGATTCTGGTAACAGAGAAATTTTATTTTACTATCAACATTTTGGAGCTGAGGAAAGAGAGGCCCAGGAGGTTTGTGATTCGTTCAAAGTCATGTAGTAAGATAGTGGCAGAGCCAGAACTGAAAATACATTTTTTTCTGATGTCCATCTCCCTGCTACAACTGTATCAAGAGGGTTTTTGACTTTCCCCATTTGATTCTCTTGGTTTCTTGGTAAGTTTTCAGTAATGTTCCTGGTTTCCCATCCCTATCTCTTAGTTAGCCCTTAGTTCATACCATAAACTACTTATCTATTCATTGCTTGCTGGACTTCTGAGGTGTTTCTACCTTTTGTCTAGAGATTGTCTGAGCGGTTTCTACCTTTTTCTAGGAGAGTAGTGCTCCTACCAATGTGTATACTTCTACACATATTTCTTTAAGTGGCTGTTTTCAATTCTTTTAGGCATATACTTATTCTATTTTCAATCTTTTTTCCCTTGCTATTTATTTGTTAAAGGACTAGGCCATTATGTGCTGCAGAATTTCCCATATTTTGAGTTTTGCTGATTATAATTCTATGCTATTATTTAATATGTTCCTCTGCCCCATGCAGCTAAAGCAAATGGAAGAACTGATAAGATAAAAGAGCTGAACAGAGGATTTCAAAGACCAGCTTGAGAAGACAAAGTCAATTATTATAATGAAATATGCAAAGACCTGGAGTTAGAAAACCAAAAGGGAAGAACATGCTCAGCATTTCTCAAACCGAAAGAACTATAAGAAAACTATTCAAGCCTGGAGTTGCAATATTGAAATATTCTACAGGCAAAATATTGAATGATGCAGGAAACATCAAAAGAAGATGAAGGAATACACAGAATCATGGTACCAAAAGGAATTTGTTGATGTTCATCCATTTCAGGAGGTAGCATATGATCAAGAACCAGTAGTACTGATGGAAGAAGTTGAAGCTGCACTGAAGGAACTGGTGAAGAACAAGGCTCCAGGAATTGACGGAATACCCATTGAGATGCTTCACCAAATGGATGCCATGCTGGACGCACCATTTGTATATGCCAAGAAATTTGGAAGAGAGCTACCTGGGCAACTGACTGGAAGAGATCCATATTTGTACTCATTCCAAAGAAAGGTGATCCCACAGAATGTGGAAATTATCAAAGAATATCATTAATATCACACACAAGTAAAATCTTGCTGAAGCTATTCAAAGATGGTTACAGCAGTATATTGATAGAGAACTTCCAGAAATGCAAGCTGGATTCAGAAGAAGATGTGGAGGGAGAGATATCACTGATGATGTCAGATGGATCTTGGCTGAAAGCAGAGTATCAGAAAGATGTTGACTTGTGTTTTATTGACTATGCAAAAGCATTCAATTGTGTGGATCATAACCAATTATAGGTAACATGGAGAAGAATGGGAATTGCAGAACACTTAATTGTACTCATGAGAAACCTGTACATAGACCAGGAGGCTGTCGTTCGAACAGAGAAAAGGGATACTGCATGGTTTAAAAAAAGGAAGGGAGTGTGTCAGGGTTGCATCCTTCCACCATATTTATTCAATCTATATGCTGAACAAATAATCTGAGAAGCTGGATTATAAGAAGAAGAGGGTGGCATCAGGATCATTAACAACCTGTGATACGCAGATGACACAACTTTGCTTGCTGAAAGTGAGGATAACTTGAAGGACTTACTGATGAAGATTGAAGACTATAGTCTGCAGTATGGATTATACCTCAACATAAAGAAAACAAAAATCCTCACAACTGGACCAATAAACAGCATCATGATAAATGGAGAAAAGACTGAAGTCATCAAAGATTTCATATTACTTAGTTCCATAATCAATACCAGTGGAAGCAGCAGTCAAGACATCAGATGACGTATTGCACTGGGCAAGTCTTCTGCAAAATACCTTTTTAATGTGCTGAAGAGCAAAGATGTTACTTTGAAGACTAAGGTGCGCCTAACCCAAGCCATGCTATTTTCAATAGCCTCATATGCATGTGAGAGCTGGACAACAAATAAGGAGTACCGAAGAAGGGTTGATGCTTTTAAGCTCTGGTGTTGGTGAAGATACTGAAAGTACCATGGACTGCCAGAAGAACTAACAAATCTGTCCTGGAAGAAGTGTAGCCAGAATGCTTCTTGGAGGCGAGAATGGCCAGACTTCATTTGACCTACTTTGGTCATGTTGTCAGAAGGTACCATTCCCTGGAGAAGGATATCATGCTTGGTCAACGAAAAAGAGGAAGGCCCTCAATGAGATGTACTAGCACAGTGGCTGCAATGATGGGCTCAGGAATAGCAAGTATCTTGAGGCTGGCACAGTACCGGGCAGTGTTTTGTTCTGTTGTACACAGGGTCACGATGAGTTGGAGCTGACTTGATGGCCCCTAACAACAACAACTGCCCCGTGTAGTTTCTATAAACTAATAATTAGCTCTAGAAGCTTGATCAGATGCGAGTTCTCAAATTTCTGGCAGGAATGTACATCTTATTCTATCATATGAGAAGGCACAAAATGAATTGTTGTCTCTTTTAATGTGATCGATCAGACGATTCAGGTCTTGTCTTTTTGATCCAATGAATTAAAACTATCCAACAGGCTTTTAGCTAACAGATTAGCAGCTATTATTATCTGGATAAATGCTGCCCAATAGAACTTTCTACGATGATGGTAATATTTGATATGCATCTCTAATATATATGTCCAATACAGTATCTGCTAGCCATATGTGGCTATTGACTACTTAAAATATGCCAACAGGGAACTGAGTTTTAAACAAATTATATTTAATTAATTTAAACTTAAGTGGTCTTAGTTGCTAGTAGCTACCATAGCTACCATATTGGATGGTGCAAGTCTGGACCTATTATTTCATTAGTGGTTGCATTTCTTCTGCAATTGTTAGCTGGTATTCCTCTAAATATCACTACTTCCATAGTGATACTGCCTCGGAAACCCAAGGAGGGGTTGCAATGAGTCGGGGCCGACTCGATGGCAAACAACAACAACAACAACATTCCTCTAGAAGACCTTTCTCTCACCAAATATGGCTGTCTTAAGATTTAGTTAATCTAGAAAAGACATAGGGGCCTATTTTTAAAGGGGGAACTAAGCCTGCATTATGGGTCATTGTGACTGGAGTGGCTTGCCTTTTGGTCCTTTCCAGCTCTGCAGAGCAGCAGAACCATAAGGGGCAAATATGTTCTATTTTTGAAGGGTTGATATTGTAGTGTCTGCATCACTTTCAGAGAGTCTGTAACAGATACCATAGATACCATCAGGTACTTCCCCATGGCTCATCTCTGATTTTAGCTACAGTTATGGTGGAAGTTCCCTTGCACAATGATGGCGTGCCACCTGAAGCATTCACCATGTCTCTCAGGTTTTAAAAAGCATGAAAGTGCCCAAACAAACCCCACTACCATTCAATTGAATCTGACTCATAGTGACCCTAAAGGACAGAGCAGAATTGCCCCATAGGGTTTCCAAGGCTGTATAACTTAAGGAAGCAGATTGTCACATCTTTCTTCCATGGAGCAGCTGGTTGGTTCAAACCACTGAGCTTCTGGTTAGGAGCCAAGCACTTTCACTACAACACCACAAAATGCTCCTTACTGAAGTGCAGGAGGAGTTAATGTTTGGCAGGTAAACTTCAATCAGGAGGTCCAGAAATTGTCAGATAAATGCCCAGGCTCTCAGTTCGCGAAGGAACCATTCTGAGTTGGATACTCCACAGTTCCTCAAAGTGTTGCAGGCAGGATTGAACCCCATGTCCACCATGGTAACACCTCAATAACCCACTCTTTATTGTCTTTCCTTCCTTTCCTGTTCCACTATCTTCAGTCCATCACTCCAGTTTCCTGAGATTGCTTCCCTAATGACTACCTGTACCCAAGTCCTTGTCTCAAACAATACTTTTGAGGAAATGTAAATTAAGACAAGACCTGAAAATACTTTAGTCCATGACATTTATTCAACAAACACTTAACAAGTGATTATAATAGACAGAAACTATATTAGATGCTGGAAATAAAAAGGTGAATAAGCATTCAAGTCTAATGGCGTACAATAGGCAATACTCAGATAATGTGGTGCTAATACAGGGTTAAACATGGGGTGCTGTTAATTGTGAAGTGTGGCTAGGTGTAGGGTCTCTGAATTGTCCCTTACAAAAGTCACATTCAATAGCTATTGAGAGAGAGAGGGACAGAGGACAAGGCCTGACAAAAGCATGCCTATCTTATATTTAGTGCCAAATCCCTAGGCTTTAGCTTGGGATTGAGGTAAACCAAGAGGATGACCTGGCCTCCCTTCCTCTGGGCTACACTATTTGGCCTTTCCAGAACTTCACAGTGGAGGGAACTCCATGTCAACCTTAATTCATGAATCCAGTGGCACTTCATAGGAGCCAGGCCTGAAAATGGAACACTCTCTACCCCTGCAAAAGAACACATTCTTTCTGCAAAGTCAGAACTTTATATACCTCATCACACAAAACCTCTACTGTTTAGGACTATGGCCTTAGAATCTTGGTCTTGCCCCATCCATAACCCTCCCAGTGGTAAAGGTGGGAAACTTTAACTTGCTAAAGGGTAGAATGTGAAACTAATAGGACTTTACCCCTTTTTCCCCCCCTGCTGTATTCCTAAGTCTTATGCTTGAAGGACTTTAGGACACTGTATGCATCTAATGACAAAATTGTCCTGAGGCTTTCTTACTCAAAACTCACTGTTTTGAGGCCAGTCTGTGAAATTGATCCTAGTCTCTGGTATATAGTTTCTTTGCTAATATCTTCCCATTAGTGGGGAGGCTGGTCCTGAAGCTCTGTTAATGGGCAAGACCACTGATGCTCCCAGAGATCCAACCAGTCTTTAGCTGAGTTAAACATGGGGTTAAAGTCCAGCCAGATTTCATCATCTCATATCAAACATCTTGGTGATAATCCAGTCTTCATCTGATGCTGACAACTGATACTGTCTAGAACTTCTATGTACTCAAGTAGTTTTCTGAATTTTTCCTGTTTCAGTCTTTAACATACTGTTCGTTTATATCTTCAACTAGACTCTGAAGTCTTCGAGGACAGAAACATTGTCTTATGTACCATTATATCTTCAGGGTCCAGTATTATAGGTGTTTAATGAATGTTGGTTTACTGAATGAAGGCCTTATCAGGTTAGATTCTTTCAGTTGCTAGTGACAGAAAACCCAACTCAAAGTAGATGAAGCAAAACAACCCAACCTCAAATGCTCCATACATTATTAGTTCATGTAATTGCACAGCTCAAGTGTCATGTATTGTCATCAGGAACCCATCTTTTTTTAATTTTTTTTTATTTTTAGCTCTCCTCCTCTCTGTTTGGCTTTACTCTCAGGCATGCCCTCTTCAGATGGAAGGCTTTGTTACTGCAAATTTTTAATTTTAGCTCTGATTGGGCCTGATTTCTTGGCTTGATTCATGCATGCAATTTAACTCCCATTGATGAATTCCATGTATTTCCCTGAGCCTGGATCTCTAAGGGGCCAGGATACTTGCCCACATTAGACTCAATTATGACTGTCAGCTTTTCTCCAGAGGTGGAGGCTACTATTCTTAATTAGTTTTCCCCCAGATTATGTCTACTCTGCTTATAGCTTCGTCCTGCTTGTCCTCTTCCTGTACTAAATGTTCCCAGAAAGCTACACAGAGCATGCAATGTCCTTTTTAGACATGTTGGCAAGTGGTGAGTCATGTATACAAAGAACTATTCAATGCAAAATGTGGTCAGTTCTCCAAGAGAGTAGTGAAAAGATGTTTGGAGAACAGAGATAAAGCCATTGAACATTTGGCTGGGAGCATCAGAGCAGACAACATATTCAGGGTTATCAAGCACCCAGGAAAAGATCAAGTGTGGGATAAATAATGATATTAAAAATGATAGTAACAGCAGCAGCTAATGTGTATTTATTAAGTGCTAAAAATCATGTGCTAAGCCTTGTTCTAAGAATATTATATGAATTAACTCAATGAATCCTCACAACTCTTCCAAGTGGGTACAATTATTTATCTCATTTTAGAGATGAGTTTAAATAACTTGTCCAAGCTCACACCGTAAGAAAGTGGTAGAATATGACTGGGGCTCCTGGAGAATCTTACAGGCCAGGATGTAGTGTTAGCTCTGACTTATAGGTCTTTGAGTAACTATCTCATCCTTCCCAATTAACTCAAACTTCTTAAGAGCAGGACTGTGTCTAGGTCACCTTTGTATTCTCTAGAACACCTAGCTGGGCTCTGCACTTACATGGAAGCTAACTATATATATCCTCTTTGGATAGACTACCTTTTCCTCCACTGTATTTAAAAAGTAGTGTGTTATGGAATGAGCATTGCTATATAATAAACTAAGTCTTTCCACAGTGGATAGAGCACCAGAGAGGAAGTTAGGGATAATTGCAGCTTTCACCTCTGACTCAGAGTGACTCAGGGCAAGTGACCTAATGGCTCCATGCTACAGATTTTCCAACTGTAAAAGAGAGGAAAGCAAGTATCCAACATGTTCCATAGGATACAGTCACAACACATATAATAATAATAATAATAATAATAATAATAATAATAATAAACACATATCAGATTCTTGCAATACTTAAGAGGTCAAGCACTGTAAGAAACCAAGATATTTTTCCTCAATTTCACCATAACTTCAGTGATCAGCAAATATGCATTTGGAATCAAACATTTTAGACACCATGGGATTACAATAATAAGACATAATTTCTGTTGGTCTGTATTTTATGGGATATTATGGGCAAGATCAGTTTGAGTAGTAAACATAGAGATCATTTAATATCAAAATGGGAAAGTACATTAAAGCTCATCTGGAGATATAAATATATATATAGAGAGATACGGAGACACACATGCACAAACAAGAATTAAAAGGGAGAAGTAATGGACTCAGGAGAGTATTTTTAAGGCAGAAACACTTGTTCTCAGAGAGAAGGCCTGGGTTCTGGGTTTGAACCTCAATTGAGGAGTTTAAAATCTGTGTGACCCGAAGCCAGTACTTAGCTTCTCTCCGTCAATTTACTTCTCTCTGAAATGAAGTTAATAACAGAACCTACTTCAAAGGGTAGTTGTGAAATTAAAGTAACATCATGCATGTAAAATCTTAATCCCGTGCCTGGCTAGCTAGGCACCTTATGTTAACTATTATTGTTACCTCTGCAGTGGAAAGGTCTTTTCTAGCTCTTTTCTATAAGAAAAACCATTCTTTCTCCAGTCAGACTTCAAGCAGAAAAATAAATGCTTTAAGCTCTAGGAGATGGGCGCTACAGGAACACGAACTCAAGCATCTCAGGCAGCAAAGCACACCCTCCCTTGGCAGTCAATCTTCCATTTCTTTCCCTTCCTTTTCAGGAAAGCCCAGCTCCCTCTATTCTTTCGGTTATCTTGTTTTCCTGCCTTGCCGGGTCGCTAGCTCCTCTCTGGAGTCGCTCTCCTT
>NW_006921603.1:13141786-13147443 GCF_000298275.1 Orycteropus afer afer | reverse complement strand
CTGGGGGAGGAGTAGTTTCTTGGTGCGCGCCTCTAAGGAGCATTACGGCAGGGCTCCTTCCAGGCTCCTGCCGCCAGCCCCAGCCTCTCGGGTCCCGAGCCAGGACTGGTGGAGGCCACAAGGGAGGGAGCGCGAGCGGCGAGGCTCACGCCAGCCCGTTCACCATCAGACCGCCGCCCCCGCCGCCTCAGCAGCCATGGCCGAGCGCCGCGCCTTCGCCCAGAAGATCAGCAGGTAAATCTCGGGTATGAGGCGCGCCGCCGCAGCCCGGGAAGAGCGGGAGAGTCCTTCCCGGCCGGGCCTAAGAGGCGGGTGGGTGTGGCGAGGCCGGCGCCGGGATCCTGTGGCCTGGCCCGCGGCTGAGCTGAGGAGCAGAGGGGGGTTGCGGTTGCTATACGCGCCCCTGAGCCTCGCGCAGCTCCTGATCCCGGCCTTCAGCCCGTGCCCTGGGCTGCGCCTCTCCGGGGAGTTCAGAGGGCCCGGTACGCCAGCGCGCTCGCTTCAGCTGGCTCCTCCGCGGCCCGGGCCTGGAGTTTCGTGGCGGTTTATTGAAGGCGTTTGTAGGAGCTCAGCGGCTGACCGCGCTTCCCAAATTCTTTGTGACCTCACCCTCAGGCTGGCCGGGGGCCGTAGCGACGATTTCCCCCCGCCACTTTCTCCGCCCACCCTTCGTTTGCCTCCGGGAGGGTGTTGAGGTCCGCCTTCCACCCCAACAAAAGGAGCGGTGAGCGGCGGGCTCGGTACGGTGGGTGCCGCCCCTCCACGCCTCTCACCATTCCTCGGAAATCTGACTGGACCCACTTTGCACCCATGGGCCCAATTCTAAGTGGGTTTATGCACCTAGAATTTAAGATGTCCGTAAAGCCGGCAGTTCTAATCCACCATCCGCTCCACGGGAGAAAGATACAGCAGTCTGCTCTGGTAAAGATTACGGTCTTGGAAACCGTATAGGGCAGTTCTACTCTGTTCTGTAGGGTCGCTGTGAGTCGGAATGGACTTGACGGCAGCTGGCTTATTGGACTTTTAGACCCCCGCTTCCAAATGCAAAGTTGGAACCGTAGTTGGACTAATCTGCATGCTTAGACAGAATTTGACGAATTGTAGGTTAAAGCTTGATTCTAGTAGCCTGTGAATTTAAATATGTTTAAATATTTCTTATAGAACCAGAGGAAGATGGAAGATAGTGTTCTTTACTCTGGCCCTTTGACTCATATTTTAGGAGTCTGAAAGGAAGCAAATCATCAAGGTTGAAGTTTGCTAATCTTTTACCTACTTGTGGTGGGTTGGTGGCTATCTCTCCGACCCCCCAGAATAAAAACTGTATTACCATGAAGAAGTCTTTGATTTGCAGAATTCCTTTGTGGAATATGCTAATGTAAAAGATATTAGACATTTTTGGTTTTAGTAAAACCATATTTATGATCCCCTAAGAAAAAAGGGGGAGCTCTGGTAGCATAGTGGCTAAGACACTTGCCTGCTAATCAGACGGCTGGCGGTTCAAACCCACCAGCCACTCCTCAGAAGGAAGGTTGGGCAATCCTACTTCCATAGGGAAACCCAAGGAGGGGTCGCTATGAGTCACGTTTGACTCGGGCACATAACAACAACAACAACAAAGAAAAAAGGAGGAGCCCAGTGGTACTTTGCAGTAGGCTGCTAACCTAAAATTTCGCAGTTCAAACCCACCCACCGGCTCCAGGGAAGAAAAGGCCTGGTGATCAGCTTCCAAAAAGATTGAAAAACAAACCAAATTCACTGCTGTCCAGTCGGATCCGACTCATAGCGACCCCTCCTGGGGTTTCCGAGGCAGTATCACTACGGAACTAGATTGCCCAGCCTTCCTTTTGAGGAGTGGCTGATGGGTTTGAACTGCCAGCCTTCTGGTTAGCAGTCAAGTGCCTTAGGCACTAGGCTACCAGAGCTCCTTAGGTGAGGTAGTTTAGGGCAATGACAAACTCATTGTAATCTAGTCGAAGCGACCCGCATTGGGTTTCCAAGGCTGTAAATCTTTACGGAAGTAGATTGCCCCATCTTCCTTCCACGGTGTGGCTGGTGGGTTTGAACTGCTGACCTTCTGGTTAGCAGCCAGTGCCTTATCCACTACGCCACCAGAGTTGCTTTCCAAAAGGATTCCAGCTAAGAAAATCCTATGGAGCAATTCTACTCTGTAATAGGTGGGGTGGCCAAGAGTTGTGAGGTCCACTGGAAGGCAGCTAACAACAAGAAAAAAGCAAACACTAAAATGTGTTACTGTGAGGCAAATGTATTTCGGTGACTCTAAATTTTTGTTCTTTGGTGACTTTTCTCAAAAGATACTTAGACCTATCAAACAGATCCTTTCTTAACCACCTGAGCTTCAGTTTTACTCTGTTGAACGCTGGAATGTTTTCATTTAAACTTAAAATTGTTTTGATTTAAGATTTTTGGTAATTTTTTTTCTTTCTTTCATGCTTTAAAATATATTTTGTCTTTAGGAGGCAGGTGATTAAGATTAAGGACATGGGTTCCAGTGTCAGACTGTGACATAGGTTCAAATCCTCACTCTTGTTATTTTCAAACTTGAGACCTTAGCCAAGTGTTTAATCTAGTTTTGATGTCCTCCTCTGGAGAATGATGGTAATAATGGTACTTAGCTAATAGGATTGTTTTGAGTATTAAATGGTCTATTTGTGTAAAGTGCTTAGCATAGTGAATAGCCTATACCAGCTAACTGCTATATGCTAGGGTGTTGTGGTATTACTTTTTTTGATAAAATAACTGGGTCTCCTTTCTGAAAATAATCATTTTTAAAAAGATGTAGTATGAACATATATATTACTTGACATGCCATCTTTTTTAAAAAAATTTATTATAAAATATTTCAAACAGAAACAAAGACTATTACCGTGAACCCTATATGTCCATAACCTAGCTTTGAAAACTATGAACTAATGGCTAATCTTCTTTCTTTAGTTTTTAAATCCCTTCAGCCATATCAAACCTGTTTCTTAATTATCTGTTTTCCTTCCCTCTCCTTCCTTTCCCATCCCTAGTAACCAACAAAGAAAATGCATGCATTCTTAATAATAATTTCTCCTTAATGGAACCAAAAGTTACTCTCTGAAAGCACTGGTGCTGTTCAGTAAAATGCACATGGGTAGGTATGAAATATATACATTTTTTTTTTTTTCCCATTCATGGAATTTGTTGCCAGATGGGACAAGACAAACCACAGTAAAAAAGATACCAGTTGTATAAACCAATATAAAATGCAGATTAGGATAGCCTTGTAGAGTTATAAAATTAAGGGAGGCAAGGGGAATGAAGAGAAGAGACAGGCAATGACTGGAGAGGTACTTGTTGTTGTTATGTGCCATCAAGTTGGACCCGACTCATAGCGACCCCTCCTTGGGTTTCCGAGGCAGTATCACTATGGAAGTAGACTGCCAAGGCTTCCTTCCGAGGAGTGGCTGGTGAGTTTGAACCGCCAGCCTTCTGGTTAGCAGTCAAATGCCCTTAGGCACTACGCTACCAGAGCTCCTGGAGAGATACTTAGGAGGTAGAAATGGCAGCGATTGATGATTGATTGAGTATAAAAGAGTGTTGGATGACATCCAGGTTCCTGACTTGGGCAACCAGATGGATGATGGAAGTGGGTGTTAAGGAAAGGGAGTACCGAAGAAGGGAGGGGATTTGAAGTTAGCAAATTAAGTGGGATGATGATGGTGATTCAGTTTTGAATGTGTTCATTTTGAGGTGCTGTTGGGTCTTTCAAGAGACATTTCTATTAGATTTTTGTTGCAGATTTAAGGCACAGAAGAAAGTGGGCTGGAGATGTAGATTTGGAAGTCATCAGCAAGCAGATTATAATTGAAACCAGGGGAGTAAATGAGCTATTCCAGGGAGAATGTACAGGTTTAATTTGGAGGCAGGGCCAAGGACAGAACTTCTGTAGGCGATGAATTACTGTCTGCTTACTGGGGATGAAAGGCATTGCCTCCGTGCCACTGAATATGATTGAGTAAATTCTTATTCTGCTTTGTTTTCTGCTAGAAGAAATTTTGTAAAATTTTGGACACATGTGTCTTGGAAGAAGATAATCCTTTCCATAATGTGTATATATGAAATTTATTGCTCTTTGTAAAACTCACTGCTGTTTGAAATATTTTTTTTAAGCTTTGTGATTGTCGACAAACCTTTACTTTTTTTTTTGCTTTAAATTTTATTTATTGTTGAGAATATACACAGCACAACATTTACCAGTTCAACAGTCTTGACGTGTACAATTCAATGACATTGATTATAGTTTTAGAGTTGTGCAGCTGCCCCCCACCTCAGTGATTCTTCCCTCATTAACAGAAAACTCGGTGCCCCCCAAGGGTCCTGTCAAATCCTTGGAATTGCTGTTGTCAATTTGATCCCATATAAATAGTTCTTAAAAGAGCATAATGTTCAAGACAGAGATTTTTTTTTTTTTTTAACTAGTTAAGTTAAAATATTGTTCAGTTTTAAGATGACTTCAGGGGATATTTTTGGTTTAAGGGCAAACGTTTACTTTTCAAGTACTATACTCATCTTGGTTCAATTATTTCCTGACCTTTTGCGTTTAGTGCAGTTATTTTTTTAGTTGTGATTTGGTGATTTCTCAGAGTTCTTTATTCTTTTATCACCAACTGGAACTACTTACCCTAGCTCATCATTTAAAAGCAGAATGTATATTTTATCCGTATCAAGTAATTGCCTCTTTACATGTCTGTCCTCTCTGTTTTTTGAAGATAAGGCCCATGAATTATTAACCTTCATAATCATCCCAGGTACTCAGTAAACATTTATAGAATGTTGATTGCAGATTAATTATCTAGGATTTTGTTTGGATTATTTTGTGCTGTCACTTGGTATTTACCAGTTATTAATAAAATTTGTGTGCACTTGAAGTACTTTTTTACTATATATTGATATTCATAACCAGGAATGGTTGGTAAAAAGAACATAGTAAAGAATGTAGGCTTTGAGGTAATATTGCACAAGTTTAAATTCTGCCTATACCATTAAATAGCTGTGAATACTGGAGACATAAGAAGTATTGGAATGAATGCTATCCTACCACCTTAGAGCATCTTCCATTACCTACCTCACTTTTAATGACCACAACATGACTGATGGCTGATCTAGTCTCCCCTTCCTATAATTTAAATATGCTGCATGTTAAGTTTTCCTAAAACACAGCTTTCATCATGACATTCTGTTTGGCACAAATGGTTTATGATCACAAGATGGCTGCTACCCTAAAGGCTGGTAGTTCGAACCCACCCAGTGGCTCCGTGGACGAAAGGTCTAAGTGCTTCTGTAAAGATTACAGCCAAGAAAACCCTACGGAGAGTTCTACTCTGTAACACATGGGGTTGCCTTGAATAAGGTGCTAACACTATGGATAGTTAACAACAATGGAAAATACAGCATAAATTTTTGTTCAAGAATATGTAATGGTGTTTTTATCTATTTATTTATATATTTTGATTTGAGTGTAAGGTTACAGACCAAATTCACTTTCCACACAGCAGTTCACATAACACTTTGTGTCATGACATTGACTACAATTTACCCCAATGCAACAGCTCCCCTCCCACTTCCTCCCAATAGTTACCCCTTCCCTGTGTCCATCCCTCCATGCACTCCTG
>NW_006921603.1:13138239-13141596 GCF_000298275.1 Orycteropus afer afer | reverse complement strand
TTTTTTTTCCAAATGATTTTGAGTTTTGTTCCACATTGTTCTCCCTCTCTATCCAGATCTCCTACATAGATCCCCCTGCGAGTGGTAGACAGTGGTAGCTGGGCACCATCTAGTTCTGCTCTGATAGTTGTATAGGCTGCGGATCATATGGTGTATTAGTTGCCAAGACTAATTGTTTCCATGAATCTTTGGTTTTCTTCATTCTTCTTTGCTCTGGATGAGGAGAGACCTATCGTTGCATCTACATGGCTGCTGGCAAGTTTTTAAGATCCCAGTAGCTGTTTGCCAGAGTAGGAGGTGGAACAATATTTTGTGTAATATGTTATGCCAATTGAGCTTGATGTCCCTTGCGATTATGGTCCCGATCCCACAGGTTCAGCTACTCGGTCTCTCTGGGTAGCTGGCTGTTACCAAGAAGTGACTACAACCTTGTCCCTTGTCAGCTCTACTATACACCAGAGAATTCTTACAGATCATACAAATACACTCATAGGACCATTGTCTGCCAAACCTACACATGGTCTTGGGTGCACTCCCCACTACATAGACCTACCTAATAGTTCAGTGTAGTGGCGTTTTTAAATAGCAGCAGAGTAGCTAACATTTCTTAAATGCTTATTATGTTCCAGGCACAGTTAGAAGTGTTTTGTGAGCTCGTTTAATCCTTGCATTAACCTTATGAAGGCCATTATCACCATTTTGGAAATACCAGCAATTGTGATTACCTGACCTATTTCTTGATCCTGAACTGTTAGAGGGAGACTAGACCAGAGTTGACCTTTTACTTGCCTTCTCATTTGAGTATGAGGTTAACACTAAATAATTTCTGTTACTTGCCATCTTTGGTTCTCTAACTCATCTTTTACAGAAAAGTTTGACATCTCTAACATGAGTCCTTCATTTTTAACCTTAGTATTCTACTGTCCCAATATGCCATTCAATGATTTTTCACTTAAACCTGAAAAGTTCTTCTGTCTCTAAAGCTTACCTATTTTATTATACTATGGCTCTGCTAAAGAGCTCTGGTAGCGTAGTGGCTAAGGCACTTGGCTACTAACCAGAAGGCTGGCGGTTCAACCCACCATCCACTCCTCGGAAGGAAGATGGGGCAATCTACTTCTGTGGTGATACTGCCTCGGAAACCCAAGGAGGGGTCGCTATGAGTCGGGTCTGACCCGACGGCACATAACAACAACAGCAACAAATGGCTCTGCTAAAGGAGCAGGGAGGCAGCATCTTCTGACCTCTACTAACTATACAAGAGGAAGGCCCAAGGCCTGCTCCTATGAGGCCAGACATGCCGCCACCCTTCAGCCCGCTTACCATCCTTGACACCAACCATCCCTCCTGTGGCACCCACCACCTCTCTGCTGGGTTCAATTATTTGCTGAGTGACCACACAGAACTCACAGATTATGGGGTTTATTCGGGAAGCAACAGGCTACAATTCAAGTTCAGGCATGCATTCAGTCTCTCTCAGCCAGCCAACTTTCTCAGCTGGCTGTCTCTTTCAGCAGCGCATCTCTCTCTTAGCACAACCATCAGCCACATGTTTCTCTCTCAGCAGTATGTCTCTCTCAGTGAGAGAGATTTCTTCTGCTTCTAGGGCTCATTTTGAGCCTAGTAGAGTGGCAAGACCAACCAATCCCAACATCAGAGTTCTCCATACGTGTGAGAGAGAAAGAGAACCTTCCCAGACGATTATTTTGTGCTGCCCAGGTGGATGACTTTAACAAGCAGCTACTCAGTTGCTCATGGCAAAGTGGGAGTTACAAAGACCATGGGTAGAAAAGCCATACCATGTAATTTACTACACCACAGGCCACCCCCTGGCTTTTCTAGCCATTATTCCTCTTATACTTCAAAAATTAACATCCCCTTCACCATCAGTTTAAGAATAAACACACCCATGAAAACATGTAAGCCAGCCACTTCATGCCTTTATCTCTTTCCGTTTTAGATAGCCAGTTTCTAATTTGCTCATACCGCTAACCAGACGGCTGGCGGTTCAAACCCACCAGCCACTCCTCGGAAGGAAGGTTGGGCAATCCTACTTCCGTAGTGATACTGCCTCGGAAACCCAAGGAGGGGTCGCTATGAGTCGGGGCCGACTCGACGGCACATAACAACAACAACAACAACATCAAACCGATAGTCTGAGGAGACAAGCATGTTTCTTTGTCTCTGGAGAATCTTCTGTTCTGCTTGAAAACTTTGCGCATCTGCATCCATAAACAAGCAAAGTCCAGCTCAGCACAAGCCATCAAATTGCAGCAACTTAATACCAGCTGAGTGTCAAACGTCGTCTTCTTTGTTTGTTTGGGTTCTGGTCAGCTCAGTCCTAGCCATCCCACCTAGGTCATGGGTTCCAGCTCAAGTTTGGGAGTCACACGCTTCACTTCAGACCAGCCAGCACCTTCTCTCTCTCATGCTCAGTTCTCAGGGACTATTTCAATGTAGGTAGGCTCACAACTTCTTGCACTTCAGACCAGCCAGCCCTTCCTCTCATCCCTAGCTTCTGTGGTCTAGGTCAAAGAGTACCAAACTCAGTATGTTTCTTCATTGCTCTACTTCCCCCATTTCCACTCTTTAGGTGGACCCATGTGGTCACAAGCAAGCAGCATACAAGCCTACTACTCTATGGTTTCCTTTAACTTCCAGTCCTGGAAGGGGTTTCTCTCATGGGCCGTGACTTTCCTGCCGTGATGCACCCAAAGCCAAAGCACTTACTTGAAATTCAAAAAGCCAGGCAGTCATTTTTTTTTTTTTTTTTCCTCTGTAGTTCTTGTCTTCAAGTGTAGATCTTCTGTTCTCTCAGTAGTTCAGAATGGGGCTCAGGTTTTCTAATTAAGCCCCTTACACACAAGGCTTGAAACAAAAGCCTTTGTTTTTTCCGTGCAGATTCTATTTCCTATTTTAACATATCCAATCAAGTATTAGCTGAAGGCGGACTTACATACTCTGTTATCCATACCCCGTAGTAATTTCTAATATACTAGTAGGTAAGAGAACATTTAGTATCCATAGTACATTCAGATAAACACGTAATCCAAAACACATAATCCTTTTTTTTAAAAAATTTTATTGTGATTTGGGTGAAAGTTTATGGAGCAAATCCATCTTCCATACAGCAATTCACATACACTTTGAAGATACTGACTGTAATCTCTCACAATGCATCAGCTGTCTTCCCACTTCCTCCCCATGGTCACTCACATTTGGTACATTGCCTTTCCCTTCATCCAAATCCTCCCCATAGCTACCTCTTCCTTATGTCCTTCCTGTAAGGTCACCATGAAGAAGAGGAGGAGGCACAAAGAGTGGGATAAAGAAAAGGTTTATTCTGCGGTCCTGGCC
>NW_006921603.1:13134047-13138094 GCF_000298275.1 Orycteropus afer afer | reverse complement strand
TCATTAGCATATCTGTTAGGGGAGGGGGAGGACCTGTGATGGTTAACCAATCAGGTGAAAGCACTTAGCATATCTGTTAGGGGAGTGGGGAGGACCTGTGCTGGTTCAAAATAAAGTGGGAACCAATCAAGTGGAAGCTGCATCTAGGTTGGCCTGTTTGCAGCTTCTTCCTGTCCAATCTTTTACCCGCCAGACTGGAGCTGCGTTCTGCCTGACCCTTCCTTCCCTCCCATGCACTTCTGCCCTCCAAGCTATCTCCCTGTTCATATACAGCCCTTCTATTCTCTCATGATTGATCTGTTGAAGTGTATCTACCTAATGTAAATGTTCAGCTCATATGCCTGTCTTTCGTTTGGCTGGAAGCAATAGGAGTGGGTTCAGTTCCAGACCTGAAGGGTAGCTAGGGACCATAGTCTCAGCGGTTTCACCATGTTCTAGTAGACTGGCAAACCTGTTCCCTTTTTTTTTTAAAATTATTTTGAGTCTTGTTCCACACTGTTCCCTACCCCAGGATCCCCTACATAGATCCTTCTCTGAGTATTGACAGTGGTAGCTGGGCACCATCTAGTTCTTCTGTCCTCATACTCATATAGGCTGAGGATTGTGTGGTGTACCAGTTCCTTGGGTTAATTGTTTCCATTTATCTTTGATTTTCTTCATTCTTCTTTGCTCTGGATGCAGAGAGACCCATCGTTGCATCTAGATAGCCACTTGAAAGATTTTAGGGGGGATTCCAGTTGCTACTCGCCAAAGTAGGATGTGGAACCGTGTCCTTGTGTAGTATGTTATGCCAGTTAAGCTTGATGTCCCCTGTGACCATGATCCTGAGTCCATAAGTCCAACTACTTGCTCCCTCCAGGTAGCTGGCTGTGGCCAAAAAGTGACTACAACCTTGTCCCTTGTCAGCTCTACTATAGACCTGGAAATTCTTACAGAACATGCAAATACACTTGCAGAAACATTGTCTGCCAGCCCTATATGTGGTGTTCTGGTTACCTAGTGCCACTCTGATAAGAATATACCACAAATGGGATGGCTTGAACAAACAGGAGTTTATTCTTACAATTTGGAGGCTTTAAGTCTGAGTTCAAAGTGCCAGGCTCTAGGGGCTGGGTGAAAGCCCCTCAACCTTGGGGTCCAGCTCTGCCTCCTGCTCCTGGCCCACTGGAGCTAGAGGCGTTTCTTCACTCAGACAGCTGCTGGCTGCTGAGGCTGACATATCCAAGGTTGACAAGTAAAAAGGCACAGTCCCGATGTTACCAAACCACATGGCAGGCCATTAATTCAAGTCCATTGTAATTCCCAAGGTTGGCAGAGCATGGCAGGCTGCTGAACAGCAACATGGATACATGCAGGCTCCAAGTGTGCCATAAGCTAGAGACCATTTCTCAAACTGCTGCTTATATGTGGGAAGCAGACCACATACCCGAAACAGCTACTCAGCTGCTTGTGGTAGATCCCACCATGGAGTTGATTGCCAGTCTTATCATGGGGAATAATTACCACCAGCTGCCCAGCCACTCAATCAGGCCCAGCCAAGTTGACACATAGACAGACATAACCACCACACGTGGTCATGGGCACACTCCCCTCTGCATAGACATACCTGATCGTTCAGCCTGTCTACCCATAGGTCAGTGTTTGCCATTGCTGAGAATGTAGTACTGTATGTGCAAAAGGGTTCATCTTTGTTGTCAGTATCTCCCATGGACCTCTCTGTGCCTTCCTCCCAGTCAATGCCATTGTGTTGGTCACTCACATTTGGTACATTGCCTTTCCCTTCATCCAAATCAATACTTGTCTCTGCCTATCTTGCAAATGTTCCCTCTCACCCCTTGTTGTTGTTATGTGCCGTCGAGAATCAGCCCTGACTCATAGCAACCCCTCCTTGGGTTTCCGAGGCAGTATCACTACGGAAGTAGGATTGCCCAACCTTCCTTCCGAGGAGTGGCTGGTGGGTTTGAACCGCCAGCTGTCTGGTTAGCAGGCAAGTGTCTTAGCCACTATGCTACCAGAGCTAGTAACCAAAAAAGAAAATTTCCTTCCATATAAAAACCTTTCCTTGACTTTTTACAGTAATGGACTAATACAGTATTTGCCCTTCTGTGATTGACTTATTTCACTCAGCATAATGTCCTCCAAGGAGCTCTGGTAGCATAGTGCCTAAGGCACTTGACTGTTAACCAGAAGGCTGGCAGTTCAAACCCACCAGTTGCTCCTAGGAAGGAAGGTTAGGCAATCTACTTCCGTGGTGATACTGCCTGGGCAACCCAAGGAGGGGTCACTGTGAGTCAGGGCCAACTCGACAGCACATAACAACAATAACAACAACAACAGTGTCCTTCAAGGTCATCCATGTCATGTGGTCCAAAACACACATAATCCTTTTTAAGACATTCTAGTTTCTTCTCTTCACCTTGATTATCTTCCTTGATTCTATGTATATGGCCTTGGGCCTTTGGCTGGATGTAACCAAAAGCCCTAGCCTCTGGATCAATTATCTCCTTTAGTAGGTCACATCAACCAAAGTAACCACCTAAGAGTCCAGAGTTTCATTTCCCAGGCCCCTTCTTTCTTTTACAAAATCCCATGCTTCTATGAGTCTTGAGCCACTGCAATGAATCCCACTGCTTCTGACACAAGCTGCTAAAGGGGCAGGGGGGCATCATCTTCTGACCTCCTCGAACTACACAAGAGGAAGACAGAATCACCATCACCAAGAGGAAGACAATCACCAAGGCCTGCTCCTATGAGGCCAGACATGCCGCCACCCTCCAGCCCTCTTACCATTCTTGTCAACAACCATCCCTCCTGCGGTACCCACTGCCTTTCTGCTGGGTTCAATAGTTTGCTGCAGTGGCCACATAGAACTCACAGATTATGGGGTTTATTTGGGAAGCGAAAGGCTACAATTCAAGTTCAGGAATGTGCTCAGTCTCTTAGCCAGCTGTCTCTCTCAGCCGGCCGTCTCTCAGCAGCACATCTCTCTCTTAGCAGCATGTTTCTCTTTCAGCAGCATGTCTCTCTCAGCCACATGGCTCTCTCTCAGCAGCACATCTCTCTTCAGCCAGCAGTGAGAGAGATTTCTCCTGGCTCTAGGAGGGCTCATTTTGAGCCTAGCAGAGTGGCAAAACCAACCAATCCCAACATCAGAGTTCTATACACGTGAGAAAGAGCGAATTTTCTGAGATTGTTTCGTGCTGCCTCAGGCAGATAACTTTAACGAGCAGCTACTCAGTTGCTCATGGCAAAGTGGGAGTTACAAAGACTTTGGCTAGAAAAGCCATATCATGTAATTTACTACACTGCAGGTCCCATATAGTCATCAGTATGGATTATACCTCAACATAACAAAAAAAAAAAAAAAAAAAAAAAGAGTCCTCACAGCTTGACCAATAAGCAACATCATGATAAATGGAGAAAAGGTTGAAGTTGTTAGGAATTTCATCTTAAGTGGATCCGTAATCAACACCCATGGAAGCAACAGTGAGGAAATCAGACATTGTATTGCGCTGGGGAAATCTGCTACAAAAGGCCTCTTCAAAGTATTGAGGAGCAAAGATGTCACTTTGAAGACTAAGGTGTGCCTAACCCAAACCATGGTATTTTTAATAGCCTCATGTGCATGTGAAAGCTGGCCAATGTATAATAAAAAAGACTGAGGAAGAGTTGATGCCTTTGAATTGTGGTGTTGGTGAAGAATACTGACAGTACCGTGGACTGCCAGAAGAATGAACAAATCTCTCTTGGACAAAGTACAGCCAGAATGCTTCTTGAAAGTGAAAATGGCCAAACTTCGACTCATGTAATTTGGTCATATTGTCATAAGGGACCATTGTCTGGAGAAGGATATCATGGTTGGTAAAGTAGAGGGTTAGTGAAAAAGGGGAAGACACTCAATGAAATGGATTGACACAGTGGCTGCCACAGTGGGTTCATAGCAAATATTGAGGATGGCGCAGGACTCGGCAGTGGTTTTTTTTTTTAAAGTTTTTTTGTGATTTGGATGAAAGTTTACAGAACAAATTCACTTTCCATACAGCAGCT
>NW_006921603.1:13131671-13133542 GCF_000298275.1 Orycteropus afer afer | reverse complement strand
ACCTAACAACAACAACAACATGGCCCCATACCCAAACCAAAATCAAACCTGGTGCTATTAGGTTGATTTTGACTTACAGTGACCCCATGTGTTACGGAGTAAGACTGCTTGATACGGTTTTCTTGGCTAGAATCTTTATGGAAGCAGATTGCCAGGCCTTCCTTCATGGTGCCACTGCATATGTTTGCACTGCTAACCTTTAATTTAGTAATTGAGAGCACACTATTTGTGCCACACAAGGATACACTTCCGTCAAAATCTTGACCTCCCAAATTTCCCTTTTCTTTCTAGAATCTTCAGTCCTTTTTATGGACATTTCTTTTAAACCATTAAGACTTATTATGTATTATGCCTTTATCATTGTAAAACAGAGAACCACTGAATCTTCTAGCATTTCTAGCTGCTAACCAGTCCTTCCTTTTTCTTTTTTAGTCACATTCCTCACATGAATGTGGTATAGTCATGACTACTTCCTGCTTGTTGGTCTGCTCATCAGTTCTTGAGCCATGTGACAGTGCTTATCATAGTACCTTGAATGTATTAGAATTATAGAACTCTTGAGGATTAGGAACGATTGACCTTTTTCTTTTTTTTTCATCATTGATTTCATGAGCTGCTTTTAAAAAATTATTATTTGAAAAAGTCTCATGTTTGTCCCACTTTCTCTTTTTCCCTATTTTAATACTACTTTTCAGAGCTCTTTGATGATGGGTCTAGGTCTTGACTTTTTCTCTCCAGTGCTTAGCATGGAGTCTTGTGTATATTAGACACATAAGAAGTATTTGAATGAATGCCATCCTGCCATTGTCAAGCATCTTCCTTTATCTTACTCCTAATGACCATAACAGGGACATAGCTGATCTAGTCTCTCCTTCTAATTCAAATGTGCTGCAAATTAAGTATCCCTGAAACACAGCTTTTATTATAACATTCTGGTTGGCACAGATGCTGCCATAAAGGTTGGTGGTTCAAACCCACTCAGCAACTCTGTGGAAGAAAGTCCTGGTGAAGTGCTTCTGTAAAGATTATAGCCCAGAAAACCCTATGGAGCAGTTCTATTCTGTAATGTGTGAGTCAGGTTGCTGACTTAATGAGCAGTTAAAAACACCAAAATCGGCTTTCATTATGACATTTTTTGTTCAAGAATATATAATGGCTTTTTAAAATTGTGGTAAAAATACATGCAACAAAACATTTGCCATTTCAATATTTTTCACATGTACAATATAGTCAAATTATTTTTTCAATTGTGCTTTAGGTGCAAATTTACAGAGCAGAGTTTGTTTTACATTCAACATTTCATGTACATTTGGTTTCACTCCACAGTTACCATCCCCAACTCTAACCTACTCTCCTCCCCTCCTTTCCCAGGACCCCCCCTCCTGCTCCATGCCCCACATAGTTATGCACTCCTATGTGCTTTGCATTTCCTCCGTGTGAATGTTGTCCCACTAGTACCCCATAGCTACTGCTCCAAGGGATGCATCTCCATAGAGTATGTGGCTGCATCACCCTGGGTTGAGTGGTCTGGATGTAGGTCTTATTTACTACTGGGCTGAGCCAGCTCAATCATTATAATTTTTTCCTTTATTGTGATTTGGGTGAAGATTTACAGAGCAAATTCACTTTCCATACAGTTCACTTACACTTTGTCTCATGACATTGACCACAATTTACCACAAAGCAACAGCTCCCCTCCCACTTCCTCCCGATAATTACCTCTTCCCTGTGTCCATATGTCCATGACCTCCTGCCCCCTGAGTTGTCTCCTGGTGCATAAGCAGCCCTTCTTTCTGCCATGATTGTTCTCTCCAAGGAGTGTATCTACTTGAGGTAAATGTTCAACTCATATGCCTGTTTTTTGCTTGGCT
>NW_006921603.1:13123365-13124106 GCF_000298275.1 Orycteropus afer afer | reverse complement strand
TTTCTGGTTTCTTTTGTTTTCTTTTCTTTTTCTTCTTTTTCCCTTTTTAGTTACTGTTCCAGTGTGATTACATGATGTCGTTTTTGTCCATTTGCTTTTACTTTTTTGATGGTTATTCAGCTGTTATTTTGTCTGACTGAGTGGAAGACAGCAACGGTCCTCATATGACACAGCTACACTCACACCTTCTGCAGCTTCACTTACTGAGAGCCACCACTTTCTTCTCCACCAACGGGCCTATGGTAAACAACCACCAAGAAGAACCTGACTCACCCTTGGCTGCTCCTCACAAACAGTTAACAGAGATCTAAATACAATAATGCCACGATGTCTTGGAGACAACAGACCATCACAGTCCACACAAAGAAGCAAGATAAAGTGGTTAAAACAAGGGAGCAGGATACAGACCCAGAACACATTCCTTAGGAAGAAGCAGCAGTGGAACTCTCTGATAAGGAATTCAAAAGAATTATCTTTAGGTATCTTCAAAGGATTGAGAGACAGACCAGGGAAAACACAGAAAAAACCCTAGAAGAATTTCAGAAGAAAATACAAGAACAAAATGACAAAATAAATGAAAAATTAGAAATTATTCTAAATCTTCAGGTAGAAATCCAGAAGATTAATACTAAATTGTCAGAAATAGATAACACATTGGAAGGGCAAAAGAGTAGAACTGATGCAATGGAAGAAAGAATTAATGAGATTGAAGACAAATACTTGAGTACTTCTTTGGAAAGG
>NW_006921603.1:13115641-13122345 GCF_000298275.1 Orycteropus afer afer | reverse complement strand
CATAGTGGCTAAGACACTTGCCTGCTAACCAGGTGGCTGGCGGTTCAAACCCACCAGCCACTCCTTGGAAGGAAGGTTGGGCAATCCTACTTGTGTAGTGATACTGCCTCGGAAACCCAAGGAGGGGTCGCTATGAGTCGGGTTTGACTCGATGGCACATAACAACAACAACAACAACATGAATTGGTTGCTGTCATTTTGTTAAGTGTTTTTTCATGGTGTCCCTGGCTTATTTGTTCCATATTATTTTCTGTGCTGAGCTCATTATATTTATGAATCGTGTTATCATTTCCTTTGTTGTGTTGTTTTAGTATTTGCTGAATATTTGTGCTTGTCCCCTTTTTTATTGTGATGTGAAGGTTTATCATTTTTCTTTCAGGTTACCCTATGATTTATAATTTTTTCCCTGAGTTTAGAACAGTCCATTCTGTCTTGCAACTCTCTTGACTTCCTCACCATTTGGAAGTTCTGTAACTACAAAATATTTTTGCTCTTTTTGGTTTGTAGTTGTTCTCATTTGCCAATTGATGTCTCTGATTCCCTGTTTACAATCTTGTAAGCTTATTTTACTCTGGATGTGTCTATAGCTGTGGTTTCTGGGTCGTATCATCTTGTGTATTAATGGTCAGCTGTTGTTTGCTATTTTTGTTTCTCTGTTCAAAGGACTCCCTTTAGTATCTCTTGTAAGGTTGGTGTGGTTTTACCAAATTCCCTTAGTTTCTGCTTATTTGGAAATCTCCTAATTTCACCATCATATCTGAGGGGCAATTTTGCTGGGTATATAACTCTCGGTTGAAAATTTTTCTCTTCCAGGGTTTTATATATACCATCCCATTGCCTTCTCGTTTGCATGGTTTCTGCTGATAAATCAGAGGTTATTCTTACTGGTTGTCCTTGTAAGTAACTTTTTGTTTTTCCTGTGCTGCTTTCACAATTCTTTCTTTGTCTTTGGTTTTGATGAGTTTGATGATGATATGTCTTGGTGATTTTCTTTTGGGGTCTATTCTGTTTGGGGTTCATTGGACTTCCTGAATGGATATATTCTCATCTTTCATCATATCAGGGAAGTTCTCCTCCAACAAATCTTGGACAATTTTCTCAGTGGTTTTATTTTTCTCTTCCTGTTCTGGAATTCCAGTGATACATAAGTTACTCCTTTTGATGGTATCCCACATGAACCTTAGGCTTTCTTCGTTTTGTTTTGATCTTTTTTCTGATTGATCTCTTTCCAAAAAAGTATTCAGGTATTTGTCTTCAGTCTTATTAATTCTGTCTTCCATTGCATCAATTCTACTTCTTTGCCCTTCCAATGTGTCATCTATTTCTGACAATTTAATATTAATCTTCTGGATTTCTCTATCTGTAGATTTAGAATCATTTCTAATTTTTCATTTATTTTGTGATTTTGTTCTTGTACTTTCTTCTGAAATTCTTCTAGGTTTTTTTCTGTATTTTCCTTGGTTTGTCTCTCAATTCTTTGAAGATACCTAAATATCATTCTTTTGAATTCCTTATCTGAGAGTTCCACTGCTGCTTCTTCCTCAGGGATATATCCTGCTTCCTTATTTCTACCACTTTATATTGCCTCTTTGTGTGGACTCTGATGGATTGTTTTCTTCGAGACTTCATGATGTTGTTCTATTTAGATCTCTGTTAGTTGTTTGTGAAGAGCAGCTAAGCATGAGTCAGGTTCTTGGTGGCTTTTTATCATTGGCGCATTGGTGGAGAAGGAAGTGGTGGCTCTCACTCAGTAAGTGAAGCTGCAGGATATGTGGATGTACTTGCATCATATGGGGACTGTTGCTGTCTTCCACTCTGTTAGACAAAAATGACAATTCAATATCCAGCAAGAAAGTAAGAGCAAATGGACAAGAAAGATACTGTGTAATCACACAGAACAGTAACCAAAACAAAAAATAAAATGTGGAAGATAAAACAAAAAGGAAAACTACAGCAATGTCTGGGGAGAGGACAGTAAGAAAGAAAACGTAGAGAAGGAGTATAATGAAGAAAAAAACGCAAAAAGCGCTAAAAGGAAAACAAGTAACAGGGTTAACCACAAGAAAGAAAGAAAAAAATGCAAGGAGAAACAGGGAAAAGAAAAGAAGCTGAAAACTAGAACCTGGGAAGGGAATAGTAAAGAATAATAATAAAAAGGACAAAAGTAGTAATGATAGTAGTTGTTTTAAAAATATACAAAAATAAACAAACTGAAAAAAAGAAGAACAAAAAATTGGTGCAGGGCAGGTCAAGGCACCCAGGCTTTGTCCAAGCACACAGACTGGGATGAAATTTCTGCTGGCCTAGAAGGTGGGTGGGAGTGAGCGATGGCTGCACCTCCATTCACCAAGAAGGGTGTGAGGTATAAGAGTAACAAGGGGAATGTCACACCTTTCCAGTTGTCCACGTTTGGAATGCCCTTATGTTTCCTGGCCAGTGGAGCCTGTTCTTAAGTCCTTGGAATCGGGGAGAACACTGTTGCTTTAAATATCCAAAATGGTCAAACCACTTGTAAACATTCAAGATGGCTGCCCCCTCCAGAGAGGCGAAAGTCCACAGCTCAGCTCACCTTCCTCTTCGCTCCTTTCTCTTTTATTAACCAGCCACCAGAGCAGTCGTCTGTACACCCCCTGGCTAGCAGGGTTGATTTTTAGGTTAATTCGTAGGTCCTACCACCACTCAGCAATGTCCAAGCTGTCTGTGCCATCATAATCGCTGCCAGACTGCAGCTCCATATATCTCCTTTTTTGGTATTTTTATGCAAATTCTTCTGCTAGTTGGAGTTTAGTCCACTTCTATATCATTTTCTCAAAGCTCAGGGATGCAGGATTATCTTCTGTGTCTGTTAATTAGTTCCCCCTTTCTTTGTTGAAGAGGGTCTGTGCAGTCTTCTGCCTATTCTGCCATCTGACCAGAACTCCTGATTGGGTGTATGTTTACCGAGCAAATTCACTCTCCATACAGTGGTTCACATACACTTTGTCTCTTAACATTTACTACAGTTTACCACAGTGCAACAGCTCCTCTCCTACTTCCTCCTTATAGTTACCTCTTCCTTGTGTCCATCCCTCCATGCATTTGTGCCCCCTGAACTGTCTCTCTTCATACACAGCCCTTCTATTCTCCCATGATTGTTATCTCCAAGGAGTGTGTCTACCTAGTGTAAATGTTTACTCATATATGCTTGTGTTTTGTTTGGGTGGAAGCCATAGGTGTGCATTAAGTTCCAGATCTGAAGGGCAGCTAAGAATCTAAGGGCAGTAGTCTGAGGGGCCCTCCCTCTGTTCTCTACTGTTCTAGTTTGTCCAGCTTTTTTTTTAACTTATTATTGTTATCTGAGTGTAGTTTATAGAGCAAGTTGATTTTCCAGCCAGCAATTCATACACATTTTGTTTTGATTGCAATCCCTGCAGTGTAATAGCAGTCTTCCCACTTCTTTGTTTTTACTGTTTCCACTCACCCTTCTTTATTATACCTTCCTTCTGAGCTTTATTCCTGGGCACATGCTGCCCTTTTGATCTCATATGGTTGATTATTCTAAGGAGTATGTAGCTCTCTGGTAGTAAAATTCACTTTGTAGGCCTGTCTATTTGGGTGAAAGTTGAGCCATGGGTGTGAGTTCACTTCTAAGCTTGAAGGATATCTAAGGGCCATAGTTTTGAGGGTTCCACTGGTCTTCATCAGACCAGTAAGCCTGGTCTTTTTTATGATTTTGAGTTTGGTTTCACACTTTTCTTCCATTCTGTCTTGTACCTCCTGTTGAGATTCCACTTATAGCAGTCAGCAGTGGTAGCTGGGCACCATGTAGTTCTTCTGGTCTCAGGATCTTAGAGGCTGGGGTTCACATGGTCACTTAGTCCTTTGGCCCACTTGTTTCCTTATATCTTTGATTTCCTCCACTCTTCCTTGCTCTGGACAGGGAGAGACCAATAGTTGCAACTTAGATGTCCACTCATAAGCTTTTAAGACCTCAGTTGATACTCACCAAAGTAGGATGTAGAACATTGTCTTTGTGAACTATGTTATACCAGTTTACCTTGGTGTCCCCCAATACTGTGGTCCTGAGCCTGCTCAGCGGCTCATCCTCCCAAGGTGTTTAGTTATGGCTAAGAAGTTTTCATAATTTTGCCTCCTGTATGCTCTTCTATATTCATAGATATATTTGCACATATAAATACATATGTTGAAATATCCTCTGACAGACCTGTATATGTGTGTGTGTGTGTGTGTGGGTGTGTCTTTGTGGGTGTAGTCCCATTCACGTTCTCACACTTGGTCAGCTTGCATGTCTATCTGTATATCCACTTGTAGATTATTGGTATTATTGCTATTGCAGGATTGTATATGTAATAGTATTTACCTATGTTGCCTTTGCTTCTTGTGTTCCTCCCACTATCTTGCTTGCCTTGATCATTTTGTACTGATCTCTTCTTTATTGTGTATTGCCTTTCCTTTCACCCAAGTTAATACATGTCTTTCTTGTTAGAGATACCCCCTTTTTCCCTTCCACCCTCTTTGGATTTTTTTTTTTTTTCCAGTAAGAATTTGAATTCTGCTCCATATATTTCTCCTCTTCTATCCAGGACCGACTACTTTGGCTCCTGTCAGAATGGTCAGTGGTGGAAGCCAGGCATCACCTGGTTCTTCTGGTCTCAGGGTAGATGAGGCTGTGGCTCTTACAGACTTGTTTCTTTTTTTCTTTTGGTTACTTTCTTACTGTTTTGTTCCTGTCAAGTTGAGACCTGTAGTTATGGCTTAGGTGGCTGCTCACAAGCTTCCTCCTTTCCCACCCCCGAAAGCTTTTAATATTCCAGATACTACTCACTTCATTAGGATGCAGATTATAATTTTTGTGAACTGTGTTATGCCAATTGACTTGAGTTGTCACATGAATGTGGTTTGTTTTTCATCCTTGTTAAGGAGTATTAGTTTATTTTATCAATTTTCCTTAATGTTTAGTACTTTTTGGGTCACCTTTAAGAAATATTTTTTACCCTGAGGTCATTAATCTATTCATCTATATTATTGTATATGACTTTGCAGTTGTCCCTTTTCTATTTAAGTTTGCATTCTATGTAGACTTGATATTCTTCCTGGACTGGAATCTTACTTGGTGTGAGATTTTTATTTTTTTCTGAGTGTGTGCCCAGTTTTCTTGTCACTGGTTATTAGAACGATTACCCTTTCCCCCATTGACCTGTCCTGCCACCTCTGTCATAGATCATGCATCTTTATTTGTGGGTCTTTTTTTCTGATATTTTTGTTCCATTTGTCTGGTTAAATATCTTCACCAGTTATAAATGATCATCGTTATAATAAGCCTTGAATTTGGTGGAGCAACTCCTCCCACCTTTTAAAAGTGTCTTGGCTACTCTTAGCCCTTTGAATTTCTATGTAAATTTTAGAATCTATTAAAAAGAAAGAAAGAACCCCTGTTAGGGTTTCATTAATATTGCACTGAATCTATATATCGATTTGGGGGGAGAACTGACGTCCTTATTTGAGTTTTCAGGCTATAATCTTGATTTAACTTTCCATTTATGATGTTCTTTGTATCATATAATGAAATTTCATAATTTTCTTTGTAAGGCTCTTGCATATGTTTTGTTAGGTTTATTGTTAGGAATACAAATTTGTTTCCAGCTATACCTCATTAAACTCATTACTTCTAAAAATGTGTCTGTGGATTCCTTTGTATTTTCTACATAGGCAACCATATTATCTGGAAATTGTGAATTTTCGTTTCTTCTATTCCAGTCCTTTTAACTTTTGATGTAATTTTTTTGTTTTACTCCATATATGATTACCTTGAATTACTGTGCAAATTCTTACCATTTCTATTCATTGTATTAATTGTATTAGTATGTCAATTGACTGCCCTTATTTTATGATCTCAAAGGGAAAGCTTTCTGTTTCACTGTTAAGTGAGATGGTTGCTGTTGGTTTTTTGTACATGCTCTTTTAGTCCAGATTACGTAGAAAACAAGAGTTTGAGACCAGGATTAAGAGTTGATGCTTTGTTTGGGAAGCACAATTCCAGAGCATTAAGAGCAAAGGAAAAAGGAAGTGTGAGGCAGGGAAGAATAGGAAATAATGTAACGTGATACATTTTGCTGGCTACTGTTTCACACAGAGCTGGAGACAGATTGTTTGGCATGTGTGTGTGCTTGGCCTGCAGGGTTTCTCTGGACAGAGAAACAGTTCTGTAGACCAGTAGATGAGAGTCTGGAGGAAGAGAGAATTTATCTGCCTGCTTTATGACTGCCTACTGTTTCATTAGTCAAATTAACCTTTTCAGGGAGTTAACTCCTTTTTTGTGTTGCATTTGAACCTTGTTGGCAACCACTCTAGATACCACAGTACTATTCCAGTGGCTTTTCATGGAGGGAACTTTTTGATTGCAAGGGACAGAAATTCAAGTTAGATTAATTTACATACAAAAAAGAGCTTTGACTCATATAACTGAAAAGTATGTTGATCCAGGGATACAGATGATGTCAGCAAGACTCTTACCTATATGTCTTGAATGTTGTTGTTGTTATTTGCCATCGAGTCGGCCCTGACTTATAGCGACCCCTCCTTGGGTTTCCGAGGCAGTATCACTACAGAAGTAGGAATGCCCAACCTTCCTTCCGAGGAGTGGCTGGTGGGTTTGAACCGCCAGCCTTCTGGTTAGCAGTCAAGTGCCTTAGCCACTATGCTAC
>NW_006921603.1:13111726-13115406 GCF_000298275.1 Orycteropus afer afer | reverse complement strand
GGGTTTGAACTGCCAGCCTTCTGGTTAGCAGTCAAGTGCCTTAGGCACTACGCTACCAGACTGATGTTCTTTAAAATTAGTAATTTTAAGTTGTTCTCCATCACTGCAGTTACGACATATATGGCTAAACTGCCCCCACCCCAAAAAAAAGAAAAGAGAGAAGAAAAACAAAACCAAAAGTCACTGCCGTCCAGTTAATTTGACTCATAATGACGACTCCTCCTTGGGTTTCCGAGGCGGAAGTTGGTTGCTGAGGAATGGCTGGTAGGTTTGAACCGCCAGCCTTTTGGTTAGCAGTCAAAAATGCCTTAGGGACTATGCCAGTTAGCTAATCTACCTGCAATTTAAATGTAACTAAAGAAATAAAAGAGAAACTAGTGTAACATTATACCAGCTGTGGCTCACCTGCCCTTAACTTTGGTTGAGTTTACCTGTGACGTTAATATCAACTCATAGCCTTCCCAAGAATTTCTGTCATCTCTTTCTCTTGCTTCTCTCTGCATCTGCACTCCTGCATCATCATGGGCTGTTTCTGGTTTGCTTTGTAACCCACTAAACTGAGCTCTGTCACTCAGATCAGTCGTTTAATCAATTTTATAAATTCTGCTAAAGATACAGGAATTATAGTAAATAGTCTTAGAGTGCCAGGCTTTCTCATTGGCTCCACTCCAGTTTTCCTATTTTTCCTGTCATCTTCATTCTTTCTCTGGACTAGCAAACAATTTCTTCCCCTTATCTTCACAAAGGGAGCTCTGATGGCATAGTGCCTAAGGCATTTGACTGCTAACCAGAAGGCTAGTGGTTCAAACCCAACAGCCACTCCTCCGAAGCAAGGTTGGGCAATCTACTTCTGTAGTGATACTGCCTCGGAAACCCAAGGAGGGGTCGCTATGAGTCGGGTCCGACTCAATGGCACATAACAACAACAACAACAACCACAAGCCTCAGGCTGCAACTAATCTACTTTGTCACCAGACTAATTGCTGTTGAGTCAGATCTAACTCATGGAGATCCTATGTGTATCTGAGTTGAACTGTGCTCTGTAGGGTTTTCAGTGGCTAATTTTTTGGAAGTAGATACCATGTTTTTCTTCTGAGGTGCTTCTGGGTAGGCTTGAATGCCAACCATTCAGTTAGTAGTTGGGTGTGTTAACCATTTACACCACTCAGGAGCTCTCTGTGTATAGATTTGTCTTTTCTGAACATTTCATCTAAATGGAATTATATACTATATGGTCTTTTTGTGTCTGGTTTCTTTAGTTTAATGTTTTTGATATTCATCCATGTTGTAGAAGGCAACTTTTGTTAACTTTTTATTTCTGAGGGATATCCCCTTGTGTGGATATACTATATTTTGTTCATCCATTTGTCAGTTAATGGACATTGGGGTTATTTCCAGTTTTTGCCTATTATGAACAATGTTGCAGTGAACATTTGCTTAGGTGTCTTTGTGTTGAAATATGGTTTCATTTTTCTATGGTAGATTCTTAGGAATGGAATGGGTAGATTATATCATAAGTTTATTTTGAACTTATTAAGATACTACCAAGCTTTTCAAAAACTGGCTGTACCATAGCATTTACAATAGCAATGTGTAAGGTTTCTAGTTTCTCCATATCTTTGTCAACTCTTGTTACTGTCCTCTTTTTTCTTTAAATTTATTTTGTTGTTGTTGAGAATATACATAGCAAAACATACACCTATTCAACTGTTTCTGCTTGTACCACATAGTGACATTGATTGTATTCTTCAATTTGTGCAATGTCCTTTCATGAGTTGTTCCTCCTTCACTAACTTAAACTCACTGCTCCCCAAGGTTCCTATCTAGTCTTTGACGTTGCTCTTTTCACTTTGATCCTGTATAGATAGTCTTTAAAAGCACATAATGCTTAAGGCAGTCCTTTTTTTACTAGTTAACCTAAACTACTACTCATTTTTAAGATGTTGTGATAGTTGGAGCTATGTGTCAACTTGGCTGGACCCCAGTTCTGTGTGGTTGTTCCCATGATGGGATCAGATAACTATGTTCTGAGTGGCCAGTCTGTTCAAGGGGAGTTTCCCTAGGGGTGTGGCCTGCTTCCAGGATATCCAGGGACATCCTGGGAAGAGAGACATTCTTCTGTGGATTGGGATTCTTTTGTGCTGCCTACAACTGTCCATGAGTGAGCAGTCCACCATTCGGCCTGGAGATCTTGGATTCGTCATTCGTTGGAGTCAACAGCCTGTGTACTGCCTGCCAGCCTTGAGCTTCTTGGCCCCTGAGGTTGTGGAAGCTAGGAAAAGCCTCCAGCCTGACGTTTGCTCCAGGGACTTTGGACTTGCTGGCTTCTATCCGTTTGTGAGCCATTTTCCTAAGATAAATTTCTCTCTTTCTTTATATATATATCTATATATCTATATATCTATATATATAAGCTTTTCTGGTTTTTGTTTCTCTGGAGAACCCAGTCTAACACACTTGGTACTGGGAGTGGTTCTAGAAAGACAAAATCATAAGGATGGGCTTCCTAGTTTGGGTCTCCAGTTTGATTAATTTTAATGACACTAGCGACTCTACGTCTGTTAGTAAAGAGGGCCCTACTAATCCGTGGCATGAGGTGGCAAAATTAATATGTGAAATAGCACCACCAATAGATCAAGTACTTGTGAGAAGTGAGGCTCTGGGTGATCGGATATTTGATAGTTTTCTGCAATTTTATCAGAATGAGGAATATAAGGAAGCTGGTTGGTTGGTCCTACTTATATTGGACAAACTGGTGAAAAAGCTAGATGAGCTCAAAGCTGCTGAGTCTCAGTTTAAGTGCCACATAAAAGACCTCAATACTTCCAGCTGTGCTCTGAAAGAAAGCCTTATATCTTCTAGTAACAGAGCTGATACTGCTGAAAACCAAACCCAGAGTCTTATTGTAAGGGTGGCTGAATTACAATGCCAGCTAAATTGCCAATCCAGAACAGTGTCTGGTGTTAAAGTGAGGGCATTGATTGGAAAAAAATGGGATCCTGAAACCTGGAATGGGGACATATGGACAGATAATCAGGATCATCAGGATATGGAGCCTGTAAATTCTGTTGAATCCCTCACATCTGAAGGGATTACTGTAAAACCATTATCCCCTCCACCTCAGTTTGATGGGATTAACCCAGCTGTTCCAGCTGGGTCATTGCCTGAAGCAGAGGCAATGGAAGACATTGCTGAATGTTCTCAGTCCCCAACCACCCATTATTGCTGCTATAACTAAAGTTAAGTCCAAGCGAGCCCCAAAAGGTGAAATAGAAAGTGTGACTGAGGAGGTGGTATGCATACCCAAAAAGACCTACTTGATTTTGCTAACATGTACAGACAGAAACCTGGAGAATATGTATGGGAATGGCTACTGAGGGTGTGGGATAATGGTGCAAGGAATGTAACATTGAATCAGTCTGAGTTTATTGATTTAGGCCCACTAAGTACAGATTGTTCAATCAGTGTTTTAGCTTGAGAGGTTAGGAAAGGATCTAATAGTTTATTTGGTTGGCTTACTGAAGCATGGCTTATGTGGTAGCCTACCTTAAGTCAAGTTGAAGTACCAGACCTGCCTTGGTATAATGTAGAGGAAGGTATCCAGAGGCTTAGGGAAATTGGCCTGTTAGAATGGATTTATCAGATTAGACCCCTAGAGCCAGAAATGGAGAGTCCAGAAG
>NW_006921603.1:13098832-13111166 GCF_000298275.1 Orycteropus afer afer | reverse complement strand
TCTGAGGCCTTTTACAAGAGTGACTGTTCATTGGGGAAAAGGAAATAATCAGACTTTTCAGGGATTACTGGACACTGGCTCTGAATTGACACTAATTCCAGGAGACCCAAAGTGTCATTGTGGCCCACCAGTCAGAGACGGGGCATGTAGAGGTCAAGTTATTGATGGAGTCTTAGCCGAGGTGCGTCTCACAGTCAGTCCAGTCAGTCCCCGAACCCATCCTGTAGTGATTTCCCCAGTGCCAGAATGGATAATTGGAATAGATATACTCAGCAATTCGCAGAATTCCCACATTGGGTCCCTGACACGTGGAGTAAGGGCTATTATGGTAGGAAAAGCCAAGTGGAAGCCATTAGAACTGCCTCTACCTACAAAAATAGTAAACCAAAAGCAGTACTGCAACTCTGGAGGGGTTGCAGAGATTACTGCCACCATCAAGGACTTGAAGGATGCAGGGGTGGTGATTCCCACCACATCCCCATTTAAGTCACCTGTTTGGCCTGTGCAAAAAATAGATGGATCTTGGAGAATGACAGTAGATTATCGTAAACTTAATCAGGTGGTGACTCCAATTGCAGCTGCTGTTCCTGATGTAGTTTCATTGCTTGAGCAAATTAGTACATTTCCTGCTACTTGGTATGCAGCTACTTATCTGGCCAATGCCTTTTTCTTGATAACCAATTTCAAAAGACCATTAGAAGCAGTATGCCTTCAGCTGGCAAGGCCAACAATATACTTTCATAGTCCTTCCTCAGCGGTATATCAGCTCCCTGGCACTATGTCATAATTTAGTCCGTAGGGATCTTGATTGCCTTTCCCTTCCACAAGACATTACGCTGGTCCATTATATTGATGACATTATGCTGATTGGACCTAGTAAAGAAGAAGTATCTATGACTCTAGTCTTACTGGTGAGACATATGCGTGCTAGAGGCTGGGAAATTAACTCAATGAAAATTCAGGCACCTTCCACCTCAGTGAAATTTCTAGGTGTCCAATGGTGTGGGGCATGTCGAGATATTCCTATTAAAGTGAAGGACAAGTTACTGTATCTGGATTCCCCCACAACTATAAAGGAGGCACAACATCTGGTGGGTCTTTTTGGAGTTTGGAGGCAACATATCCCTCATTTAGGTGTGTTGCTGTCACCTATTTATCAAGTGACTCAGAAAGCTGCTAGTTTTGAGTGGGGCCCAGAACAACAAAAGGCTCTGCAACAGGTCAAAAAATAAAATTATCTTAGAAGCTTATAATTAAGAGTCCTCTTTGCTGTGAGACTTCCTCTATGTATTGTGATTTAATTCCACTAAACTAGTCTTTTTTGAACATGCACCTCATGCCAGGCTCTATTCATACATGTTGTCCAGGGGTTTACAGATGAGTTATGAAAACAAGACAAAATACCTGTCCATTGAAAAGAGTGAAGTTGAGTGTGAAGTAGAGGTTTGCATGGGATACTATGGGTACTGGAAAAGGTATATTTCTCCTATTTGGAATTGGGGGCCTTCCTGGAGAAATGGAGTATAGGAGTTTTGTCTTGAAAGGTTAGGAGGCTATAGCTAGAAAGAGAAAGGCATGAAATTTGCTTTAGAAAAAGAAAATAGCAGAGAGAAAATTGTTATTGTTCTTGTGACATTGATGGAGCACACGTTACTTTGGAGGAGTGGTGGGAAGTTGGGAGAATAAAGAGTGGAAGATCTCAGAAATAAAGAAAGGGAGTTTCATGAACAAGGTCAACAATAAGTGGCCAAGTGAGAAAAAGTCCAAAAAACATCCATAAGAGTTTGGCAACTAGAACAGTGTTGCTGAGAGGTGCCAGCACCTCTCAGGCCTCCAAGGGGAAGAACAGGATTGGTGTTTTCAAGGATTGGTGGACGTTAAGCCAGACTGCAGAGGGTTAAGAGTGAATGGGGGAGATGAGCAAGTAGAGACAGCTGTAAGAAATTCCTTCAAGAGACACAGACAGTTTTCAAAATGACACACAGGCTTTAATATGTTTAAATGTTGAGAAAGAAAGCTAGTGGAAAAGGAAGAGAGAGCAGAGAGCAAAAACACTGAGTAAAAATATCTCAACAATAGGAGAGTACAAACCTGAGTGAGGATTTAGCTTTGCTATGTCATTCCTAAGGGAGCTCTGGTAGCATAGTGGCTAGGGCACTTGACTGCTAACCAGAAGGCTGGCAGTTCAAATCCACCAGCCACTCCTTGGAAGGAAGATGATACTGCCTTGGAAACCCCAGCAGCTACTGTCTCGTTCTCTTTTTTTTTTTGGTCATCGTGAATATATCTGTCACACACATTTTGCCAGTTCAACTTTTTATAGGTGTGGAACTTATGATAGTAATTTGTGTCATCGGCTGTGCAACCTTAACTTTTAATCAAGGCGATTTTTCCATCATCATTAATTTCCTTTTTCCCTTTCCCTCCTGCTACTGGTATATGGTCCTCTTTTTGATTCTAGACTTTTTAATAAGTATGAAGTGATATTTCATGTGTTTTTGATTTGCATTTCCTGACTGTCTAATGATGTTGAACATCTTTTTATTGGCCTTTCATATATCTTTCTTTTGTTTGAAATAATTAATAAAATCTTTTGTTCATTTTGAAATTGGATTGTCTGTCTGGCTTTTGAGTTGTAAGTGTTCTTTATATGCTCCAGATAGAAGTCCTTTATTAGCTTTATGATGTACAAATATTTTCTCCCTGTTTGACTTCTCTCTTCATTTTTTAATGGTGCCTTTTTTTTTAAAAAAAGGAAAAGAAAACAAACTTTTTATTGTGATTTAAGTGAAAATTTATCAACCAGATTTGTTTTACATTCAACAGTTCATGCACCTTTTGTTTCCTGACACTGATTACAATTGCCACAGTGCAAAAGCTGCCTTCCTACTTCCTTCTTGTGGTTACCCTAGCTTTCTTCCTGTGTAAATGCCGCCATTCTGATCTCCCATGGTTGATCTTCTAAGGAATGAATTTCCCTGGTGTAGCTGTTCAGCTCCTAGGCCTGTCTGTTGTTTGGCTGAGAGTTAAGCCATTGGAGTGAGTTGAATTCCAAGCCCTAAGCGTGGTTTTGGCCCATAATCTTAGGGGTTTCACCAGTCTCTATCCGACCAGTGATCCTGGTCTTCTTTTGTTTTTGAGTTTTGTTCCACATTTTTCTCCCACTCTATGCAGGATCTTCAATTTTGATCCCTTACCAAGTGGTTGGCCTTGGTAGTTGGGCATCATCTAGTTCCTCTAGTCTCAGGGTTGTATAGACTGAAGTTCTCATGATCCATTAGTCCTTTTTATTAATTGTTCTCATGTGTCTTTGATTTTCTTCCCTCTTCTTTGCTCTGGACAAGGAGAGACCAATAGTGGTCTCTTAGATGGCCACTTGCAAGCTTTTAAGACCCAAGTTGCTACTCACCAAAGTAGAATATAGAACAGTGCCTTTGTTTACCATGTTGTGCCAATTGAGTTTGATGTACCTCGTGACCATGGTCCTGAGCCTCAGGCTCAGCAACTCATTCCTCAAGGTGCTTAGTTGTGGCTTTGCATATGGGCATTTTTATAGCACATACAAATACATATATAGGAATATTGTCTGCTAAACCTATGTATGGTCATGGGTGTATTCCCGTGCACATACCTATATCTGATCTTCTTGCCCGTCACCTGTGTATCCACCTATAGATTAATTTTCTGTTACTGATAGTATATTGTTGTATATGCAATAGTATTCACCTTTGTTGTCTATCCCTCTTCTGCACCTCTTTGTGTCTTCTTTTTCCTTAGTGGTGGTGTGCTGGTCATGTGTTTTTCTTTCATTGCCTTTCCCTTCACCAAAATCAACATGTTGTCTCTTAACTAACCAGCAATTTTCTCTCTCTTCCCCTCTCATTCCTGGTAATCAACAAAGATACTTTTCCTTCCCTGTGTAAACCTTTCCTTGACTATCTGTGATAATGGATTCATGCAGTATTTGTCCCTCTGTGACTGACTTATTTTACTCAGCATAATGTTCCTTCATGCTCATCCACGTTATGAGGTATTTTGCAGATTCTGCATAATTCTTTAGTGTTGCATAGTATCCCATTGTGTGTATATACCACAGTTCAGTTATCCGTCGCTCTGTTGATGGACACTTAGGTTGTTTCCATCTGTCTGCTATTGTGAATAGTGCTGTGATGAACATGGGTATGCATATATCTATTTGTGTCCCAGATCTCATCTCTTTGGTATATATTCCTAATAGTGGTATTTCTAGATCAAATGGTATTTCTGTTTCCAACTCTTTTTTTTTTTTTTTTTGCTTAACAAACAGGAATTTATTCTTTTACAGTTTCAAAGGCTAGAAGTCCAAGTTCAGAGTGCTGGCTGTAGGGTCTGGGTGAAGGCCCCTTGACCTTGGCCTTTACCTCTACCTCTAGTTCCATGCCCACTGGATCAGGAGGCTTCTGTCTGACTCATGTAGCTCCTGGCAGCTGAGGTTGACAAACTCAAGGTAGACAGGTAAAATGGCATAGTCCCAAGATCAGCAGGCAATACATGAGGCCACTGGTTCAGTCTCAAGATTGGTAGGCAATAGGAAGGTCACCGGTTCAAATACAGGAACTGGAGGTGAAGACTCGCCAATTCGGAATCCAAAATGTGCCAGAATGCTAGAAACTTTTCTTTATGAATTGTGTTATCACTTCCTTTTTTGCTGTTTTAGTATTTGCTAAATATTTTTGCTTGCCTTCTTTTATCTTTTGATGTAAAAGTGTCATTTTTCTTTGCGGTTACCGTGTGATTTATAGTTTTCTTCCCAGGTTTAGAACAGTCTGTTCTATCTTGCAGTTGTCTTGACTTCCCTACCATTTAGAAGTTCTGTAAACTACACAGTTTTTTTTCCCTCTTTTTGGTTTGTAGTTGTCCTCATTTGTCCATTGATGTCTCTTGTTCCCTGTTTACAATCTTATAGGCTTATTTTGGATACTTCCATAACTGAGTTGGTTTCTGGGTTATGTCATCATGTGTGTTCATGGCTGATTGTTGTTTGCTGTTATTATATCTCTGTCCGAAGGACTTCCTTTAGCATCTCTTGTAAGGTTGGTCTGGTTTTAACAAATTCCTTTAATTTCTGCTTGCAGGAGCTCTGGTAGCATAGTGCCTAAGGCGCTTGACTGCTAACCAGAAGGCTGGCGGTTCAAACCCACCAGCCATTTCTTGGAAGGAAGGTTGTGCAATCTACTTTCGTAGTGATACCTCCTCGGAAACCCAAGGGGGGGTCTCTATGAGTCAGGGCTGACTCGATGGCACATAACAACAACAACAACAACAACAACAACAACAACAACAACAATTTCTGCTTATCTGGAAATGTCCTAATTTCACCATCATATTTGAGGGACAATTTTTCTGGGTTTATGATTCTTGGTTGAAAATTTTTTCTTTCAGGGTTTTATATATACCATCCTATTGTCTTCTTGCCTGCGTGGTTTCTGGCAAGAAGTTCTAAGCTTGTTCTTATTGGTTGCCCCTTGTAGGTAACTTTTTGTTTTTCTCATGCTGCTTTTAGAATTCTTTCTTTGTCTTTGGTTTTGGTGAGTTTGATGATGATACGTCTTGATGGTTTTCTTTTGGGGTCTGTCCTGTTTGGGGTTCATTGGATTTCTTGAATGGATATATTCTCATCTTTCATCATACCAGGAAAATTCTCTTCCAACAAATCTTCAACAATTTTCTCTATGGTTTTATTTGTTTCTTCCTGTTCTGGAATTCCAATTATACATAGGTTATTCCTTTTGATGGTATCCCACATGAATCTTAGGGTTTCTTCATTTTGTTTTGATCTTTTTTCTGATCGACCCCTTTCCAAAGAAGTATTGACGTATATGTCTTCAATCTCACTAATTCTGTCTTTAATTGATTGAATTCCACTCCTTTGCCCATTCAATGCGTTATCTATTTCTGAAAATTTAGTATTAATCTTGTGGATTTCTATCTATAGATTTTGTATCATTTCTAATTTTCATTTATTTTGTCATTTTGTTTTCGTGTTGTCTTTCAGAATTGTTCTAGGGTTTGTTCTGTTTTCCTCACTTTTGTCGTGTTTTTCTTGATCTTTCTCTCAATCCATTGAAGGTACCTAAATATAATTCTTTTGAATTCTTTATCAGGAAGTTTCAGTGCTCTTTCTTCAGGGATGTGTTCTGGGTCTGTATCCTGCTCCCTTGTTTCTTTGGCTTTATCTTGCTTGTTTGTATGGACTGTGATGCTCTGTTGTCTTGGAGGTGTTGTGATGTTTTTGTGTTTATATTTGATTGGTGATTGTATATTGGAGTCATTTGCCCGAGATTTTGGTTTTCATTGTTTTGTTTGGATGTTATCTAAGTAAGCAGGGTACTGTGCTTCTCTGTTTGCTAGCTGGCTATGATTATGCACTCACCGTAAACTAAGAGACAAACTCTCTCCTTTCCTGTTGTTAGCCTCCCATATGTCCCTGCCGTCAGCCTCCCATATGTCCCTGCTGTCCTTGGCAAGTAGAGCCTATTGTTAGGTCCCTGGAATCTGAATGAGAATGCTGTCACTTTAAATATCCAAAGTGGGTGCCTCTTGTAAACATTCAAAATGGCTGCACCCTCAGTCACTTTAAATATCCAAAATAACTGCCACTTGTAAACATTCAAAATGGATGCATCCTCGGTCACTTTAAATATCCAAAATGAATGCCACTGTAAACAGTCAAAAATGACAGCGCCCTCCAGACAGCTGAAAGTCCACAGCTCTGGTGTCTCCCTCTTTGCTGTTTTCTTTCCTAGTCGTCAGCCACCAGCGCAGTCATCCCTGCAGCCCTTGGTGACCAGGGGTGGTTGTTAGGTCAATTCTCAGGTCCTAACACCACTTGGAAATATTCAGGCTGTGGGTACCATTGAGTAGCTGACAGTAAGCAGCTCTGTCTGTCTCTGTACTCACTGTTTTTGTTCAGGTTCTTCCACTAGTTGGTACCTAATCCACTTCTGTATACTTCCTTTCAAATCTCAGGGCTCCAGGATTATCTTCTGTATCTCTGTCAATTTGTTTTTCTTTTCTGTGTTGAAGAGGGTCTGTGTAGCTTGTTTGCCTATTCCACCATCTTACCGGAAGTCCATTATTTCCCACTTTTTAAGAAAATGCCATGCCATTTTTCATAGTGGTTGTACTATCTTCCAGCCCCACCAGCAGTGTATGAGAGTTCTAGTCTCTCTACACCCTTAACAGCATTTGTTGTTTTCTGTCTTGTTGAACTTTGCTGTTATTGCTGGTGTGAGATGATAGCTCATTGTTGTTTTGATATGCATCTCTCTAGTGGCTAATGATCTTGAGCATTGCTTCATGTTGTTTGTTGGTTCCCTGAATAACTTCTTTGGTGAAGTATCTTTTCATGTCTTCTGCCCATTTTCTAGCTGGAGTTTTTCTCTTTTTGATATTGGGATGTTGAAGTTTTCTGTAAATTTTAGAGATAAATCCCTTGTTGGATATGTTGTTGCCAAATATATTTTCCCAGTCTGTAGGTTCTCTTTTTACTTTTTTAGAGAAGTCTTTTGATGCACATAAGAATTGAATTTTTAGAAAGTCCCAGTCATCTAGTTTCTCTTCTACTGTTTGTACATTTTGGGTTATGCTTAATGGTCTATTTATGCTGTAAATTAGGACCACTAAATTGCCCCTATTTTTCCTTTCATGAACTTTATAGATTTAGGTTTTACATTTAGGTCTTTGATCCATCTAGAGTTCATTTTTGTATATGGTGGTGAGGTAGGGATCTAGTTTTATTTTTCTGCAAATGCATATCTAGATTTGCCAACACCATTTGTTAAAGAGACTGTTTTCCCCATTTAATTGGTTTTGGCCCTTTGTCAAAGATCATCTGTCCATAGGTGGATGGATCTATTTCTAGATTCTCAATTTTGTTCCACTGGTCTGTGTGTATATCGTTGTACCGATACCAGGCTGTTTTGATTACTGTGGCTGTATAGTAGGTTTTGAGAGTGTGAGACCTCCTACTTTGTTCTTCTTCTCAGTAGTGCTTTTCTTATCTGAGTTTTTTCCTTTCCATATAAAGTCAGTGACTGGTTTTTCCATGTTCTTAAAGAATGTTAATGCCATTTGGATTGGGATTGCATTGAATGTGTAAATAGCTTTGGGTAGTATAGACATTTTCACAGTGTTCAGTCTTCCTGTCCATGAGCAAGGTATGTTCCTCCATTTATGTAGGTCTCTAAGTTTCTTGTAGTACTGTTTCATAGTTTTCTTTGTATAGGTATCTTGTATCACTAGTAAGATTTATTCCTAAGTAATTTATCTTTTTGGCAACTACCGTAAATGGTGTTGTTTTACTTATTTCCTTTTCAGAGATCTATTTATCAATATAGGGAAATCAAACTGAGTTTTTATGGTGATCTTATATTATGCTACTTTGCTGAATCTTTCAATTAGTTCCAGTAGTTTTCTTGCTGAGTCTCCTGGTTTTTCTATATATAGCATCATATCATCTGGAAATAGAAATATGTTTACTTGTTCTTTGCAATTTGGATACCTATGGTAGCTTAGTGCCTAAGGCACTTGACTGCTAACCAGAAGGCTGGTGGTTCAAATCCACCAGCCACTCCTCGGAAGGAAGATGGGGCAATCTACTTCTGTAGTGATACTGCCTCGGAAACCCATGGAGGGGTCGCTATGAATTGAGTCCAACTTGACAGCACATAACAACAACAACAACAACAACAGCATTATTTAGCTATCTTGCTCCATTGCCCTACCTGGGACTTCCAATACAGTGTTGAATAGAATTGGTGATAGAGGCAATCCTTGTTTGGTTCCCACTTGAAAGGGGAATGCTCTCTCCATTGAGCATAATGTTACCTGTTCGTTTTGCATATATGACCTTTATGATGTTGAGGAATGTCCCTTCTATTCCTATTTGGGTGATTGATTTTATCAGGAACAGGTGCTGGATTTTATCACATACCTTTTCTGCATTGATTGATCTGATAACATGGTTCTTTTCCTTTGTTTTATTTATGTGTTGGATTCCTTTGCTTGCTTTTCTAATGTTGAACCATCCTTACACACCTGGTATGAATTCCACCTGGTCATGGTATATTATTTTATTATTTTGATATAGGGTTGGATTCTGTTGGCTAGGATTTTGTTGAAGATTTTTGCACTTGTGTTCATGAGGGATATTGGTCTGTAGTTTCCCTTTTTCATGGTGTCTTTGCCTAGTTTTGCTATCAGGATTATGCTTGCTTCATAAAATGAATTTGAGAGTATATCATCCTTTTCTGCTGGTGGTTCAAACCCAACCAGCCACTCCTCGGAAGGAAGGTTGGGCAATCTACTTTCGTAGTGATACTGCCTTGGAAACTCAAGGAGGGGTCGCTGTGAGTCGAGTCCGACTTGATGGCAAATAACAACAACAACAAGAACAACAACAACAGCAGCATCCTTTTCTGTGTTGTGGAATAGTTTGAGTACAACAGGCGTCAGCTCTTCTCTGAACGTTTGATAGAATTCTCCAGTGAAGTAGTCCAGGCCAGGATTTTTTTTGTGTCTGGGAGTTTTTTTATGACCTGCTCAATTTCCTTTGTTACAGGTCTGTTCAAAATTTCTGCCTCAGTCTGTGTTAGTTTAGACAGGTCTTAAGTTTCTAGGAGTTAGTCCATTTCTTGTAACTTTTCAAATTTATTGGAGAATAGTTCTTTGTAGTATTCTGTTAATATATTTTTTATTTCAGTTGGTTCTATTGTGATGTTACCCATTTCATTTATTATTTGTGTTATTTTTATCTTCTCCTTCTTTTCTTTAGTTAAATTTGCCAACGATTTGTTGATTTTGTTAATCTTCTCAAAGAACCAGATTTTAGTATTGTTGATTTTTTTCTGTTGTTTTTCTGTTTCATTTAATTTCTCTGATCTTTATTATTACCTTTCTTTGGAAATTGTAGGCTTCTTTTTTTTGCTCTTTTTCTGATTGTTGGAGATATTGGGTTCAGGTATTGATTTTGGTTCTTTCTTCTTTTTTGATGTGAGCATTTATTGCTGTAAATTGACTTCTGAGTACTGCTCTTGCTGTGTCCCAAAGGTTTTGGTGTGTTGTGTTCTCATTCTTGTTTGTTTCTAGGAGTTTTTTTATGTCACACTTTTTTTTTTTTTTTTCTGTTAACCAGTGGTTTTTGAACAGTGTATTATTCAGTTTCTATGTATTCCTATTTTTCCTCCTAGTCATCTTATTATCGATTTCTGATTTTGTATTGTTGTGATCTTAGAAGATGCTTTGTAGTATTTTGATGTTTTTAAATTTACTGAGGCTTGTTTTGTGGCCTGACATATGATCTGTTCTGGAGTATGATCCATGTGTACTGAAAAAGAATGTGTATTGTGCTTTCTGTTGGATGGAGTGTTCTGTATGTTTCTATGAGGTCAAGTTAGTTGATTGTATTGTTGAGATCTTCTGCATCTTTATGGGTATTTTTCCTAGTTGTTCCGTCTTCACCACAGGTGGTGTCTTAAAGTGTCCTACTACTGTTGTAGAATTGTTTATTACTCCTTTCAATTCAATTAATGTTTGCTTATGTATTTTTAGGGAATTCTGGTGATGCAATGCTTAAGGCATTTGGCTGCTAACCAAAAGGTTGGTGGTTCGGACCCACCGGCTGCTCTGGGGAAGAAATATGAGGCAGTCTGCTTCTTTATGGATTTATAACCTTGGAAACCCAGTGGGGATCACTATGAGTTGAATTGATTCAGTGGCAATGAGATTTTTTTTTTTTTTTTTTAAATATATTTTGGAGCTCTTTCATTGTGCATAGGTATTTATTATGATTCTGTACTCTTGGTAAGTTGACCCTTTTATCATCATATAATGCTCTTCCTTGTCCATAACACTAGTTTTTGTCTTGAAGTCTATTTTATCAGAAATTAATATTGCCATTCCTGCCCTTTTTTGGTAGCCATTAATTTATTTTTTTCCATCCCTTGATTTTTTTTTTTTTTTTTAATTGTGATTTGGGTGAAAGATTACAGAACAAATTCACTTTCCATACAGCAGCTCACATACACTTTTATCTCATGACATTGACTGCAGTTTCCCACACTGCAACTGCTCCCCTTCCACTTCCTCCCCATAGTTACCTCTTTCCTGTGTCCTTCTCTCCATGCACTTCTGCCACCTGAGCTGTCTCCCTGTGCATGCATAGCCCTTCCATTCTCCCATGATTGACCTGTCCAAGGAGTGTGTCTACCTAATGTAAATGTTCAACTCATATGTCTGTCTTATTTTTTTGGCAGGAAGTCACAGGAGTGGGTTCTATTCCAGACCTGAAGGGCAACTGGGGCCGTACTTTCAGTATTTCCATCAGGCTCTATCAAACCAGCAAACCTAGTTCCCCCCTTATTTTCCCCCAATGATTTTGAGTTTTATTCCACATTGTTCTGCCCTTTTATCCAGGATCTCCTACATAGATCCCCCTCTGAGTGGTTGACAGTGGTAGCCAGGCACCATCTAGTTCTTCTGGTCTCATAGTCGTATAGGCTGAGGATCACATGGTGTACCAGTCGCTTGGACTAAGTTTCCATGTGTCTTTGGTTTTCTTCATTCTTTTTTGCTCTGGATGAGGAGAGACCCATCGTCGCATCTAGATGGCTTCTTGCAGGCTTTTAAAATCCCAGTCGCTACTCACAAAAGTAGGATGTAGAACAGTGTTTTTGTGTAGTATGTTATGTCAGTTGAGCTTGATATCCCCTGGGACTTTGGTCCCAAGCCCACACATCCAACTACTCGCTCCCTCTGGGTAGCTGGCTGTGGCCAATAAGTGACTACAACCTTGTCCCTTGTCAGCTATACCACATACCTGGGAATTCAAACAACACAGAATACACTTGTAGAAACATTGTCTGTCAGCTCTAAACATGGTCATGGGCACACTCTTCCCTGCATATTGTTGTTGTTGTTATGTGTCGTCAAGTCAGACCTGACTCATAGCAAGCCCTCCTTGGGTTTCTGAGGCGGTAACACTATGGAAGTAGATTGCTCAACCTTCCTTCTGAGGAGTGGCTGGTGGGTTTGAACTGCCAGCCTTCTGGTTAGCAGTCAAGTGTAGTTCTGCCTGCTTACCCATCTGTCTACCTGTACATTAATATTTGCCATCACTGACAATGCAGTACTCTATGTGCAGAAGGGTTCATCTTTGTTGTCTACACCTTCCATGCACCTCTCAATGTCTTCCTCATCCTCAGTGCCACTGTGTTGATCACTCACCTTTGGTACATTGTCCTTCTCTTCACCCAAATCAATACTTGTATCTACCTATCTAACAGTGTTCCCTCCC
>NW_006921603.1:13096891-13098182 GCF_000298275.1 Orycteropus afer afer | reverse complement strand
TTTTTTAATTGGATTATTTGTCTTTTTGTTATTGAGGTGTTGGAGTTTTCTATAAATTCTAGAGAATAAGTCCCTTGTTAGATATGTCATTGCTGAATATTTTTTCCCAGTCTCTAAGTTCTCTTTTGACTCTTTTAGAGAAGTCTTTGGAAGCACATAAAAATTTAATTTTTAGAAGGTCCCATTCGTTTAGTTTATCTTCTGCTGTTTGTGCATTTTGAATTATGCTTGATAGTCTATTTATGCCATATATTAAGGCTGCTAAATTTGCCCCCCGTTTTTCCTTGAGGAACATTATAGTTTTAGGTTTCACATTTAAGTCTTTGATCTATCTGGAGTTAGTTTAACAGACAATCTCTTCCCCATTAAATGGATTTCAGCCCTTTGTCAAAGATCAGCTGACCATAAGTCTTTGGATCTATTTCTGAGTTCTCAGTTCTATTCCATTGGTCTATATGTCTGTCATTGTACCAATACCAGGCAGTTTTGACTACTGTGTCTGTATAGTAGGTTTTAAGATACAGCAGTGTGAGACAACCTACTTTGTTCTTCTTTAATAATGCTTTGGTTATCTGAGGTCTCTTTCCTTTCCAAATAAAGTTAGTGATTGGTTTTTCCATTTCCTTGAAGAATGTTGATGGGATCTGGATTGGGATTGCATTGAATGTATAGCTTGCTTTGGGTAGAGTTGACATTTTCACAGTGTTCAATCTTCCTATCCATAAGCATGCTATGTTCTTCCACTTAATGTAAATCTCTTATGGTTTCTTGAAGTAGTCTTTTGTGGCTTTCTTTGTACAGGTCTTTTGTGTCTCTGGTAAGATTTATTCCCAAGTATTTTATTTTTTTCATAGCTATTAGAAATGGTATTGATTTCTTTATTACTCTTTCAGCAATATCTTTGCTGGTGTTGAGGAATCCACCTGATTCTTGGATGTTGATCTTGTATTCTGTCATGATGCTAAATTTCTCAGTTTGTTCCAGTAGATTTTTGACTGAGTCTCTTGGGTTTTCTAGGTAATAGGGATAGTTTGATTTCTTCCTTACCAAATTTGGATGCCTTTGATTTCCCTTTCTTGACTTATTGCCATGGCTAGGACTTCCAATACAGTGTTGAATAGAAGTGGTGATAGAGGACATCCTTGTGTGGTTCCTGTTTGCAAGGGGAATGGTTTCAGTCTCTGTCCATTGAGAATAATGTTTGTTGGCTGTTGGTTTTGTATAGATGCCCTTTATTATGTTGAGGAATGTCCCTTCTATTCCTATTTTGCTGAGAGTTTTGATCAGGAAT
>NW_006921603.1:13084585-13096421 GCF_000298275.1 Orycteropus afer afer | reverse complement strand
TTCATACACGTTTTGTTTTGTGACCCAGGTTACATTCACTGCAGTGTAACTGCTCTCCTTCTGATTTTTCCCTGTGGTTTCCCTTCCCATGTCTTTCTTGCCTATACATTCCTGCCTTCCTGCCTTTCTCCTTGTGCAAATGTTGGCCTTCTGATCTCCCGTGATTGATCTAAGAAGTGCATCTCTCTGGTGTAGGTGTCCAGCTCATAGACCTGTCTGTTGTTTGGCTGAGATTGGTATTGGAGTGAGTTCAGTTCCTGGCCTGAATGGTTATTTAGGGCCATAATCTTTGAGCTTTCACCAGACCAGTAAGTCTGGTGCTTTTTATGTTTTTGAGCTTTGTTCCATGTTTTTCTTCCACTCTATCCAATTTGATCCCTTTCTGAGTGATTGACATTGGCAGCTGGGCACCATCTAGGTCTTCTGGTTTCAGGCTGAGGTTTTCGGTCCATTGGTTCTTTGGACTGTTTCCATGTATCTTTGATTTTCTTTACTTCTTTGCTCTGGACAAGGAGAGACTAATAGTTGGAGCTTAGATGGATGCTCACAAGCTTTTAAGACCTCAGTTGCTACTAACTGAAGTAAGATGTTGTTGTTATGTGCTGTCGAGTCAGACCTGACTCATAGCGAGCCCTCCTTGGGTTTTCAAGGCAGTATCACTGTGGAAGTAGATTGCCCAACCTTCCTTCCAAGAAGTAGCTGGTAGGTTTGAACCGCCAGCCTTCTGGTTGGCAGTCAAGTGCCTTAGGCACTACGCTACCAGAGCTCCTCATGAGATTATAGCCTAGAAAATGCTACAGGGCGGTTCTACTTTGTCTCATTGGGTTGCTGTGAGTCAATATTGACTAGATGGCACTTAACAACAATCACCACCTCTTACACTTAGAATTATGGTCCGTTTTTAGTCGCTTGTTTATAGTGTGGGATAAGGGTCTAAATTCATTCATCTTTTGCACATGATGTTCAGTTGTCTTAGTGCTCTTTGCTGAGAAGACTATCTTTTTCTCCACTGCATTGTCTTGTCATCTTTATTGAACATCAATTGACCATAAATGTAAGGGCTTCTTTCTAGGCACTCAATTATATTTCGCTCATCTGCTAATCCATAATCAATAATATTTATTCATACAGTAGTACTCTACTGTTCTTATTACTATAGCTTTGTTGTAAAATTTGAAACATAGAAGCATAAATCTTCCACTTTTGTACTTTTAAAAATTGTTTTGGCTAGTTTTCTTTGTTCTTTTTCAATTTCATATGAATTTTAATATCAGTATATGTTTTGCCAGTATCTGCAAAAATCCTGTTAGGTTTTGTTAAGAATTATGTCCATTCTATAATGTGGGTGATGCAAATAGTTACTGGATTATTAACTGAAAGATAGGTACTTCAGACCTCCCACCCAGAGTCACCTTGGAAGATGAGCCTGGCTGTGTGTTTCTGAAAGGTCAGAGCCTTGAAAGTCCTGTGGAACAATTTTGCTCTGCACACATGAAGTCACCATGAGTTAGAATTGACTCAGATGCAACTAACAGCAATAACATCTGTAGATCAATTTTGGGAGAATTGTCATCTTTACAGTATTGAGTCTTCCAATCGATAAACATGGATGTCTTTTCCTTTATTTAGATCTCATCTCTTTCAGCAGTGTTTTGTCGTCTTTGGTGTATAAGTCATATTTTAAAAATTTATTTCTAAGTAGCTTATTCTTTACATTATTGTGGATAGAATTAACAATATTTTCATTTGTTTGTTTGGGGCAATCTACTTCCACAGTGATACTGCCTTGGAAACCCAAGGAGGGGTCGCTATGAGTTGGGTCCGACTCGACGGCGCATAACAACAACAAGTATATAGGAATAAGTTTTCAGTATTGACCTTGTAACCTTTACCGTACTCATTTATTAGTTCTAGTAGTTTTAATTTTTTTGTTGATTCCTTAGAATTTTCTGCATACAGGGTCCTGTTTTCTGTAAATAAAGACAGTTTTATTTCTTCTTTTCTAATTTGGGTGTTTTTTATTTTTTTCCTCTCCTGGCTAGAATCTTCAGTACAGTGTTACTAGAAGCAGCAAGAATAGATATTCTTGTTTTGTCTCTGATTTAAGGAGGAAAGTATTCACACTGTCAGCATTTGGTATGATGTTATTTGTAGAGAGATGATACAATAAAGAAGAGAACCAAGATTTGAGAAATATAGAGTTAGAATAAACAGGATTTAGCAAAAATTGTATATAGTTTAAAACCAAACCAAACCATACCCATTGTTGTCAAGTTGGCTTCCAACTCATAGCCACCCTATAGGACAGAGTAGAACTGCCCCCATAGGGTTTCCAAGACTAATCTCTACAAGAGTAGACTGCCACATCTTTCTTCTGCAGAGTAGCTGTTGGGTTCAAACTGCTGACCTTTGGTTAGCAGCCAAGAGCTTAAGCACTGTGCCACCAGGTCTTCTGTATATAGTTTAGACCAGCATAAAATTTGTACAGTTGTGGGTAAGGAGATTCTTGCTTTGTTTTTAAGAAGTAGGGTGGAGTTTATGATCAATTTATATCTTTTTTTACAGTAGAAGTTTTCCCTTTGCTTGTGGTGCAGTGGTTAAGGCTTTCAACTGCTAACCAAAAGGTTGGTGGTTCGAACTCACCAGTGACTCCATGGGAGAAAGATGAGGCAGTCTTCTTCCAAAAAAGTATGCAGCCTTGGAATATCCCAATTGGGCAGTTCTGCACTGTTGTATAGGATCACTGTGAGTCGGAATTGACTCGATGGTAGTGAGTTTGGTTTTGGTTTTGGTTTTAGTTGCTAGTTTCAGATCAGTGTTAATACTTCCAAATGTTAAATTTTAAATTCTATTTTTTTGCACAGTTTAGCTATACAGTTACCCACTTTTTCATTTAAGTAATTTAATACACTCAGAAACCCAAGGAGGGGTCACTATGAGTTGAGTCCGACTTGACGGCACATAACAACAACAACAACAACAACAACAACGTGATAGAGGTAGTATCATCAACATCTTTCAGTTCAGGAAATTGAGAAACAGTGAAATGCTGTAGATCACAGTGATAGAATCAATAAACATATCCAAACTTGTTGCTGTGGAATCAGTTCCTGACAATATGTTCGGAGTATGTGAGACTAAGTGTCACCATCCTTGCCTCCGAGGAGCACTCTGGCTGTACTTCATTCAATACAGCTTTGTTTGTTCCTCTGGCAGTACATGTTATATTTAATATTCCTCAGGAATTCAGAGGCATCGATTCGTCTTCTTTCTTCCTTATTCATTGTCCAGCATTCATATGCATATGAGGCGGTTGAAAGTACCTTGCCTTGGGTATTGATTATGGATCCAGGAAACATGAAATCCTTGACTACTTCAGTCATTTCTTTCTTTGTCATAATGTTACTTATTGGTCCAGATGTGAGGGTTTTTGTTTTATGTTGAGGTATAATCTATACTGAAGGATGTATGTAGTTTTTGATATTCATCAGTAAGTTATATATCAATAAGTTACATGTCTTGTAAAAAAAATTTCATATTGCATAGGAGAGCATTGTGTTTTAGTAGTAGTCTACCTTATCAGCTAACAAATGAGATAATTTTGTTGTCAACTAGACTATTAAAGAAAAGGCTATACATTTAGGCTCTTCGGTGTACCTTTTTCCCCACCAGAAAATATGTATCTAACTATTTGACAGTAGTAGATAAAAAGATGTACTTTGGTTCCAATCAGATAGAAACTCGCAATACTTATAGATTAGTGTCTTTTTCCTGGAGGGTATTTTACACAGTCTGTATTCTAGGCCATCTCTAAACTCACACTTTGTACCCTTCTCTTCTCTCTTATGCCTGTCTCTTCAGTTTTCTCTGTTTCCTTACTGTCTTAGATATTGAGGATATGAAGATTAATAAGATATAGTTCCTACCCTTAAGAAGTTTGTATCAGTTGTTTTATTCTAACCTTCTTTATTTGATGACTTTTATGGGGAGAAACTATGAATTTATTTTATTCTTGTTTTTCACTTTGTTGTTAGGTGCCATCAAGTCAGTTCTGACTCATAGCAGCCCCATATACAACAAAACTGCACTGCCTGGTCTTGTGCCACCCTCACAATAGTTGCTATGCTTGAGCCCATTGTTGTAGCCACTATGTCAGTCCATCTCATTGAAGTCTTGCCCTTTTTTGTTGACCTTCAACTTTATCAAGCATGATACCCTTCTCCAGGGACTGACCTTTTCTGACAACATGAGAAAAGTATGAGGGTTGAAGTCTGGCCGTTCTTCTAAGTAGCATTCTGGCTGTACTTCCTCCAAGACAGATTTGTTCATTCTTCTAGCAATCAGTGTTCTTTGACAACATCACAATTCGAATGCATCAATTTTTCCATGGTCTTCCTTATCCATTGTCCAACTTTAACATGTGTACAAGGCTATTGAAAATACCATGGCTTGGGTCAAGCACACTTTAGTCTTCAAAGTGACATCTTTACTCTTTAACACTTTAAAGACATCTTTTGCAGCACATTTGCCCGGTGCAATATGTCATTTGATTTCTTGATTCCTGCTTCTGTGGACATTGATTTTATGTAGATCCATGTAAAATGAAATCCTTGACAACTTCTATCTCTTTTCCATCTACGAAGATTTTGCTTACTAGTACAGTTGTGAAGATTTTTGTTTTCTTTATGTTGAGCTGTAATCCATTCTGAAGGCTGTAGTCTTTGATCTTCATCAGTATTTCAAGTTATTTTACTTTTACCAAGCAGTGTTGCGTCATCTACATCTCGCAGGTTGTTACTGAGTCTTCCTCCAATCCTGATGCTGCATTCTTCTTCACCTAGTCCTTCTTCTCAGATTATTTGCTCAGCATACAGACTGAATAAGTATGATGAAAGGATACTATCCTAACAACACCTTTCCTGATTTTAAGTCATGCAGTGTCCCCTTCTTTTGTTGGATGACTGTCTCTTGGTTTATGTACAGGTTCCTCATGAACACAGTTAACTATTCTAGAGTTCCCATTCTTCTCAATGTTATCCATAATTTGTTTATGATCCACACGGTTGAATGCCTTTGCATAGTCAATAAAACACAGGTAAAAATCTTTGTGTTATTCTTTGCTTTCAGCCAAGATCCATCTGACATCAGCAGTGATATTCCTCCTTCCATGTCCTCTTCTGAATCTGGCTTGAATTTTTTTCAGTCCCTGTCAGTATACTGCTGTGAGTTTTTGAATTATCTCTAGCAGAATTTAAATGTGTGTGATACTGATGATACTGTTCAATAATTTCTGCATTCTATTGAATACCTTTCTTCTGAATGGGTTCAAATATGAATCTTTTCTAGTCAGTTGGCTAGGTAGCTGTCTTTCAAATTTCTTGGCATAAATAAGTGAGTTTCTCCAGCACTGTATCTGTCTGTTGAAATGTTTCAATGGGTATTCCCTCAATTCCTGGAGCATTGTTTTTCACCATTTCTTTCAGTGCAGCTTGGACTTCTTGCTACAATACTATTAGCTCGCTCTTCTTTTTTTAAAAAACACACAAACAGAATATATTAAAATAATCCAAAAGTGAGAAAGGAAGAGGAGAACAAATATAGAGAGGACAAACAGGATCCAAGTAGTATAATGGTATGCTTAATCTAACAATCAAGGATGTTATTAAATGCCAGTGAACTAAACAGTCCAGTGAGATTCCAGAATGAATGAAAAGGAAGACCTGATTATATACCAACTATAATAATCACACTTTAAATATAAGATGCAATAAACTGAAATGGATTTAAAAAGATATACCTTATAAACTATAAACATAAGGTTGTCAAGTATATGTTGTTATGTGCTGTCGAGTCAGACCTGACCCATAGCGACCCCTCCTTGTTCGAGTATATAGGCAAGTATATATATTATATTAAGAAAACTAAATAAAAAGATTACTATGGATTTTGCTGTTGTTATGTGCCATCAAGTTGGTTCTGACTCATAGTGATCTTACGTACAAGAGAAAGAAAGACTCTGTGCTATGTCAGGGACTACTTGTCTCCCGATACCATGTGCAAAGTATGTGAGATGAAGTTACACCATTGTCACTTATAAGGACCATTCTGGCTATATTTCTTTGAAGATAGATTTGTTCATTCCTCTTAACAGTCCATGGTTGATTCAATATTGTTCTCCAGCACTATAATTCAAATGCATCAATTCTTCACTCTTCCTTATTATTCACTATCCAGTTTTCATATGCATATGAGACAATTGAAAATACTATGGCTTAGGTCAGGGGCATCTTAGTCTTCAAAGTTACATGTCTCATTTTTAACGCTTTAAAGTGGTCTTTTGGAACAGTTTTATCCAATGTACTACTTTGTTTGATTTCGTGACTGCTGCTTTCATGGGCATTGATTGTGGATCCAAGTAAAGTGAAATCTTTGACAACTTCAGTATTTTCTCTACTCTTCATGATGTTATTTATGGGTACAGTTGTGAGAATCTTTGGTTTAGTTTAAGTTGAAATGTAATCTATACTGAAAGCTGTGTCTTTGATCTTCATTAGTAAGTGCTTCAAGTCTTCTTCTCTTTCAGCGAGAAATGTTGTGTCATCTGCATATTGTAGTTCGTTAATGAGTCTTCTTCCAATCCAGATACTTTTTAATCTCATTCATAGTAAGTAAGCATCAGTTATGTTTTCAGTTAACTCCTAGGATGGTATTGTGCTCTATTTGTATCTAAAATCCTAGCATAGGACTGGGGTCTTAAAGGCTTTCGAGTGGCCATCTAAGATGCAGCTATTGGTCTGTCATTTCTTGGGTGCTTGATCTTAATTTTTTAGGTCACTTGCTTGGTTGGAGGAAATCAGACTCAAGCTAAGGAGAAACCCAGTGGAAAGGAACCGAAAGACAGCTTCATCTTGAAATAGGAATTGAGGCCCTCAGTTTACCAACCCACAAGAAAATGAATCCTGCCAACATCCATGTGATCCTCTCCCAATTGAACGTTAAGATGAGAACCACAGTTTGTGTGCATCTTCGTGAGAGATCTTGAGGATTATGGGATTTATTAGTGAATTAACAGGCTACAATTCAGGTTCTGGAAGGGGCTCAGAATATAATTCTTCAATCAGGACAGTCTCCCCTCTGCTGTGCCCTCAGACAGGCTTCTCTGCCCTTGGCCTCTCAGACTGGCCTCTGCCTCTGTAGGCCAGGTGAGCCTGCACCTCTGTCTTGTGCCTCTTGATTCCACTGCCACCGTTTCTCCTCTAGGCATCTCTCCACCAGGACCACCATTAGTTCTTGATCATATGCTGCCTCCTGAAATAATTGAATGTCAACCAATTATTTTTGGTACCCGCCCACTGCCATTGAATTGATTCTGACTCATGGTGACCTCGTTAGGTTTCTAAGGTGCTAAATCTTTCTGGAAGTAGATTGCCCCATCTTCCTTCCATGGAGTGGCTGGTGGATTTGAACCACCAAACTTCTGGTTAGCAGTCAAATGCCTTAGGCACTGTGCCACCAGAGCTCCTTTATTTTTGGAACCAAAAAAAAAAAACCAAACCGAACTCACTGCTGTCGAGTTGTTACCACTCATAGTGGCCCCTTCTTGGTTTCTGAGGTGGTATCTCTATGGAAGTAGAGTGCCCAGTCTTCCTTCCAAGGAGTGGCTGGTGGGTTTGAACCGCCAGCCTTCTGGTTAGCAGTTAAAATGCTTTAGGCACTATACCACCAGAGCTCCCATTTTTGGAACAGTGGCTGTGTATTCCTTCCACCTTCTTTTGATACTTCTATAGGGTGTAGTGCCTAAGGCATTTGACTGCTAACCAGAAGGCTGGCGGTTCAAACCCACCAGCCACTCCTCGGAAGGAAGGTTGGGCAATCTACTTCCGTAGTGATACTGCCTTGGAAACCCAAGAAGGGGTCGCTATGAGTTGGATCCGACTTGACGGCAGTAGGTTTTTTTTTATATTGTTCAGTAATTTGCCATGGAATCCTTCAGTACTACAATTCAAGACTTGAATTTTTCTTCAGTTCTTTCAGCTTTAGAGATGCTGAGCATATTCTTCTCTTTTGATTTTCTAACTATAGGTCTGTGCACATTTCATTATCATACTTTACTTTGCTCTTTAAAATCTTCTGTTCAGCTCTTTTACTTCATCATTTCTTTCATTTACTTTATCTACTCTCCATTGAGGAGGAAGTTTCAGAGTCTCTTCTGACATCCATTTTGGTCTTCCCTTCATGTCTTTTTAATGACCTTTTACCTCCTTCATATATGCTGTTCTTGATGTCTTCCCATAATTCTTTTGGTCTTTAGTCATTGGTGTTCAGTGCTTCAAATTTATTCTTCAGATGGTCTCTAAATCCAGGCTGTACTTTGAATCTTGTTGACTTGTTTTAATTTTCTTTAGCTTCAACTTAAACTTACATGCAAGCAATTGATGGTCTGTTCCACACTTGGTCCCTGGACTTGTTCTGATTGATCATATTGAACTTCTCCCTCATCTCTTTCCACAGATAATAGTTGATTTGATTCCTGTTGTTTTCTATCTGGTGAGGTTCTCGTTTATAGTTGCCCTTTATGATCATTGTATTTGCAATGAATAAGTCATTTGTCTTGCAAAATTCTATCATGCAATTTCCAGCATCATTTCTATCACCAAGGCCTTACTTTCCAACTGTCAATGCTTCTTTGTTTCCAACTTTTGTCTTCCATTCACCAGTACTTATCAATACATCTTGATTGGATGTTTGGTCAGTTTCAGACTGCAGAAGTTAGTAAAACTCTTAAATTTTTTCACCTTTGGCTTTAGTGGTTGGTGTGTAAATTTGAATAATAGTAGTACTAACTGGTCTTCATTGTAGATATATTGATATTATCCTGTCACTGACAGCATTATACTTAGGATAGATCTTAAAACGTTCTTTTTAATGATGAATGTGATGCTATTTTCACTGTAGGTCTGTAAATATTTATGAAGCATCCAGTGTGTGGTTGAGTGGTAGAAATCTCACATTCCATATGGGTTTGATTCTCTGTTAATTTACCTCAAGCACAGATACCACCACCTGTTGATGGAAGCTTGCATGTTGTTATTCTGAACAGGTTTCAGTGGAGCTTCCAGAATAAGACAGACTAGGAAGAAAGGCCTAGTGATCTACTTCTGAAAGTCAGCCATCGAAAACCCTGTGGATCACAATGGTCCAGCTCCTTTGTATATGTGGTCACAATGGTCCGATTTTGTGCATGGGGTTGCCATGAGTTGGGGGCTGACTTGATGCCAGCTGACAACAACAACAAATGTGCTAGGCTGTCTCCTGGAAGATGCAAAGGTATATAAGATAAATTCCTCCCTTTCACTTGTTTAGTTCCTTGCAAGAAGATAGATAAACAGATTTCAAAACTATTTGTTAGGTGCTGTGACAGAAGTAGTATTTGGTTATCACAATTACGTATTTCTTAAGAGAAAAATTCCACCAGAGTTAAAGAGTATACATTTTCTTGAATGGCAAAGGATACAGAAATGAATCTGTATCATGACATTTACACAAAGTAAGGGACAGTATAGCATATTCCAGTCAGTGGTGAAGGTTCCTTGTCCTTCCTAATTCCTCAAGGAGACTACAAAGGTGCCTCTGAAGAGTGAGAGAATACCAAGCCTGAGAAGTGAAATTCTTGATGATTCACTATACTAGTTTCTGTACACACCCCCACTGTGCTTTATACTTGGAGATTGTATTACCATTTCAGAAGAATCTACTTTACAATAAATGTACTTCTATGAAAAATAATTTCTACAGACATTGGGCTTTCCTACCCAATGTTATCAATGCTAAGTTCTTCTTGTTCAGTCATCAAAAGCAGTCAGTGACCAGTGTTCTTGAATAGCTTCTTGAAAGGTCCATTTCCTTACATGCATATGGCTCTGTATGCAGTGGTTTGAAAGCACAGAAGAGTATCCAACTGTAGTGAAATAGAATAGTAATAATTAGGAAAGACTTTATGGAGGATGTGATGCATCTCTTGAAGGATATTTGCCTCTTTGGTACTCCATGTCTAATTTACTGTTTTTCCCTTTTAAGAGACCTCCTACTAAACAAAACAAAACAAACCCAAGCAGATCGACTGTTGTCAAATTGATTTCAACTTATGGTTGATTCCATGCATTTCAGTGTAGAATCGACCTTAATTGGGTTTTTAATGGCTGTGATCTTTTGACTGTAGATCACTAGGCCTTTCTTTAGAGGCTCTTCTGAGTGAATTCAAGCTGCCAACATACTGATTACTAGCTGAGTGCCGAATTGTGTGTTCCACCTGGATACTCCCCTGTTAAACCAAACTTAAACCTACTGTTGTTCAGTCTATTCCTACTCATAGGGACCCCATAGGACAAAGTAGAACTGCCCCCATAGAGTTTCCAAGACTATACATCTTTACAGAAGCAGATTGTAACATCTTTCTCCTGCGGAGCAACTGGTGGGTTTGAACTGCTAACCTTTTGGTTCCCAGCCAAGTTCTTTAACCATCGTGCCACCACGGCTCCTTTCTCCTGTTAGGGTAGAATAATAATAATAACTGAAAGCTTCAAGATAAATTATAGACATCATTTGCATCTCTAAAATATGAAGACATTTTCTGTATTACTATGGTACTGTTGCCATGCAATGAAAAAATCAAGAGTAATTGTTAATTATGTAATTATGCACTACTCACATATGTTGTTGTTATGTGCTGTCGAGTCATCTCTGACTCCTAGAGACCTTATGTACAACAGAATGAAATATTGACCAGTCCTGTGCCAGCCTCATGATCCTTACTATACCTGAGCCCATCACTGTAGCCACTGTGTCAGTCCATCTTGGTGAGGGACTTCCCCTCTTTCGTTGACCCTGCACTTTACCAAGCATGACATCATTTTCCACAGAATGGTCCTTTCTGACCACATGACCAAAGTAGCTGAGATGGTCTGGCCCATTCTTGCCTTCAGTGACCATTCCAGCTGCACTTTGTTGAGGACATATTTGTTCTTTTAGCAGTCCATGATACTTTACACCTCAGTACACTCACATATGAGCAGCATTAAAAGTCCTGATGGAAACCAAGCCAAACCCACAGTAGTGATGCTATAGATAGAGTAGAACTGCTCCAGGCTTCCAACCTGTAAATCTTTCTGGAAGCAGACTGCCACATCTTTGTCCTGTGGAAAAGCTATTGGATTTGAACTGCCAAACTTTTAGTTGGTAGCTGAGCACTTTAACCATTGTGCCATCAGGGCTCCTATCAAAAGGCCTAATAGGAGTTCAAAATCAAAATTACTGCCTTTTCACCTGCAGAGGCTTTCTTTACAGAATGTGCCCCTTTCTCTCTTTCTGTTTCTCAAAGATTTTATGCCCTCCCTAGTTTTTATTTTCAACCTCTGTCGTTTTTCATGCTGTTCTCTTCTTCCTTTATCTATTCTAACTTAGTCTTTTAAAATACAAATATGATCTTAAAAAAAAAAAACCCAACAAAACCCATACCCACTGTCATCGAGTTGATTCGATTCATAGTGACCCCTCCTGGGTTTTCGAGGTGGTATCTGTACAGAAGTATATTGCCCAGTCTTCCTTCCGAGGAGTGGCTGGTGGGATTGAACTGCCAGCCTTCTGGTTCGCAGTCAAGTGCCTTAGGCACTATGCCACCAGAGCTCAAAAATCAAAGCCAGAAGAAAAACAAAGTAGGAGGTCTCACATTGCCGGATCACAAAACCTACTATACAGCCACAGTAGTCAAAACTGCCTGGTATTGGTTCAATGACAGATACATAGACCAATGGAATAGAATTGAGAACCCAGGTATAGA
>NW_006921603.1:13067426-13083020 GCF_000298275.1 Orycteropus afer afer | reverse complement strand
AAAAAAAAAAAAAAAAAAATCAAAGCCAGTCCAATTGCTGTCAAGTTGATTTGAATTCATGGCCACCCCACATGTTGCAGAATAAAACTGTGCTCCATAAAGTTTTCAGTGGTTGTGACCTCTTAGAAGCAGATCACGAGACCTTTCTTCAGAGATGCTTGTGGAACCACCAACCTTTCAGTTGGGAGACAAGTACCAGACCATTTACACTACCCAGGGCTCCTCAAGTCACCTATAAAAACAGTTGTGCTAATTCAGTGTCTGGATCCTTAAAAGTCATGGATGATAAAGTCTTATCTTTGTATTAGATTTTTGTAATTGAGTAGTTGGCACATAACACTGCTTAATACATGCATGTGAAGTGATTGAATGTGAAAGAAAGAAGGAAATACGGAAGGGAGGAAGAAGGGGAAAAGATTACATCTTAAATCTTAAAAAATTTTTGTAAAATGAAGTTATGTTGAAACTCAGGTGGAAATTCTAATGAGGACCAAGATATTCAAGGCTCTGAAATTAGCTTTAGAACACTCCAGAGCAAAACAGTTATTAAGTTGGAACAGACCATTAAGTCTGTATCACTTGATGTGCAGTGGACAATAGGAAGAAAGTAGAGTTTATTTTTTGGAAAGAGTGAAAGAACAGAAAGTAGGTTTTACAAAATAAGGAAGTGGCCCATTGGAGATCACTGAGTAAAGGTTACATATGAACATCAGGAAGATAATTGCACAAAATGGACAGTGGTCTTTATTTTGTGTTCTTGAGTATTCTGGTTACCTAGAGCCACTCTGACAAGAAATATACCACAAATGGGATGGCCTTAACAAATAGGAGTTTATTCTTACAAGTTGGAGGCTTTAAGTCAAAGTTCAAAATGTCAGGCTCCAGGGGCTGGGTGAAAGCCCTTCAACCTTGGGGTCTCTCTCTGCCTCCTGCTTCCGGCCCACTGGAGCTGGAGGCATTTCTTCACTCAGATAGCTGTTGGCTGCTGAGGCTGAGGTCTCAAGGTTGACAAGTAAAAAGGCACAGTCCCGATGTTACCAACCCACACGGCAGGCCATTAACTTAAGTCCACTGTAAGTCCCAAGGTCAGCAGAGCATAGCAGGCTGCTGAGCAACAATATGGCTACATGCAGGGTCCAAGCATGCCAAAGGCTATAAAGACCATACCCAAAGGCTTCTCCTTATATACAGGAAGCAGACCACATACCCAAAGGCAGCTTATCCAGCTGCTCGTGGTAGATCCCACCATGGAGTTGATTGCCAGTCTCCTCATGGGGATTAACTACCACCAGCTGCCCAGCCATTCAGCCAGGCCCAGCCAAGTTGACACACAAACCGAACTACCACATTGAGTTACACTTTTTCCATAGATAAAATACTACTAATATAATGGGGTAGTAATTTAGTTACTAGATTTAGAACTAACTGAATATTTTGCTTTATAGTTTTTTTCAATCTCAGTAATATAGAAATTGAGCTATCAATCCATTAAAATATATGAAATGATTTTGTTTTAGAAATGCTATTTATTTAGGTAAGTTTGAAATACTAGTATGCCTCCAGGGGTCAGTAACCAGATTGAAATCTTGGGACTTTGAAACTCTAATCTTGATTCAAATAAAGATTTATCTGTTGAGTTATGTTATAGTAATGCCTTTATGATTTACTTCATTTGTCAGTAATTTCAGTAATACTGTATGTTATATAAACAAAACCAAACTCAATACTGTTGAGTCAGATCCAATGCATGGTGACCCCTCCTTGGTTTCCAAGGCGGTATCACTACAGATGTAGATTGCCCAACCTTCCTTCTGAGGAGTGGCTGGTAGATTTGAACTACCAGCCTTCTGGTTAGCAGTCAAGTGCTTTAGGCACTATGCCAGCAGACCTCCCGTATATTATATAGGGATTAATATTTACCTGTTTTAAGTGCCATATACTAAGTATTTTTTGGAAAACAAAGATGAATAAAACCAGTGCTTCTGTTTATGTAGAGCATATATGAAACATGGAAAAAATAAGGAAGAAGGAAAATGCAACTTAGGCTATGAAGAATGCTCTAAGAAAAACCAAACTCACTGCCATTGAGTCAATCCCAACTCATAGTGACCCCTGTTGGGTTTCCAAGGTGGTAAATCTTTATGGAAGTAGATTGCCCAGTCTTCTTTCCGCAGAGTAGCTAGTAGGTTTGAACCATCAATCTTCTAGTTAGCAGGCAAATGCCTTAGGCATTATGCCACTCCTTTATGATGAATGCTCTGTGTTAGACTGGATTCTCTAGAGAAACAAAACCAGTAAATCTTAGAGAGAGAAAGGGAAATTTATCTTAGGAAAATGGTTCACACACTTACAGAAGCTGGCAAGTCCAAAATTCTTGCATTAGACGTCAAACTGGAGGCTTTTCCTGACTCACGCAGCTGCAGGGGCTGAGGAGCTCAGGGTTGACAGGCAGTATACTGGCTGTTGACTCCAATGAATGACAAATCCAAAATCTCCAGGCTGAATGGTGGATTGTTCGCTCACAGACAGTTGTAGGCAGAATCCCGATCCACAGAAGAGAGTCTCTTTTCCCAGGATGTCCATAAATATACTGGAAGCAGGCCACACCTCAAGGGAAACTCCCTTTCAGTGGATTGGCTGCTCAGAACATATATATCTGATCCCATCATTGGAACAACCCACATCACAAATGCTTAAACCACACAGAACTGTGGTTCAGCCACGTTGACACACAGCTCCAACTATCACATGCTCTAAGAGCTCTAAAGAGGGGTTGGTGATGGTGGTATTATTTTTAGCTGTTGTGAGTTAAGAAGTTTGTACGGTACAGTGAGGTGAAATGAAAAACGGGCTCAAACAGGGGTGTTGGTCTCAGTAAATAATGACATTTACTCAGTGATGAGATCACATGCTTTATTTCCTTACACAGTGATTAGGATGAAGATGAATTGGGCAAGATTTATCATGAAGTGGTGTTCTAGTTACCTAGTGCTGCTCTGATAGGAATATACCACAGATGGGATGGCTTGAACAAACAGGAGTTTATTCTCTTACAGTTTGAAGGCATTAAGTCTGAGTTCAAAGTGCCAGGCTCTAGGGGCTGGGTGAAAGCCCTTCAACCTTGGGCTTCAGCTCCGCCACCTCCTTCTGGCCCATAGGAGCTAGAGTCTTTTCTTCACTTAGACAGCAACTGGCTGCTGAGGCTGACAAGCCCAAGGTTGACAAGCAAAAAGGCACAGTCCTGATGTTACCAAACCACACAGCAGGCCATTAACTCAAGTCCATTGAAAGTCCCAAGGTGGGCAGAGGATGGCAGGCTGCTGAACGACACAGCTACACACAGGGTTCAAGCATGCCATGAGCTAGAGACCAGTCCCACAGCTTACATACAGGCAGCAGACCACATACCCAAAGCAGCTACTTAGCTGCTCCAATAGATTCCACCATGGAATAAATTACTAATCTCCCCATGGGGAATAACTACATTCAGATGCCCAGCCACTCAACCAGGCTCAGCCAAGCTGACACACAAACTTAACCACCACAGTTGGTCTCCTTCAGACCCTCACCCCAGGGTGAGTTGACACAGGAAACCTGCTCTACACACTATGTCCCCAAGATACATTGTGAACAAAAGACAAAGGTTGTGTGCCTCAGGGTACATGGGAAAACAGAAGGGAGGTAAGAGGAAGGGGCCTTTGTTCAGCTGTTCCTGGTCTCACCATCCTGTTACCAAGAAGGTGTCATTGTTCAAAGTCAAATAGCATAACAATTCTGTGACCATGGTCTGTGGTCAGAAGAAACATTCTCTCTCTTCTGGCTGCAGTATTAATTTTGTGAGCTTGCATCCCCTGGGATACATACTTAGTGTACAATTAAGTAGTTATGAAAACATTGCTAGCAGAGCTCATGCTGAGACTCATAAGATTCTCTTGGAATTTGAATCTTAACCAATAAAACTAGTTAAGACCAGGATTGGTAGATGTGAGACAGAAACAGCATTTTAGGAAGTCATTTATGTTTGTTGACAGGAATTTGGGAAAGGATATATAACACTGGAAAGGTAGATTAGCGTCTGATTCTGGAAAGCCAGAGTATAAGGACATTTTTCATTAGTTAAGGAAAAATAGGAAATAGTTTTCTAGGTCATGAATGAGGAACTAATAGTATTAAAAAGTAAAAAAGAATGATTTCTTCCTTATTCCTATCATATGTTGATTTGTTTATAAAGTATGAAATTAATATATTAAAATTTATATATTTTAAAGATATACATTTTATATATATATAAATTTTACTATGTGCATTTTTATATTGTTTACAGCTCTGTTATAGGCCGAAGTATATTCTCTGAAATGCCATATAAAAAAAAAGCTATATTTAAGTTGGCTGTCACTTTTGTACATTAGGATTATAAAGATGTTCTACTGTAATTTTAAGCTTAGAAAGCATGTAGTAAACTATTTTGAGTTCATAGCTTTAGTTGATGTGCTGGAATTTTATTGTTCTTTAAATGAAACTTTAATATACTTAGCTTCCCCCACTATAAACTAGTTTGTATTTTTTTTTTTTTTTTTTAATAATGCATTTCCTTTCTTTGTTGTAGAACTGTGGCAGCTGAAGTTAGGAAACAGATCTCTGGACAGTATAGTGGTTCTCCCCAACTGCTCAAAAACCTGAACATTGTCGGCAATATATCCCATCACACCACAGTAAGTAATATATTTAAAATATGGTATCTTAGTTTCTTAGAGCTGCTGTAAAAGAAATACTGCAAGTGGATGGATGGCTTTAAAGAACAGAGTTTATTTTCTCACGGTATAGAAGACTATTATTATTATGTGCCATCGAATTGGACCTGACTTATAGTGATCCCTCCTTGGGTTTCCGAGGCGGTATCACTATGGAAGTAGATTGCCCCATCTTCCTTCCGAGGAGTGGCTGGTGGATTTGAACCGCCAGCCTTCTGGTTAGCAGTCAAGTGCCTTAGGCACTATGCTACCAGGGCTCCTGTATAGAAGACTGTTGTTGTTTGCCGTCGAGTCGGCCCCGACTCATAGTGACCCCTCCTTGGGTTTCCGAGGCAATATCACTACGGAAGTAGGATTGCCCAACCTTCCTTCCGAGGAGTGGCTGGTGGGTTTGAACCGCCAGCCTTCTGGTTAGCAGTCAAGTGCTTTTAGCCACTATGCTACCAGAGCTCCTGTATAGAAGACTAGAAGTACAAATTCAGAATGTGACTTTCCAGGAGATCCTTTTTTGGCTAGCTCCTAAAACTAAACCAAACCCACTGCAGTTGAGTTGATTCCAAATATAGCGACTTTAATGTCTAGCTCCTAAAACACCCAAAACCAGACCCACTGCCGTTGAGCTGATTCCCACTCCTAGTGACCCCATTGGGTTTCTGAGGCAGTAAGTCTTTACTGAAGTTGATTGCTCTGTCTTCCTTTTATGGGGTGCATGGTGGGTTTGAACCTTCAGCCTTCTGTTTAGCAGTCAAATACCTCGTAGGCATTACACCACCAAAACCAAAACACCAAACTCAATGCCTCCGTGTCGATTCTGACTCATAGTGACCCCCACTGGGTTTCTGAGGCTGTCAATATTTATGGAAGTAGATTGCCTGGTCTTCCTTCCATGGAGTGGCTGGTGAATTTGAACTGCCAACCTTCTGTTTAGGAGTCAAATCCCTCAGGCACTGTGCTGCCAGAGCTCCTTATATCTAGCCAGCAGTGAGTTTGGTTTTTGGTTTTAGTAGCTGTAAATCATTAGAGTTCCTGGGCTTATAGATTTATTTATTTCTGTTTTCATTAGTTAGGTTCTGTCTTCCCCTGTTTATGATGATTGACTCTGTGCCTAATCTGCTCTTTTTTATATCTCAAAAGTGATTACATTTAACATACCCTATACTGATGAACTTATTAACATAACAAAGAAAACTCTAGTCCCAAATGGTATTGTTGTTGTTGTTGTTAGGTGCCATCCACTGGGCTCTGACTCATAGCGACCCTTTGTACAGCAGAACGAAACACTACTTGGTCCTGCGCCAGCCTCACAATTCTTGCTATACCTGAACCCATTGTTGCAGCCACTGTGTTGATCCATCTTGTTGAGGGCTTTCCCCTTTTTCATTGACACTCCACTTTACCAAGCATGATATCCTTCTCCAGGGAATGGTCCCTTCTGACAACATGACCAAAGTAGGTGAGATGAAGGCTGGCCATTTTCGCTTCCAAGGAGTGTTCTAGCTGTGCTTCTTCAGGACAGATTAGTTCGTTCTTTTGGTAGTCCATGGTGGTTTCAGTATTCTTAGCCAGCACCTCAACTCACAAGTATCAGCTTTTCGTTGGTCTTCCTTGTTCATTGTCTGGCTCTCGTGTGCATATGAGGCTATTGAAAATACCATGGCTTGGATTAAGTACACCTTAGTCTTCAACAAGATATCTTTGCTCTTCAGTACTTGAAAGAGGTCTTTTGCAGCAGATTTGCCCAGTGCAATACGTCGTCTGATGTCTTGATTGCTGCTTCCGTTGGTGTTGATTATAATACCAAGTAACATGACATCTTTAACAACTTCAGTCTTTTCTCCATTTATTGTGATGCTGTTTATTGGTCTAGTTGTGAGGATTTTCGTTTTCTTTATGTTGACATGTAATCCATATGCAAACTGAAGTCTTCAGCCTTCATCAGTAAGTACTTCAAGCCATGCTCACTTTTAGCATGTACAATTGTGTCATCTGCATATTGCAGGTTGTTAATGAGTATTCCTCCAATCCTGATGCCACATTTTTCTTCATTTGTCCAGTTTCTTACATTATTTGCTCAGCATAGAGATTGAGTAAGTATCGTGAAAGGATACAACCCTGACACACTCCCTTCCTGATTTTAAACCATGAAGTATCCCCTTTTTATGTTTGAACAACGGCCTCCTGGTGTATGTACAGATTCCTGAAGAGCACAATCAACTGTTTTGGAATTCTCATTCTTCTCAATGTTATCTGTAATTCATTATGATCCATGTAATTGAATGCTTTTCCATAGTCAATAAAACACAAGTAAACATCTTTCTAGTATTCTTTGCTTTCAGCCAAGCTCCATCTGACATCAGCAATGATATCCCTCGTTTCACATCCTCTTCTGAATCCAGCTTTCATTTCTGGAAGTTCTCTGTCAGTATATTGCTGCACCTGTTTTTGAATTATCTTCAGCAAGATTTTACTTGCATTATTTTTACATTTTTACTTACATTATTTTTAATGATATTGTTTGATAATTTCCACATTCTGTGGGATCAGCTTTCTCTGGAATGGGTACATATATGGATCTCTTCCAATCAGCTGGCCAGGTAGTTGTCTTCTAAATCTCTTGGCGTAGCTGATTGAGTGTTTCCAGTGTTGCATTTGTTTGTTGAAACATCTCAATGGGTTGTCCGTCGATTCCTGAAGCCTTGTTTTTTGCCAATTCCTTCAGTGCAATTTCGACTTCTTCCTTCAGTGCCATTGATTCTTGATCACATGCCACCTCCTGAAATGCATGAACATTGACCAATTCTTTTTGGTACAGTGACTCTGTGAATTCCTCCCACTTTGTTTTGGTGCTTCCTACATCATTCAATATATTGCCCGTAGAATCTCAGTATTGCAGCCAGAGGCTTAATTTTTTTCTTCAGTTCTTTCAACTTGAGAAATGCTAAGCATGTTCTTCCCTTTTGGTTTTCTAACTCCAGGTCTTTGTACATTTCATTATAATAATTGAGTAGTTCTTCTTGAGTGCCCTTTGAAATGTTCTGTTCAACTCTTTTATCTTGTCATTTCTTCATTTCCTTTAGCTACTCTCCATTGAAAGGCAAGGTTTAGAGCCTCTTCTGACATCCATTTTGGTCTTTTCTTCTATTCTTGTCTTCTTAATGACCTTTTCCTTTCTTCATGGATGATGTTCTTAATGTCATCTCACAACCAGAATCCTCTGGTTTTTGGTCATTGGTGTTTAAAGCATCAACATATTTTTTGGGGGATACAATTCTTTTTATAAATAATGGTATGTTTTTATTAATTATTGCTAGTATTTTGTTGAGAGTTTTTGCATCTGTATTCATAGCAATATTAGTGTTTTGGTTTCTTGTGACATCTTTATCTGGTTTTGGCAACAGGGTAATGCTGGCCTTGTAAAATGTATAGGGAGAATTTTCCCTCTTCATTTTTTTTTTTTGGAAGAGTTTATCAGGATTATTGTTTATTTTTCTTAAAGTGTTTGGTAGCATCCATTAGTGAAGGGAGCTTTTCTTTTTCTGGAGATTTCTGATTGCTAATTTACTCTCTTTTCTATATAGGGTTATTGAGATTTTCTATTTCTTTTTGAGTTAGTTTTGGTAATTTATGTGTTTCTAGCATTTGTCCATTTATCCAGTCCATTTATCTAGATTAACTAAAATGGTGGCATACATAATTTGTTGTTCATAGTGTTATGTTATAATCCTTTTAATTTCTGTAAGGTCTTTAGTAATGTCCTTAATTTCATTTCTGATTTTAGTTGTGTCTTCTATCTGTTTTTAATCAGTCTAGTGAAAGATTTTTAAATTTTGCTTATCTTTTCAAAGAGCTAGCTTTTGGTTTTTATTGATTTTCTGTTTATTTTATTTCTATATTATTTCCTTACTCCCGTTGACCTTAGGTTTAGTTTGCCCTTCTTTTTCTAGTATTTTTAAGATGTAAAGTTAGGTAGTTGATTTGAGATCTTATTTATCATTGTAATCCTCTAGCCACTCCACGTGAAAATTATGTGACAATCTGCTTCCGTAAAGATTTACAGCCTTGAAAACCTTATGGGGCAGTTCTATTCTGTCCTGTAAGGTTGCTATGAGTCAGAATCAACTTGATGGTAATGGGTTTTGGAATTTATCAATGTGAGTGTTTATACCTATGAATTTCCCTCTGAAAACTTCTTTTACTGTATCATGTAAGGTTTTGTATGCTGTGTTTTCATTTTATTCCTCTCAAAAGTATTTTCTAATTACTCCAGTGATTTCTTCCTTGACCCATTGATTGTTTCAGTGTATGTCTGGTTTCCATGAATTTGTGAGTTTTCCAGTTTTTGTTCGATGCTAATTTTTAGCTTTATTCCATGTGGTTAGAGAAGATAATTTGTTTCATTTCAATCTTTTAAACTCTATTGAGAGTCATTTTATGGCCTAACATGTGATCTATCCTGGAGTATGTTCCATTTGGACTTATGAAGAATGTATATTCTCTTGTTGGGTAGAGTGTTCTGTATGTCTGTTAGTTCTAGTTTATAGTGTTCTTCCAAGTCCTCTGGTTCCTTCTGTTTAGATGTTCTATCCATTATTGAAAGTGTGTATTGAAGCCTCCACTATTATTATTAAACTGTCTAATTCTTCCTTCAGTTTTGTCAGTGTTTGTTTCATACATTTTGAGGCTGTCTTCTTTGGTGAATATATGTTTATAATTGTTATCTTTTCTTAAGTTGACTCTTTTATCAGTATAAAATGTTGTCTTTTGTGTCTTGTAACAATTTTTGACTTAAAATCTCTTTTGACTGGTGTTATATAGCCTCCTTAGCTCTTTTTTGCTTATTATTTGCATATATAGGCAGTTCCTGGCTTGCAAATGTCTGATATATGGACATCTCCTCCTTGTCCTTCACTGTTAGGTGAATTTGTTCTCACTTTGAAACTATTGAACCAACCCCTAGTTACAAATTCTTTATCACAATCACTTCATTTGTTTAATGTGTAACTTTTAACTCATTGTAAAGCTTTGAGCCTTTTTTTGCACAAAAGGCTAAATAAGTTTATGCACCTCTTTTAACTTGCCTACAAATTCCACAAAGACTGAAAGACATAGTTGGGAATGGATCTTGTTTGTATCCCAGGGACTGCCTGTAATATCTTTTTCTACCATTTCACTTTTAACCTATTTGGGCCTTAATGGGCTGATGTGGATCTCTTGTAAGCAGCATGTAATTGGATCACTTTTTTTTTTAAAACCTATTGTGCAATCTCTGACTTTTAGTTGGTGAAGTTAATCAACTTAACATTTATGAAGTATTTACTGATACTGAGGAATTTACTTTTGACATTGTGCTATTTACTTTATGTCATATCTTTTGTTCCTTCAATACTGATTTCTTTTGGATTTGATTGATTTTTTTCTAGTGTACTATTTTGGCTCCCTCTTGATATCTTTTGCAGTGTACTTCTGTAAAGATTTACAGCCTTGGAAACTGTGTGAGGAAATTACTTTGTCCTATAGGGTCTGTGAGTCAGAATCAACTCAATGGCAATGGGTTTTGGTTTATTTTTAGTTATTTTCTTAGTGGTTACCATGGATATTACAGTTAGTATCTTAAATTTATAAAAATTTAGTTTGATTGATAACAAATTAGCTCCAATGGTATAAATTAACTACTCCTAACCAACACTGCCTCCCCTAGTTTATGTTCTTGTTTTCACAAATTACATTTTTATACATTATATGCTTGTTGATACAGATTTGTAGTTTTTGTTTAGGCATTTGTCCTTCATGTCATAAAGGAAACAAAAAGAGAAGTTACATGTCACAAATGCAATAACAGCAGCTTTTATTTTTACCTATATCAGTACCTTTATCAGTGATCTTTATTTCTTTGTATGGCTTCAAATTACCATCTAAGTGTCCTTTTGTTTCATTCAGCCTAAAGGATTCCCTTTAGCATTTCTTGTAGGACAAGTCTACTAGTGATGATGTCTTTTAACTTTTATTTACCTGGGAATGTTTTAATTTCTCCTTCATTTTTAAAGGGCAGTTTTAGAGGATACAGAATTTTGTCAGCAGTTTCTTTCAGCATTCACTGGCATTCCATTCCTTCTGGCCTCCGTGGTTTCTGAGAAATCAGGTGTTAATTTTACTGAGAATCCTTTGTATGTGACTAATTGCTGCTCTTGCTGCTTTCAGGATTCTCTTTGTCTTTGTTTGCTTTTTGACTGTTCAATTAAAATGTGTCTTGTTGTGGATCTCTGAGTTTATCCTGCTTGGAGTTTATTGAGTTTCTTGGGAATATAAATTTGTGTCTTTTATGCTCCCATTAGCAATGTATGAGCAGTTGATGCCATAGAATGTGAAAATTATCAAACAATATTATTGATATCGCATGCAAGTAAAATCTTCCTGAAGATAATTCAAAAATGGTTGCAACAGTATATTGACAGAGGACTTCCAGAAATGCAAGCTGGATTCAGAAGAGGATGTGGAACAAGGGATATCATAACTAATGTCAGATGGAGTTTGGCTCAAAGCAAAGAATACCAGAAAGATGTTTACTTGTGTTTTCTTGACTATGCAAAGACATTCAATTGTGTGGATCATAACAAATTGTAGATAGCATTGAGAAGAATGGAAGTTCCAGAACACTTAATTGTACTCACGAGGAACCCGTACATAGACCAGGAGGCTGTCGTTTGAACAGAACAAGGGGATACGGCATGGTTTAAAATCAGGAAGGGAGTGCATCAGGGTCTTATCCTTTCACCATACTTATTGAATCTGTATGCTGAGCAAATAATCAGAGAAGCTGGGCTGTATGAAGAAGAACATGGCATCAGAATTGGAGAAAGACTCATTAACAACCTGCGATATGCAGATGACACAATTTTGCTTGCTGAAAGTGAGGATGACTTCAAGTACTTACTGATGAAGATTAAAGACTACAGTCTGCAGTATGGATTACATCTCAATATGAAGAAAACAAAAAACCTCACAACTGGATCAATAAGCAGCATCACGATAGATGGAGAAAAGATTGAAATTGTCAAAGACTTTATATTACCTTGTTCTACAGTCATGCCAATGGAAACAATAGTCAAGACATAAAAAGATTTGCAGTGGGCAAATCTGTCACAAAAGACCTCTTTCAAGTGCTGATGAGTAAAGATATTTTCTTGAAGACTAATACGTGCCTTAACCAATCCATGGTATTTTCAGTTGCCTCCTATGCATGTGAGAGCTGGGCAATGAATAAGGAAGACCGAAGAAGAGTTGATGCATTTGAGTTGTGGTATTGGAGAAGAAGGCTGAAAGTACCATGGACTGCCAGAAGAGCTAACAAATCTGTCCTGAAAGAAGTGTAAGTGGAATGCTCCTTGGAAGTGAGGATGGCCAGACTTTGTCTCACCTACTTTGGTCATGTTGTCAGAAGTGACCATTCTCTGGAGAAGGATGTCATACTTGGTAGAGTGGAGGGTCAATGAAAGAGGGGAGGGCCCTCACCAAGATAGGTTGTCATGGTGGTTGCAGCAATGGGCTCAGGTATAGTAGGGATTGTGAGGCTGGCACAGGACCAGGCAGTATTTCGTTCTGTTGTACATAAGGTCGCTGTGAGTTGGAGACGACTCGACGGCACATGCCAACAACAACAGCAGTGTATGAGAGCTCTTCTTATTCCACATGCTTGCCAATATCTGATGACAGTATTTTGTTTTAGCTATTCTGTTGAGTTTGGGTTCCTTCTTTAACCCTTAGCAACTACTAATCTGTTCTTCAATTTTATAGTTTTGTTATTTCAAGAATGTTATATGAGTAGAATTAATACAGTGCATAACCTTTTTTATTGTTTTTTTTCCACCCAGAACAATTCTATGAGGATTCATCTAAGTTGTTACTTCTACTTGTAGTTTATTCTTTCTGTTACCGAGTATTCAATGGTATGACTGTAACACAGTATGTTGAAATATTTACTCATTGAAAGACATCTAGGTAAGTTTTAGTTTTTGACTGTTATGAATAAAGGGAGACCAGGAAGGAAGCAAGCCAGTGCGGTGGGCCTGGAGCAGCTGAGGGAGAACTAGAAGGAAGCAAGCCGGGGTGGCAGGTTTGGGGCTGCTAAGGGAGACCAGGTAGGAAAGTAAGCTGGGGCAGCAGGTTTGGGACAGCTGAGGGAGACCAGGAAAGAAGTGAGCTGGGGTGGTGGGATTGCGGTGGTTGAGGGAGACCAGGAAGTGGACAGGTGTGGAACAGCTAAAGGAGACAAACTTGTCTGTCATTTTGTTGTACTGTGGTGACTTGAGTGTTGCTGTGATGCTGGAGGCTATGCCACTGGTATTTCAAATGCCAGCAAGACTACCAGTGGTGGGCAGGTTTGAGCAGAGCTTCCAGAGTAAGACAGGTTTGCAAAAACAGAGAAGCTATCCAGTTCTCAAAGAATTGGCCAGTGAAAACCTTATGAATAGCAGTGAAAAACTGTCTGATATATTACTGGAACATTTTATGAATAGCCCTGAAATGTTGTCAGATACAGTGGCTGAAGATGAGCCCCTCAGGTCAGAAGGCACGCAAAATATGACTGGGTAAGAGATGCCTCCTCAGAGTAGAGCCTTCCTCAATGATATGGATAGAGTAAAGCTTTCAGGACCTCCAGTTGCTTATGCGGCGTGACTCAAGATGAAAATAAACAGCTGCAAACATCCATTAATAATCAGAACCCGGAATGTACAAAGTATGAATCTAGGAAAATTAGAAGTTGTCAAAAATGAAATGGAATCCATAAAGATTGATATTCTAGTGAGCTGAAGTGGACTGGTTTTATCCATGTTGAATCAGGTAATCATATGATTTACTATGCTATATTAATGACAAATTGAAGAGGAATGGGATGGCATTCATCATCATAAAGAATGTATCAAGATCTGTCCTGAAGTACAGTGCTGTCAATGATTGGATAATATCCGTGTGCCTACAAGGAAGATCAGTTAATACTACTATTATTCAGATTTACACACCAACCACCCAAGCCAAAGATGAGGAAATTGAAGATATTTTACCAACTTCTGTGGTCTAAAATTGATCGAACATGTAATCAAGATGTGTTCATTATCACTGGTGATTGGAATGCAAAAGTTGGAAACAAAGAAGGATCACTGGTAGGTGGAAAATATGGCTTTGGTGATAGAAATAACACTGGAGATCTCGTGATAGAATTTTGCAGGACCAACAACTTACTCATTGCAAATACCTTTTTCAACAACACAAACGGTGGCTATACACATGGACTTCACCAGCTGGAGCACAGGAATCAGACTAACTACATCTGTGGCAAGTGGCGATGCAGAAGCTCAATCTCTTTGCCAAAATAAGGCCAGGAGCTGATTGTGGAAGCATAAACTGCTCATAGGTAAGTTCAGGTTGAAGCTGAGGAAAATTAAAAGAAGTCCATGAGAGCCAAATATGACCTTGATTATATCCCTCCTGAATTTAGAGATCATCTAAAGAATAGATTTGATGCATTGAACACGAATGACCAAAACCGAGAGAAACTGTGGGCTGACATCAAGTACATCATCCATGAAGAAAGCAAAAGGTCATTAAAAAGACAGGAAAGGTAGAAAAGACCAAAATGGATGTCAACAGAGACTCTGAAAGTTGCCCTTGAGTGAAGAGTAGCTAAAGCAAATGGAAGAAATGACAAGATAAAAGAGCTGAACAGAAGATTTCAAAGAGCAGCTGGAGAAGATGAAGTCAATGATTATAATGAAATGTGCAGAGATCTGGAGTTAGAAAACCAAAAGGGAAGAACATGCTTGGCATTTCTCAAGCTGAAAGAACTGATGAAAAAATATAAGTCTCAAGTGGCAATACTGAAAGATTCTATGGGCAATATAGTGAATGATATAGGAAACATTAAAAGAAGATGGAAGGAATACAGAGAGTCACTGTACCAAAAAGAATTGGTCTATATTCATCTATTTCAGGAAGTGGCATATGATCAAGAACCAATGACACTGAAGGAAGAAGTGGAAGCTGCGCTGAAGGAACTAGCAAAAAACAAGGCTCCAAGAATTGATGGACTACCCATTGAAATGTTTTAACAAACAGATGCTACACTGGAATCACTCAGTTGGCTATGCCAAGAGATTTGGAAGACAGATAGCCTGCCAACTGACTGGAAGAGATCCATATTTGTACCCATTCCAGAGAAAGGTAAGCCCATAGAATGTGGAAATTATCAAACAACATCATTAATATCACACACAACTAAAATATTACTGAAGATAATTGATAAATAGTTGTTGTTGTTGGGTGCCATTGAGTCGTTTCCAACTCATAGCAACCTTATGCACAGCAGAATGAAACACTGCCCAGTTCTGTGCCAGCCTCATGATCTTTGCTATACCTGAGCCCACCATTGCAGCCACTGTGTTTATCCATCTCATTGAGGGCTTTCCCCTTCTTTGTTGACCCTCCACTTTACCAAGCATGAAAATCCTTCTTCAGGGAATGGTTCCTTCTGACAACATGAACAAAGTAGGTGAGACCAAGTCTGGCCATTCTCCCTTCCGAGGAACATTCTGCCTGCACTTCCTCCAGGACAGATTTGTTATTCCTTTTAGCAATCCATGGTACTCTTAGCATTTTTTTCCAACACTGCAACTCAAAAGCATCAACTCTTCTTCGGTCTTTCTTATTCCTTGTGCAGGTTTACATGCATAAGTTTGTTGTTTTTATTAGGTGCTGTTGAGTCATTTCTGACTCATAGTGACCTCATGCACAGCAGAACGAAACACTGCCCGATCCCGCGCCAGCTCCATGATCCCTGCTATACTTGAGC
>NW_006921603.1:13064172-13065516 GCF_000298275.1 Orycteropus afer afer | reverse complement strand
CCCTTACCTGGGTCCCTGCAGCTGACTCCTCCTCTGTCCAGGTTCCTGGCCTTTTAATCCCCTTTCTCTCGCTCTCTCGCTCTGCTGCTTTGGGCGTACCTGGGTTCTCTCTCCTCGCCTGGATGCAGGTGGCTGCCTGCTCCTCTGTCCGGGTTCCTGGCTTTTAATTTCTTCCACTCTCCCATCCTGCTGCTTCTGGTGTGCATGGGTTCTCTCTCCTCACCTGGATCCCTGCAGCTGACTGCTTCTTTGCCCAGGTTCCTGGCTTTTAATCCCTTTCTCCCGCTCTCCCGTTCTACTGCTTGGTTGTATCTGAGTTCTCTCTCCTCACCTGGATCCCTGCGGCTGACTGCTCCTCTGTCCGGGTCATGCACAAGAGGCAATTGAAAAATATCATGGCTTGTGTTAGGCGTCCTTTAGTCTTCAAGGAGATATCCTTGCTTCTCATCACTTGAAAGAGGTCCTTTGCAGCAGATGTGCCCAAAGCAATACATTGTCTGATGGCTTGACTGCTGCTTCCATTGGTGTTGATTGTAGAGCTAAGTAATAAATCCTTGGCAACTTCAGTCTTTTCTCCATTCATTGTGAAGCTGTTTATTGTACCAGTTGTGGGGGTGTTTGTTTTCTTTATATTGAGGTGTAATCCATACTGCAGACTGTAGTCTTTAATTTCCGTCACTAAGTGCTTCAAGTTATCCTCATTTTCAGCAAGCAAAGTTGTGTCATCTGCATATTGCATGTTGTTAATGAGTCTTCCTCCAATCCTAATGCCACTTTCTTCTTCATATAATCCAGCTTCTCGAATTATTTGTTCAGCATATAAATTGAGTAAGTGTGGTGAAAGTATCCAACCTTAACTCACTCCCTTCTTGATTTTGAACCATGTATTATCACCTTGTTCTGTGCTAACAGCAGCCTCCTGATCTATGTATAGATTCCTCATGAGTACAATTGGTCTTCTGGAATTCCAAGTCTTCTCATTGTTATCCTCAATTTGTCATGATCCACACAATCAAATGCTGTGGCATAGTCAGTAAAACATAAGTAAACACCTTTCTGGTATTCTTTATATTCAGCTAAGATCCATCTAATGGCAGCAATGATATCCCTTGTTCCACATCCTCTTCTGAATCCAGCTTTCATTTCTGGAAGCTCTCTGTCAAAATACTGCTGCAACTGTTTTTGAATTATCTTTAGCAAGATTTTACTTGCATGTGTTATTAATGATATTGTTTCATAATTTCCACATTTTGTGGGATCACCTTTCTTTGGAATAGGTACAAATATGGGTGTCTTCCAGTATATTCCTTCCATCATCATTTGATGCTTCCTGCATCATTCAAT
>NW_006921603.1:13061753-13063562 GCF_000298275.1 Orycteropus afer afer | reverse complement strand
CTCCCTGTGCATATAAACAGCCCCTCTTTCTCCCATAATTGTTCTCTCCAACAAGTGTATCTACCTCAGGTAAATGTTTGACTCCTATGCCTGTCTTTTGCTTGGCTGGAAGCCACAGGTGTGGGTTCAGTTCCAGACCTGAAGGGCAGCTAGGGGCCATAGTCTCAGTGGTTCCACCAGGCTTTATCAGACCAGCAAACCTTAGCCCCTTTTTTTCCCTAATGATTTTGAGTTTTGTTCCACATTGTTCTCCCTCTCTATCCAGGATCTCCTACATAGATTCCACTCTGAGTGGTTGACAGTGGTAGCTGGGCACTATCTACTTCTGGTCTCATAGTCATATAGGCTGTGGATCACATGGCATACCAGTCACTAGGACTAATTGTTTCCATGAATCCTTGGTTTTCTTCATTCTCTTTGCTCTGGACAAGGGGAGACCTATCGTTGCATGTAGATGCCTGCTTGGAAGCTTTTAAGATCCCATTTGCTACTTGCCAAAGAAGGAGGTTTATCAATGTTTTTTGTAGTATGTTATGCCAATTGAGCTTGATGTCCCCTGTGACTATGGTCCCGAGCCCACAGGTTCAACTACTCGCCCCCTTTGGGTAGCTGGCTGTGACCAAGAAGTGACTACAACCTTTTCCTTTGTCAGTTCTACTATACACCTGGGAATTCTTATCATACAAATACACTTACAGGACCATTGTCTGCCAATCCTATACATGGTCTTGGGTACACTTCCTGCTTCATGGACATACCTAATAGTTTAGCCTGTCCACCCATCTATCCACCCATATACCCATGTTTGCCTTCACTGAAATGTATTGGTCTATGCGTCTATCATTATACCAATACCAGGAAGTTTTGACTGCTGTGGCTGTATAGTAGGTTTTGAGATCCAGCAGTGTGAGACCTCCTACTTTGTTCTTCTTCTTCGATAGTGCTTTGCTTATCTGAGGTCTTTTTCCTTTCCAAATAAAGTTAGTGATTGTTTTTTCCATATCTTTAAAAAAAGTTGATGGGATCTGGATTGGGATTGCATTGAATATATAGATTTCTTTGGATAGAATTGACATTTTTACAGTGTTCAGTCTTCCTATCCTCAAGCATGGGATGTTCTTCCATTTGTGTAGATCTCTTATAGTTTCTTGAAGTAGTTTTTTATAGTTTTCTTTATGCAGGTCTTTTGTGTCCCTGGTAAGATTTATTCCCAAGTATTTTATTTTTTTGGTAGCTCTTGTAAATGGTATTGATTTCCTTATTTCTTTTTCAGTAATTTCTTTGCTGGTGTAGAGGAATCCAACTGATTTTTGGATGTTGATCTTATATCCTGCCACGATGCTAAATCTCTCAATTAGTCCAGTAGGTTTTTGACTGAGTCTCTTGGGTTTTCTAGGTGTAGGATCATACCATCAGCAAATAGAGATAGTTTGATTTTTTCCTTACCAATTTGGATGCCTTTGATTTCCCTTTCTTGCTTTATGGCCCTGACTAGGACTTCCAGTACAATGTTGAATAGAAGTGGTGTTAGAGGGCATCCTTTTCTGGTTCCTGTTCGCAAGGGGAATAGTTTCAGTCTCTGTCCATTGAGTATAATGTTGGCTGTTGGTTTTGCATAGATGCCCTTTATTATGTTGAAGAATGTCCCTTCTATTCCTATTTGGGTGAGAGTTTTGATTAGGAATGGGTGTTGGATTTTATCAAATGCTGCATCAATTGATATGATCATGTGGTTCTTCTCCTTTGTTTTATTTATGTGGTGGATGACATTGATTGTTTTTCTAATGTTGAGCCATCCCTGCATACCTT
>NW_006921603.1:13060152-13061475 GCF_000298275.1 Orycteropus afer afer | reverse complement strand
TTCATAGTATCCTGATATTATCCTTTTTATTTCATTTGGTTCTGTTGTGATGTCACCCATTTAGTTTCTTACTTGTGTTATTTGTATTCTCTCCCTCCTTTTCTTTGTTAAATTTGCCAGTGGTTTGTCAATTTTATTGATCTTTTCAAAAAACCAACTTTTGGTCTTATTGATTTTTTTTCTGTTGTCCTTCTGTTTTCTGTTTCATTGATTTCTGCTTGAATCTTTATTATTTCTTTTCTTCTAGTGGCTTTTCTTGCTTTTCTGTTTCTAATTGTTGGAGATGTTGGTTTAAAGTTGATTTTGGCTCTTCTTTTTTTGATGTGTTGCATTTATTGCTAAATATTGCTTCTGATCACTGCTTTTGCTGTGTCCCAAAGATTTTGGTGGTGTGTTTTCATTCTCGTTTGATTCAAGAAATACTTGAATTTCTATTTTTATTTCTTCTCTTACCCAGTCTTTCTCAAGGACGGTGTTACTCAGTTTCGATGTGTTTATTACCCTTTTTCTGTTGATCTTCCTATTGTTGATTTCTAATTTGATAGCATTATGATCTGAGGAGATGCTTTGCAGTATTTCAGTGTTTTTAAATTTATTAAGGGTTGCTTTATGGCCTAACATATGGTCTGTCATGGAAAATGTTCCATGTGCACTGGAAAAGAATGTTTATTGTGCTGTTGTTGGGTGAAGTGCTCTGTAGCTGGCTATAAGGTCAAGTTGGTGGATTGTATTGTTTAGTTCTTCTGTGTCTTTGTTGAGTTTCTTTCCAGTTGTTCTACCTTTAATTGAAAGTGGTGTATTAAACTCTCCCATTATTACTGTGGAGACATCTATTTGACTTTTCAGCTCTTTTAAAGTCTGACTTATGTATTTTTGGACTCTTTCATTGGGTCCATAGAAATTGTGATGGTTATTTCTTCATGTTCAATTCATCCTTTAATCCTTCTATCATGTCCTTCCTTGTCTCGTGTGGTGGTTATTGTCTTAAAGTCAATTTGATTGGAAATTAATATTGCCACTCCTGCTCTTTTATGGTTGCCATTTTCTTTTTTCTTTTTATTGTGATTTGGGTGAAGGTTTACAGAGCAAATTTACTTTCCATAGTGGTTCACATATAGTTTGTCTCATGTTATTGACCACAGTTTACCACAATTCAACAGCTCCCCTCCCACTTCCTCCCCATAGTTATCTCTTCCCTGTGTCCATCCCTCCATGGACTCCTGCCCCCTGACCTGTCTCCCTGTGCATAAGGAGCCCTTCTTTCTCCCATGATTGTTCTCTCCAAGGAGTGTATCTACCTGAGGTAAATGTTCAACTCATATG
>NW_006921603.1:13034911-13059252 GCF_000298275.1 Orycteropus afer afer | reverse complement strand
GTACCTCTCTATGTCTTTCTCATCCTCAGTGCCGCCATGTTGGTCACTCACATTTGGTACATTGCCCTTCTCTTCACCCAAATCAATACTTATCTCTTTCTATCTAACAGTGTTCCTTCCCCTCCTGTCCCACCCCTAGTAACCAGCAAAGAAAATTTCCTTCTATAGATAAACCTTTCCTTAACTTTTACAATAATGGACTAATATAATATGTGTCCTTTTATGATTGACTTATTTCACTCTGCATAATGTCCTCCAAGTTCATCCACGTTATGCGGTGTTTTGCAGATTCTGCATTATTTTTTAGTGTTGCATAGTATTCCATTGTGTGTATGTACCAAACTTTAGTTATCCATTCCTCAGTTGATGGACACCTAGGTTGTTTCCATCTTTTGGTTATTGTAAATAGTGCTGCGATGAACATGGGTGTGCATATATGTGTTCTTGTCATGGCTCTCACTTCTTTAGGGTATACTGTGGAGTCATCTATTTGGCTTTTCAACTCTTTTAAAGTCTGATTTATGTATTTTGGGGATCTTTCATTGGGTCCATAGATATTTATTATGGTTATATCTTCATGTTCAATTGATCCTTTTATCATTATATAATGTCCTTCCTTGTCTCGTATGGTGGTTTTTATCTTAAAGTCAATTTGATCAAAAATTAATATTGCCACTCCTGCTCACTTACAGTTGCCATTTGCTTGATATATCGTTTTCCAAAACCTTTGATTTTTATTCTATTTTTGTCTTTATCTCTAAGGTGTGTCTCTTGTAGACAGCATATTGATGTGTTTTGTTTTCTTATCCAATTTACGACTCTCTGTCTCTTCAGTCGTGCATTTAAGCCATTAACATTCAGGGTAATTATTGATAAGTTTGAATTGGTTGCTGTTATTTTGTTACGTGTTTTTTCATGGTGTCCCTGGTTTCTTCGTTTCATGTTATTTTCTGTGCTGAGCTCATTATGTTTATGACTCATGTCATCGTTTCCTTTGTTGATGTTGTTTTAGTACTTGCTGAATATTTGTGGTTGTCCTCTTTTTTATTGTGATGTGAAGGTTTATCAGTTTTCTTTGAGGTTACCCTGTGATTTATAATTTTCTCCCTAAGTTTGGAATAGTCCATTTCTATCTTGCAACTCTTGACTTCCTCACCATTTAGGAGTTCTGTTACTACACAGTATTTTCCCTCTGTTTGTTGTTGTCCTAACTTTTCAATTGATGACTCTGGTTCCCTGTTTACAATCTTGTAAACTTATTTTACTTTGGATATGTCCATAGCTGTGGCTTCTGGGTTATACCATCTTACATAGTTACTATCAGTTGTTGTTTGCTATTTTTGGATCTCTGTTCAAAGGACTCCCTTTAGAGTCTCTTGTGAGGTTGGTCTGGTTTTAACAATTTCCTTTAGTTTCTGCTTATCTGTAAATCTCCTAATTTCATCATCATATTTGAGGGACAGTTTTGCTGGGTATATAATTTTTGGTTGAAAATTTTTTTCTTTCAGGGTTTTACATATACCATTCCATTGTCTTCTTGCTTGGATGGTTTCTGCTGAGAAATCAGAGCTTATTCTTACTGGTTGTCCTCTGTAAGTAACTTTTTCTTTTCCCTGTGGTGCTTTCAGGATTCTTTCTTTGTCTTTGATTTTGATAAGTTTGATGATGATATGTCTTGGTGATTTTCTTTTGAGGTCTGTCTTGTTTGGGGTTCATTGGATTTCTTGAATAGATATATTCTCATCTTTCATCATATCAGGGAAGTTCTCCTCCAACAAATCTTGGACAATTTTCTCAGTGGTTTTGTTTTTCTCTTCCTGTTCTGGAATTCTAGTGACACGTAGGTTATTCCTTTTGAAGGTATCCCACATGAATCTTAGGATTTCTTCATTTTGTTTTGATCTTTTTTCTGATTGGTCCCTTTCCAAGGAAATATTCAGGTATTTGTCTTCAAGCTCATTAATTTTGTCTTCCCTTGCATCTGTTCTACTCCCTTGCCCTTCCAATGTGTTATCTATTTCTGACAACTCAGTATTAATCTTCTGGATTTCTGTCTGTAGATTTAGAATCATTTCTGATTTTTCATTTATGTTGTCATTTTGTTCGTGTATTTTCTTCTGAAATTCTTTTAGGTTTTTTCCTGTGTTTTTCTTGGTCTGTCTCTCAGTCCTTTGAAGATACCTAAATATAATTATTTTGAATTCCTTATCCGAGAATTCCAATTGGCCTTCTTCCTTATGGTTGTGTTCTGGGTCTTTATCCTGCTCTCTCTCTCTCTCTCTTTTTTTAAACCAGTTTATCTTGCTGCTTTGTGTGGACTCTGATGGTCTCTTGTCTCTGAGACATCATGATATTATTGTATTTAGATCTCTGTTAACAGTTTGTGAGGAACAGCCAAGGGTGATTCAGGCTCTTCTTGACGGTTGTTTATCGTTGGCCCATTGGTAGAGAAGGAAGTGTTGGCTCAATAAATGAAGCTTCAGGAGGTGGTGGTATAGTTGTGTCATATGGGGGCTGTTGGTGTTTTCCACTCAGTTAGACAAAAGTAACAATTGAATAATCTTCAAAAAAGTAAAAGCAATTGGACAAGGAATACACTGTGTAATCATTAAGGAACTAAAAAAATGGAAAAAGAAGAAAATGGAAAAAATAAGTTCTGTGATATCTGTGAAGAGGGCAATAAGAGAAAAAAGGTAGAAAAGAAGAATAATGAAGGAAAAATTGCAAAAAGAAGAACAAGGACTGGGGTTAACCAGGAGAAACAAGGAAAAAAAAAATGCAACCAGGAATAGGCAAAAGGAAAAAAGCTACAAACTAAAATATGTGAGGAGAAGAATAAAGAATAATAGTAAAAAGGATGAAAGTAATAATAATAGTAGTAGTTTTTAAACAGACAAAAGTAAACTAAAATATAGGAAAAAGGAAAAAAAAAATTCTGGGCGGGGCAGGGCACCTAGACTCCATCTGAGCACACAGATTGGGATGGAATTCTTGCCGGCCTATAAGGTGGGTGGGAGTGAGGGATGGTCTCCCCTCCTTTCACCAACAGGATGTTGGGTATAAGAGTAACAAGGGGAACGTCGCATCTTTCCAGTTGTCCAGGTCCGGAATGTCATTGGGGTTACTGGCAAGTGGAGCCTGTTCTTAAGTCTCTGGAATCTGGGAAAATGCTGTTGCTTTAAGTATCCAAAATGGTAAAGCTGCTTGTAAACATTTAAAATGGCTGTGCCCTCCGGACCAGCAGAATTCCACAGCTCAGCCGCTGTCTTTCTTGCTGGTTCCCCTTTCATTTTGCAGCTACCAGAGCAGTCCTCTGTGCAGTCCCTGTCTAGCAGGGCTGATTTTTCGGTTAGTTCTTAGGTCCTACCACCAGTCGGTAATATCCAAGCTATCTGTGCCATCAGGATCGCTGCCAGACCGTGGCTCCGTATGTTTCCTTTTTTGATGTTTTCATGCAAATTCTTCTGCTAGTTGGAGTTTATTCCACTTTTGTATCCTTCCCTTCAAGGCTCAGGGTTCCAGGATTATCTTCTGTATCTGTGTTAATTGGTTCCCCTTTTCTTTGTTGAAGAGGGTCTGTGCAATGTTTGTGCCTATTCCTCCATCTTACTGGAACTCTGTTCAGCTCTTTTATCTTGTCATTTCTCCTATTTGCTTCAGCTAGTCTCTGTTGAACGACAAGTTTCAGAGTCTCTTCTGACATCCATTTCTGTTTTTCTTTCTTTCTTTCCTTTTTAATAACCTCTTGTGTTCTTCATGGATGATATTCTTGATGTTGTTCCGATCTAGGAAAATCGGAACTTGTCAAAAATGAAATGGAACGCAGAAAGATCAATACCCTAGGCATTAGTGAGCTGAAATGGACTGGTTTTGGCTATTCTGAATCAGACACTCATGTGATCTACTCTGCCAGGAATGACAAATTGAAGAGGAATGGTGTGGCATTCATCACAAAGACTGATTTAAGATTTGTCCTATAGTATAATGATGTCATACCATAATTGTTGTTGTTGTTGTTTTTGTGTGCCATTGACTAGCTTTCGGTAATTTGTGTTCAGCGCATCAAATCTATTCTTTAAATGGTCTCTAAATTCAGGAGGGATATAATCAAGGTCATATTTTGGCTCTTGTGGACTTGTCTTAATTGTCTTCAGCTTCAGCTTGAACGTGTGTATGAACAGTGGATTGTCTGTTCCACAATCAGCTTCTTGCCTTGCTTTGGCCGAAAACATTGAACCTCTCCATTGCCTCTTGCCGCAGATGTAGTTAATCTGATTCCTATGTATTCTATGTGGTGAAATCCACATGTATAATCGTTGCCGTATTGTTGAAAAAGATATTTGCAATAAAGAAGTCGTTGGTCTTCCAGAATTCTATCATGTGATCTCCAGTGTTATTTCTGTCTCCAAGGCTGTATTTTGCAACTACTGGTAACTCTTCTTTGTTTCAAACTTTTTCATTCCAGTCACCAGTGATAATCAACATATTGATTGCATATTCGATCAATTTCAGACTGCAGAAGTTGGTAGAAATCTTCAATATCCTCATCTTTGGCTTTGGTGGTTGTTGTGTAATTTTGGATAATAATAGTATTAACTGGTCATCCTTGTAGGTGTATGGATGCTATCCTGTCATCTTTGTGATGAATGACATGGCATTCCTCTTCAATTTGTCATTCTTGGCATAGTAGATCATAGGAGTCCATTTCAGGTCACTAATGCCTAGGGTATTGATCTTTCTGCATTCCATTTCATTTTTGACAAGTTCTGATTTTCCTAGATTCATACTTTGTACCCATTCCAAAGAAAGGTCATTCCACAGAATGTGGAAATTATCGAAAAATATTAATGTCACATGCAAGTAAAATCTTACTTAAGATAATTGAAAAATGGTTGCAGTATTATTTTGACAGAGGGCTTCCAGAAATGCAAGCTGGATTCAGATGATGTGGAACAAGGGATACTATTACTGATGTCAGATGGATCTTAGCTGAAATCAAGAATACCAGAAAGATGTTTATTGATGTATTATTGACTGTACAAAAGCATTCGATTCTGTGAATCATAACAAATTATGAATAACATTGAGAAGATTGGGAATTACAGAGCATTTAATTGTACTCATGAGCAACCTATACATTGATCAGGAGGCTGTCGTTTGAACAGAACAAGGGGATACCACATAGTTCAAAATCAAGCAGGGAGTGCATCAAGGTTGTATTCTTTCACCATACTTACTCAGTTTGTATGCTGAGCAAAATCAGAGAAGCTGGATTATGTGAAGAAGAACGTGGCATCAAGATTGGAGAAAGACTTCATTAATAACCTGCGATACGCAGACAACACAAATTTGCTTGCTGAAAGTGAAGATGACTTGAAGCACTTAGTGATGAAAATTAAAGACTGCAATCTGCAGTATGGATTACACCTCAATATAAAGAAAAGAAAAATCCTCACAACTGGTCCAATAAACAGCTTCACGGTGGATGGAGAAAAGACTGAAGTCAAGCATTTCATATTACTTGGCTCTATAATCAATGCCAATGGAAGCAGCAGTCAAGACATCAGATAATGTATTGCATTGGGCACATCTGCTGCAAAAGACCTCTTTCAAGTGATGAAGGGGATCAATGTCTCCTTGAAGACTAAGGTGCGCCTAACCCAAACCATGGTATTTTCTGTTGCTTCTTACACATGTGAGAACTGGATAATGAATAAGGAAGACCAACGAAGAGTTGATGTTTTTGAGTTGTGGTGTTGGAGAAGAACGCCAAGAGTACCATGGATTGCTAAAAGGACTAACAAATCTAAGTGCAGGCTGAATGCTCCTGGGAAGCAAGAATAACCATACTTCGTCTCACCTACTTTGTTCATGTTGTCAGAAGGAACTATATTCCCTGGAGAAGGTTATCATGCTTGGTAAAATGGAGGGTCAACGAAGAAGGGGAAGGCCCTCAACGAGATGGATAGACAAAGTGGCTGCAATGATGGGCTCAGGGGTAGCAAGTATCGTGAGGTTGGCAGAAGACTGGGCTGTGTTTTATTCTGCTGTGAACAGGCTCGCTATGAGTCAGAGATGATGTGATGGCACCTAACAACAATGCTACTTTATACATTCCATCTTTTAGTTATTAATGGATGTTTGCATCTGTTTCTGCTCATTTTTAGTGGTGCCACATCATCCAGTGGAGTTCCAAAAGCTTTACTGTATCCATATTGTTAAGGCTATCTCTACTCTGAGGAGTCTGCTTTTCCCCAGTCAAATTTTGAGTGCCTTCCGACCTGATAGGCTTTTCTTGTGGCACTATGTTGGACAGTGTTTCAGGGTTATTCATAAAGTTTTCCAGTAATATATCAGACAGTGTTTCACTACTTTTTATAAGGTTTTCACTGGCCAATTCTTTGAGAAGTTGAAGGCCTTTTCCTTCTGAGTCTCTCTACGCCTGGAAGCTCCTCTGAAACCTCTCCACCATGGCTCACCCTGTTGGCATTTTGCAGCAGGTGGCATAGCCTCCAGCCTCACAGCAACATGTAAGCTACCATAGGATGACAAACTGAACAGACAAGTTCGTTTCCCTTAGTTGTTCCTAACCTCTCTGCACCTGCCTACCTCAGGCTCCTGCCTTTATATAGTGATACATCCAAGTGTACAGCAGCCTCCAAGTCCCTCCCCCTCCTGACTACCTCAGGCCCCTGCCTTAATATAGAGCTACCTCCAAGAGAAAAGCAGCCTCCAAAGCCCCTTCCTGCTTACGTCAGGCCCTGGCCTTAATATAGAGCCACACGAAAGAGAAAAGCAGCCTCCAAGCCCCTTGGCCATCTCCCTTAGGTCCTGGCCTTAATAAAAAGCTACACCTAAGTGAAAAGCATCCTCCAAGCTCCCGGCCTGTGTACCTCAGTCCCCTGCCTTAATATAGAGCCACACCTAAGTGAAAAGCAGCCTCCAAGCCCCTTGCCCGGTTACCTCAGGTCCTTTCCTTAATAAAGATCCGCAATCCCAGGCCTGCCTACCTCAGGCACCCAGCCTTAATATAGAGCCACACCCAAGCAAAAAGCAGCCTCCAAGGCCCTGTTCATGTTGTCAGATGGCACCATTCTCTAGAGAAGGATATGTTTGTTAAAGTGGAGGGCCAATGAAAAAGAGGAAGGGGCTCAAGAAGATGGATTGACAGTGACTGCACCAATGGGCTCAGATACAGCAAGGATCATGAGGCTGGCACAGGACTGGGCAGTTTTCTGTTGTTGTTGCTCTGAGTTGGAGCCGACTCAATGACACCTAGCAAATAATGAATAAAGGTACTGTGAACACTTGTTTACAGATGGTTATTATTATTATTGTGAACCTAAGTTTCCATTCTCTGAGATAAATGCCTGAAAGTGATTTTTGGATCATTTAGTAGTTTATCCCCTCCATGTCCAAATCTCATTTGCATATGAGTCACCTGGAGATCTTGTTAAAATGCAGGGTTTTTTTGGTAAAAATACATACAACAAAACATACACCAATTCAACAATTTCTCCTTCAGTGTTGGTTACATTCTTAAAGTTGTACCACCTTTCTTAATATCTCAATACCTTTTCTACATATTTTCACCATCATTAACACAAACTCCCTGTCCTGTAAGGGACATCTAACCTTTGGAGTTATTTTGTTAGTTTGATCACATGTGATGTCAAGGTAGATACTCTTTTCTATTAAACTAAACTACTCTTTTGTTTAAAGATGATTTCAGGGGATAATTTTGGTTTAAAGTTTAAGAATTTCCAATAGTTTTTGGAGGGGACATCTGACGTTAATGGCTCTGAAAGTCAGGATTCCATGATAATTTGAAATTTTCTTCCACATAACTCCCTGTTAGATCAGGATTCCTTTATAGAATCAATGATGAAAATGTTTAGTAATCTTACCTGGGCACCACCAGGTTCTTGGCAAAGGAGGTAGTTGTTCATGGAGTCAATTAGACATGCCATTTAGTAATTTTATGTTTATTTTTAACTTTTTTAATGAACTGCCAAACTTTTCCAGAATGGCTATACTATTTCCCATTCCTATCATGAATTTATGAGTGATGAAGTTTTCTTTTTTATTGCAATCTCACCAGCTTTTTTTTTTTCCCTAAATTTCAGCCACTCTTGTGGGTGTGTAGTGATATCTCATGGTTTTAATTTCCATTTTGCTACTGGCAAATGATGCTAAACACCTTTTCATATGCTTGTCTTCTCTGTATCCGTTGGTGGAATATCTGTTTTATCTGTTTGTATCTTTTGCTTATTTTCTAATTTATTTTTTTTCCATTGGGTTTCAATTTTTCTTCATATATTCTAGATACTATTTGTGCGTCCTAATGAATCCTACTTCTGATACCAACTACATCATGTGGGAACGTGAGAATCACACTATTCTGTCCTTAATTATGAGGATTAAAAAAAAAATTCTCCACTTCTCATTTCTCTGATACCAGCTGCCCATGCAGTACTTCTTTCCCTGACCGTAGTCAGCCAGAGCTATGTCAGATTTCATAAGACACTGTCTTTCAACCCAAGACTTCAGATACCAGCTTCCCACACAGCACTTCTTTCTCTGTCCTTATCTACTTGGATCTAGGTCAGATCTCACAAGTTAAAAGAACACCATCCTTCAGACTGCCAGATAAGCAGACACTAGTCAAAAGTTTGGAACTCCCCATGACATTCTTACTTCTGACTTGGTGGTCATAGATTTAGGTGTTTACCTTTACCTGGATGTTTTCTAAAAGTTTTCTTTCTTGTTAGGCTGACCTTTACCTGGTTATTTAGCTGGGGAGGACAGGGTTTATTTGGGTTTTTTTTTCTTTAAATTATGTTTGTGGCCTTGAGCATTTCTAGGTTACGGGCTTCTCCAGCTCCAGGTCGGGGATGTTGTTGTTGTTAGGGCCCATCGAGTCAGTTCTAACTCACGGTGACCCTATTATGTACAATAGAATGAAATACTGCTTGGCCCTGTGTCATCATTCTTGCAGTCCTTGCTGTGCTTGAGCCCATTGTTGCAGCCACTGTGTCAATCCATTTTGTTGAAGATCTTCTCTTTTTTTTTCTGACCTTTTACTTTACCACACATGATATCCTTCTCCAGGGAATGGTCCCTTCTGACAACATGACCAAAGTAGGTGAGACGAAGTCTGGCCATTCTCAGTTCTAAGGAACATTCTGGCTACATTTCTTTCAGGAAGATTTTTTTTTTTTTTTAAATATATTTTATTGAAATTTAATTTATGGACAGCGAAATACACAAAACTGAAGTGATATGGGTCAATGGTTTTTTTTTCCAGTGTTCCCTCCCCACCCCTCCCATCCTTGGTAACCAGAAAAGAAAGTTTCCTTCCCTATAAAAACCTTTTTTTGACTTTTTATTATAATGAGCTAATGCTATATTTGTCCTTCTGTGATTGATTTATTCCATTCAGAATAATGTCTTCCAAGTTCATCCATGTTATGTGGTATTTTGCAGATTCTATGTTATTCTTTAGCGTTGCATAGTAGTATTCCATTGTGTGTATGTACCGTAGTTTGGTTATCCATTCTTCTGTTGATGGACATATAGGTGGTTTCCATCTTTTTGCTATTGTAAATAATGCTGCGATGAAAGTGGGTGTACATATATCTTTTCTTGTCCTAGCTCTCACTTCTTTAGGATATATACCTAGTAATGTGATGGCTGGGTCAAATGCTATGTCTAATTCCAGCTTTTTAAAGAATCACCATACTGCTTTCCACAGGGGTTGTATCATTTGACAGTCCCACCAGCAGCATATGACAGTCCCACCAGCAGCGTATGAGAGTCCCAATCTCTCCACATTCTCACCAGCATTTGTTATTTTCTGTCTTGTTGAACTTTGCCATTAGTGCTGGGGTGAGATGGTATCTCAGTGTTGTTTTGATTTGCATCTCTCTGATGGCTAATGATTGTGAGCATTTCTTCATGTATTTGCTTGAATATCTGAGAAGATTTTTTCATTCCTCTGGCAGTCTGTGGTATTTTCAACATTCTTTGCCATCAGTACAATTCAAAGGCATCAACCCTTCTTTGGTCTTCCTTATTCATTATCCAGTTTTCACATGCATGTAATGTGATAGAAAATACCTTGGCTTGGGTCAGGCTCACCTTAGTCTTCAAAGTGACAACTTTGCTCCTTAGCACTTTAAAGAGGTCTTTTGTAGCACATTTGTGCAGTGCAATAAGATGTTTGGGTTCTTGACTATTGCTTTGATGGGTGTTAATTGGGGATCCAAGTAAAATGAAATCCCTGACAACTTCATTCTTTTCTCCATTTAGTGTGATATTTCTTATTGGTCCAGTTGTGAGGATTTTCATTTTTCTTTATATTGAGGTGTAATCCATATTGAAGGCTGTAGCCTCTAATCTTCACTGGTAAGTACTTCAAGTCCTCCTCACTTTCAGCAAGCAAAGTTGTGTTATCTGTAAATCACAGGTTATTAATAAGTCTTCCTCTAATCGTGAGGCCATGTTTTTCTTTATATAGTCTGGCTTCTTGGATTATTTGCTCAGTACACAGACTGAATAAGTATAGTGAAAGGATACAACCCTGATGCACACCCTTCCTGACTTTAAACCATGCAGTATCCCCCTGTTCTGCTTGAATGACAACCTCTTGGTCTGTCTATGTGCAGGTTGCTCATGAGCACAATTTAGTGTTCTGAAATTCCTGTTCTTTGCAATGTTATCCATAATTTGTTATGATCCACACAGTTAAATGCCTTTGCATAGTCGGGATATATAATGTAAAAAAAAATCCAGAGAACTCACTACCATATCATTCCTTGGGTCCTGAGGTCCCTAGCTAGTCTGCCTTTTTAAAAACCTCCACCTTTCAGATTCTTCTTCTGTTTGTTTTGTAACAATGTTTTGGACTTTTTGTTTAGCTGGGTGAAAAGAATAGGGAAAAAATATGCTTGTGTTCCCTTTTTCTTGAAATGGAAGTAACCTTGATAACTTTGATGTTGAGTACTTTTTTGTGTCATTATGGTTTATTGTATTTCTTCCTTTGTGAAATATTTAACTTGTTTTTCACATTTATTTAAGGGTGTGGTTTGTCTTTTTATTATTAAGATGTGGTACTTCTTTGTGTATTTCAGTTACCAGTTCTTTATCCAATATATATTTTGTAAATATACCTTCTTAGGTGGGCATGTGTATTTATTTTCTTAACAGTATCTTGTAATGCATCAAATTGTTCTTTTACTTTTATTCCTTTATGAGTCATGTGTAAGAAACCTTTGGCTATTCTCAAGCTGTGAGAGCATTCTTTTATATTTTCTTCTAGCAGTTTTACGATTTTACCTCTTATGTTTATGTCTGTAACTCATATCAAATTAATTTTTATATATGTTGTAATGTACAAATTGAGGTTTTTTTTTTCCCTCCCATAGGGTTATCTAGTTTTCCTAGCAACATTAATTGAAAAAGATTTTCCTTTCCCTACGAGACTGCTTTCTTTCCCTCTATAATGAACACTAAGATAGTATAATGTGTTTAATTTTAAAGATCCAATTTCTAATTTCTGCTCTACCATTTGTAACTCTTTTATTATCAGAAGTTTGTTAACTTTTTGAGTACAAATGTCTTTATTTGTAGAATTGAAATAATATTAATGTCTGACTCACAGGACTTTGGGGAAGTTTAAATGAAATAACATGATTATAATAATAATAATTGTAGTATCTTTTGGGTGTTTATAATGTACTAGACACGTTTAATATGCTTAAAATGTTCTTTTCCTACCCTTTACTAGTTGTTCAGTCGAAACACACATAAATTAAGGCACCTTCTACTTAGTAATGCAGACCTGTACAAAGGCAGATCTTAGTGTTTTTAACCCATTTAAACATTTTGATAAATAACAAGCTCTTATTTCATTGGTGCACAACTGCACATTTGTTATATATCCATTATTTTGCACAAATATTTCTTTTTTCTTGAATTAGATTAAGAAATACATCTTACTGAAAAGTATATTTTCAGCTTGGCTAAAGAATGCCATGAATATTTCATCATTGCAAATAGATACTTTTAGTAGGGTGTGTGCCCTAGCTTCCTGTGGCTGCTATAACAAATTACCACAAAGTGGGTGGCTTAAAACAATAGAGATTTATTCTCTCACAGCTCTGGAGGCCAGAAGTCTGAAATCAATTTCACTGTTAAAATCAAGGTGTGGTGTTGGCAGAGTTCCACTCTCTCTGGAGGCTTTATGGGGGAATTGGTTGTTCCCTGACATCATTCCTTGGGTTGTCCACCATCTTCAAATCTGTCTCAGTTTTGTCTTCACATAGACTTTTCCTCTGTATGTGTGGTCCAAATCTCGTTCTGCCGCCTTTTAAGGATACATGTAATTTTGTTTAGGGTGTACCCAGATAATCTAGGATAATGTTCCCATCTCAAGATCTTTAGTCATATCTGTAAGGACCCCCTTTTTTTCTGAGCATATAAAGTAACATTCACAGGTTCCAGAGATTAGGATGTGGGTGTCTATTGCAGGGGAATTTTCAGCCTATTATAATCTAGTCATGTATTTTTAATAGGATAATCAGCAATAAATACACATAAAGTAAAAACATTGTTCAGAAATTTAGTGGTGAAAATCCCAAAGATTTAAAAATCTTTGGAAAAATCCTCCAATGAGCACTTTGTAAACTGTAAAGTATTATAAAACTGGTAATTATTATCACTGTTTCTATCTGAAAAGTATGAGCATGGTCTAAGCAATAAGGTTAAAAAGAATACGACCAAAAGCATAAAAGAGTGTAACAGGGCCAGTGCCTTATAGTTTCTTTAGTGCATCTAGTTATCTGTTGAAATTTTAGAAAGAACTAGTTTAAAACAAGGAGCTCTGATGGTGTAGTGCGTAAGGCATTTGACTGCTAACCAGAAGGATGGCAGTTCAAACCCACCAGCCACTCCTTGGAAGGAAGGTTGGGCAATCTACTTCCGTAGTGATAACGCCTCGGAAACCCAAGGAGGGGTCGCTATGAGTCGGATCCAACTCCACAGCTGTGAGTAGAATTTAAAACATAGTATCTTTTAAAAGCTAAGTTTTCCCTGCTTTAAAGTTTTACAATTCTTACATCTACCTTTTACTTTCTGTCTACCTCTCACACCCATTCCTTCACCTTTTTTGTAAAGGTGCCCCTTACTGAAGCAGTGGATCCAGTGGATTTGGAAGATTACCTCATTACTCATCCTTTAGCTGTGGATTCTGGACCATTAAGGGATTTGGTTGAATTTCCTCCAGATGATGTTGAAGTTGTTTATAGTCCTAGGGATTGTAGAACTCTTGTGTCATCTGTACCAGAAGAAAGGTAAGGAGACATTTATGTATTCTGGGTTTTAGTGTAAGTATTGGAAAGCTACCTACCTTCCACTATTTTATTTGGATCATATATATATATTTGTGTGGCAGTGTTTCCTGTATAGGAACGAGAACTGCAGCAAAATCACAAACATCCATGCTGTTCTTTGCAAATTACAATGTACTCTCTGTTTTAAAATAGTGAAATGGATCCACATGTTAGAGATTGTATAAGAAGTTACACTGAAGACTGGGCAGTTGTGATCAGAAAGTAAGTTATATGTTTATTATACCATTTAAAAATACAGAATAGTATTTGTAAATGGATTAAGGTAGATTAATAATAGAGATTCTAAAAACTCATTTGAAAAAATATAAGAAGCAAAAAAAATAAGTGTATATATATATAGACATTTTCTCTTTAGAAGTTCCATAATTATTTTTACTTAAATTTCCCATTGAATATTAGGTTTGTGGAGGTCATATTTCTCTAGTATCAGAGATCGTATTTCTCTAGTATCATAGATCATTAATAATGAATGATGTTGTTGTTGTTATGTGCCATCGAGTCGGACCCAACTCATAGCGACCCCTCCTTCGGTTGCCAAGCCGGTATCACTACGAAAGTAGATTGCCCAACCTTCCTTCCGAGGAGTGGCTGGTGGGTTTGAACCGCAAGCCTTCTGGTTAGCAGTCATGTGCCTTAGGCACTATGAATGACATGTGATGGTAATAACTTTATTGTCTAAATTCTTTTAGAAAATTAAGGGTGGATAGTGATAAATAATTTCTCAAAGAAATACAATTTAGTGAAATTTAAATTAAGTTAAATTTTGTAGTCAGTGTTTTAGATCAAGCTGTTTATTATTAACTGTTAAAAACTTAACCGCATATGTACATCATATCAACTAAATATTTATAAAAAACATTTTGTTCTACCATGACATTTATGTTTCTAGTGGACTGTGTCTGAAATATGAAGTCAGGTTAAAACATAAAATAAAACTACTTTTTCTTTAGTAATTTACATAATGAAGGGTCTTCATACTGACATTTCTCAGTCTTATTTTTATTAAGGAAACATAATGACTGGGGTAGTAAAGAATTCTATTATGATATTACAGCTTTCACAAAGAAAATAATCTGCTAAGTAGCAAGAGCAACACTGATGGATCCATTGCTTATTGTTTTGCCCTATGGCTTGTGTCTTATTTCGCTGGGCTTAATATTGTGCTAAGCATCACTCGGGGGGATACTGCTGACATGCTGTTTAGTTTTAGTGCCACCTAATAAAAACAGTCTGCTGCTCTTTATAAAGAAGAGCTGCTTTTATGAACTCACTATTTTGATCAGTAGCTAGATTTTAGACATTACTGAAGAACAGTGTTCCTTTGTCAGATAACTTAAAAGTCTTTACATGTATGCATATGTGTTGGAAACCCATAATGGGAAATCTTAACAGAAAGAAGTTAGTTGCAAAATATATTGACCTCAGAATCATGGAATCTGCTATTTAATTTTAGTATGGGGTTGCTGACCTTATTTAAGTAGGAGGTAAAGAAATTAACATTTATTGGGTACTTCCTGTGTGCTGGGCAATCTCATTTAAGGTTTCAACAGATAAGATAGGTCAGTTTCAAAGGTACTTAAGTAACATCAATGAGATCCCTCAAGTATAAAAGTGGGGTCTCGAGGATTAGAACCTAGGAGTGTCAAATTCTAAAGCTCATATTTTCATTCTGTTATTCTAGACATTATTCATTATCTGCTGATAAATGAAAGACAAAAGGGCTGCTGTTGGCTTAGTAGAAGTTAAGAGGTGTGCCTGAAAATTTAGAAGATAGGTGTGATTGGAACAGAAGAGAAAAACCACAGTACAGCATAATCTATAGAGAAGATTTATACAGAAGCTTCAGTAGTGCTTTAAATTCTGAAGCAGTGAATACAGGCAATGGAAGGGAGGCCTAGGGCAGCTGTTGGGACAATTTGGTTGCTTTGACACCCCTGTACTACTTGTGGTGGTGGTGTTTTCTACAGGAACAAGAACTGCAGCACTCAAAATCGCAAACATCGATGCTGTTCTTTGCAAATTACAAATGTATTTTGAAGTGGCAGTAGAGGTGTCAGCCTCTCCTAGGAGCAGTATTTATAGGAGCTTAAACTTACAGGATTATGCCCAGGGTGGTTGACAACACCATGGAGGAAGAGGGAACCTTCATTCGCAGAAGACTGGGTACTCATAGCCTCTTTCTGGCAACATGAGCTTCCTCTTTCCCACAACCACAGACTGCATATGTACTGTGGTAAGCAGATACACTGTTTCCAGATGGATATGGAGAATACAGATTCAAAGATGAGCATAGAACCTATGTTTGCCAAATATTCAGTAAAAACTACCACACTGAGAGAGAATTATTAAGCCACAAATAAAAGGACTAACAATTAAATAAATAGTTACTTGAGTAACAGATGGTGATCTATAAGTGTAATTAATATTTTCCAAGTGATGTGAAAAGATTCTTTAACTATAGAAAAACTAACTAGTTATTTTTAGAAATTAAAATTTTGATCAGTGAAAAAATATTAGACTTCAAGAGATAGGCTTAATGGCAGAGTGGATTTAATTGAAGAGTGAAATAGTGAACTATAAAATGAAGCTACGAAAGTCTTCCATAATTCAGCAGAGAATAGTGAAGGGGTAGAAAGTTATTCATGGATTTATTTATTCAGTGAATACCAATTGAAAATCTAATATAGAGAGTTTAATTTTGTACTTGTGCTTTGGGTGCAAATTTACAAAGCAGATTTGCTTTACATTCAACAGTTCATGTATACTTGATTTCATGGACCTGTACTTCCTCAACCATAAAAAAATTCTCCTCCCTCTCCTTCCTGTGACTACCCTCTCTCTGTGCCCTTCTTATGTATGCATCTCCCTAGCCTAGGTGAGTGTGTCTCCCTGGGGTAGGTGTTCTGCATGTAGGTCTTTCTGCTGTTGGACTGAGAGCCAACCCATGGAGGTGAGTCCATTCCTAGGCCTAAAGGGTAACCTGAGGCCATAGTCTCGAGAGTTCCACCAGTCTCTATCTGACCAGTAATTGTGGTCAGTTTTGTGTTTTTGAATTTTGTTCCACATTTTTCCTCCCACTCTATCCAAGATCTCCAATTTTGATCCTTTTCTGAGCAGTTGGCATTGGTAGCCAGTAACTGTCTAGTTCAGATTAAAGGAGCTTTGAATGAAAGTTTTCTTAAACTGCTGGCTAAGTGTTTAATATACTTAATACTGTGTTGCACTGGATCCTTATTATGTAAAGAAATAATGCAGAGACATATATCTGACAAGGTCAAATCTCTGAAACATATAGAAATCTTTAAATACAAAAAGACAAGGCAACCGAAAATGGGCAAAGCATATGAACAGACATTGTGACAAAGAGGACATTTAGGCAGCTAACAAATACATGAAGAGACATGATCATTAGCCATGATCAAAAAATTATAAATATTAAAAAAACAAACAGAAAACAATGAACACTGGTGATTTGGGGAAATTAGAATTCTTTTGCTCTGTTGGTAGGATTGTAAATTGGTGCTATCAGTATGGAAAACAGTATGTACTTCCTCAAAAAGCTAGAAATAGAAATAACTTATGATCCAGCATTCTCACTCCTTGGTATATCTTCTAGAGATTGAAGAGCCGTGATATGAATAGACATATACACAGCCATGTTCATTGTAGCATTATTTGCAATAGCAAAAAAGATGGGAGAAACCTAAAGTGCCCATCAGCAGATGAATGGGTAAACAAAATGTAGTACACACAGCGGAGCAGCTCTGCGGGAGAAAGACCTGGCAATCTGCTTCCATAAAGATTACAGCCTAGGAAACCCTGGGGAGAAGTTCTAGTCTGTCACATGGGAATGCTGTGAGTTAGAATTGATTTGCTGGTACACAACAACAACAACAACATTCCACCCAGTGGAATATTACACAGTGATAATAGTGATGAATGTGTGAAGTATGTCATGGATGAATCTGAAAGACATTATGCTGAGTGAAATAAGTCAATCACATAAGGAAAAATATTGCCCGATAACAGTTTTATGAAAAGTCAAGAATAGTTATAGTTAAACATACAGAAAAAACAATGTTCTCTTCCCTCCCACCCCCCCCCAGGTATTTTTTAGTTTGCAGTTTTGTGATACAAGTCCAGAGGAAAACAATATTCATTTTACAATAAAAATGTTTGCAATCCAACCTTTTTTAAATAGGTAACTATAGGGACAAGTGATTTTCCCCAGAAGCTACATTTTTTGTAACTCTCCATGTTTTTCTAACTCTGCTATTCCTCATGAACATGCCACTTTTGTGCAGGTTTCCTTTTCTCTGTTCTCTCAGAAGTGTAAAACTTCGGGTATAATTTCACATTGACTATATTTATATCCACAGAAAAAGAAAGTTGTGTTCTTTTATGGTTACCAGGGATAGAAGAGGGAAGGAGGGAGAATCATTTACTTGATACTGTTAATTCTGGAAAGACAATACACAATATGGGAAAGTCAGCACAACCTGACTAAGGTAAATGAAGACACTGAAAGGTATGGAAGAACAAAGGACAACTCTGGTAAATGCTGTAACACACAATTTTGGAACAACAGCAATAACAAGCAAACATGTGAGTGGTTACATAGGTAGATATGTATGCTATATGGGTGTATGAAGGTATATAGGAATACATGTTTGTGCATATGTAGGTATATTTGTGGGTATATGTATGTATATGTTTGCAGGTGCTACATACATATTCATATATACAGTAAATCACATAGAGGGTATTGTAACAGATATTTCCTTTAAAAAAAAAAAAAACACACCAAACCAAACTCACTGCTGTCCAGTTGATTCGACTCATAGCAGCTCTTCCTTGGGTTTCCAAGGTGGTGTCTCTATGGAAGTAGATTGCCCAATCTTCCTTCTGAGGAGAGGCTGGTGAGTTTGAACCACCAGCCTTTTGGTTCGCAGTAAAATGCCTTAGGCAGTACACCACCATATAGCTCCTCATCTAGACATAGCCAAACACATTGTGGGATTGATTACTGGATTCAGAGGGTCAAGACCATAGTGTTGTGAGACAGTTAGGTCAATTAGCATAACTTAGTTAATAAAATTTGATGAGTAGCATGTGGGGTCTTAAAGGCTTGAAAGCAGCCATCTAAGATACAGCTTTTTGTGTCTTCTTCTCTGGAGCAAAGGAAAGTGAAGGAAACCAAAGACTCAAGGAAGAAATTAGTCCACAGAATTGATGGCCCACATGAACCACAGCCTCTTCTAGCCTGATAACAGAAGAACTAGCTGGTATCCGGCTGCCACTACGGACCACTCTGCCCAGGGCTACAATAGAAGATTCCAGTTAGAATAGGAGAAAAATGTAGAACAAAACTCAACTTTATAAAAAGGACCAGATTTACTGGACTGCTAGAGACTAGAGGAACTCCCAGGACGATTGCCCTAAGACACTCTTAATCTGGAACTGAAGCCACTCCCAAAGATCACTTTTCAAGCAACTAGTAGATTGACCTATAAAATGAACAATATAACACCCATGAGGAATGTGCTTCTGTAGACAATCAACTATAGGAGACCAAATGATCAATGTTTACACCGAAGCAGAGATGAGAAGGCCTAATGGACCATGTGAACCTCAGCCTCCGTAACCCAGAGACCAGAAGGTGCCTGCCTACAACTGCCTACTACTCTGAAAGACATCACAATAGAAGGTCCTTGATAGAATAGGAGAAAATGTGGAACAAAACTCAAAATCAGAAAAATAACCAAGCTTAATGGTCTGATAGAGACTGATGGAACCTATGAGGCTTTGGCCTTTAGTCACCCTTCAAGCCTGGAAATAAATGTACACCCATGACTCACCTTTTAGCCAAATAATAGACAAACTTTTAAAGTGAACAGTAACAACAGGGAAGTATGCACTGCTTAGAACAACCAACCGTTAGAGATCAAAGAGACATCATCTGCCTAGGGATAAAGCTCAGAAGACAGGAAGGAATAGGAAAGACGGGCAAGTGGAAATGATAGACACAGGGAGGAAGTATGCTATTACATTGTGGGGATTGTAATCAGTGTCATGAAACAAATTGTATGAACAGATGAATGGAAAACTAATTTGCTCTGTAAAGTTCACTTTAATCACAATATAAAGTTAAAAACAAAAAAACAAACACAAAAAGATGAGGAAGCAGTAGGGGTAAGGAAACTGGATGGATGGAATTGGGGAAGGTGGGATAGAGGTGTGGTCACATTACAGGGATTATAATCAGTGTCACGGAACAATTTGTGTATGAGTTGTTGAATGAGAATCCAGTTTGCTGTGTAAACTTTCACCTAAATCACAGTGAAATATTAAAAAAAGAAAAACACCAAAAATGAAGAGAACGGTTGGTTTATTACATAATAATTTTGAAAAATTGAGTTTCTAAATTTAGATGTATTATTTTATTTTGAATAGGTATCACAAACTAGGAACAGGATTTAATCCCAATACATTAGATAAGCAGAAAGAAAGGCAAAAAGGTTTACCGAAACAAGTCTTCGAATCTGATGAAGCTCCAGATGGCAACAACTACCAAGATGAGCAAGTAATACTATTTTTTTCATGTAACTATAGGAAGGTATTTTAAAAGTAGTTATCTTAATTAATTAATTAATTAATTTCATGTTTTACGTGACAGGATGATCTTAAAAGACGTTCAATGTCAATAGATGATACTCCACGGGGTAGCTGGGCCTGCAGTATTTTTGACTTGAAAAATTCCCTTCCTGATGCTTTGCTTCCCAATTTACTTGATCGAACTCCAAATGAAGAAATAGACCATCAGAATGATGACCAAAGGAAATCAAACCGTCATAAAGAACTCTTTGCTTTGCATCCATCACCAGATGAGGTATAACTAGATTTAAGGAAGTAAATAATGATTATTAAGATAGATATTTTGGAAGTATGAATTATATATATATATAGTAGACTTATAATAATATAGGGAATAAAACTTAACTGAAATATAGCTATCATTTCTGTAGATGAAATATACTCTATTATTTTATTTTGTTACATTTGGATTTTTTATTCTGTTGATAATCTGGGGCTCATATCATACTTTAAGTTATTAGAGTTTTCAGGACATTTCAATATCTGGTGCATCAGCTCTACAGCCCTGATACTATTCTTTTTAAAGTCTTTTTTTTTTAATTCTTTTTTATTGTGTTTTGGGTGAAAGTGTACATCACAAATTGGTTTTCCATTCAGCAATTCATACACATTTTGATTCATCCTATTGATTGCAATCCCCATAGTGTAATAGTGCTCTTCCCACTTCCTCCCTGAGTTTACCATTTCCATTTGTGTTTCTTTCCTGTATCTTCTTGCCTTTTGAGCTTTATCTCTGGGCAAATGCTGCCCTTTTGATCTTGTACGGTTGATTGGTCTAAGGAGTGCATACCTCCCTGAAGTTATTGCTCACCTTATACATCTGTCTATTGTTTGGCTGAAAGATGAGCCACAGAGGTAGAAATAAGACTTTTTATACTAGTGATTTATTATACCTAATGAGTAACTTCTGTGAGGTGAGAACACATAGGATCTAATGACTTCTGTTTGTCATTTTTTTCGTTTGTTAAATTGTGAGGATTAAAAATTTTGGATTAGTAAAATAAGTTCTTAAAACAAATTATAAAGATTTGGAATATGGTAAGGATGTTCATTTTATTGTTGTTTGTCAATTTGTAGGAGGAACCAATAGAACGACTTAGTGTTCCTGATGTACCAAAAGAACATTTTGGTCAAAGACTTCTTGTAAAATGTTTATCACTCAAGTAAGTATTTATTTCTTTTATCATATGTCTTTCATTTTCTAGGGTGTTATTTTGAGTATAACAGTCCTAGTAGATATTTTATTTGTATTTGCATCCTTTTAAGAAATAGTATTCTTCTGTACATCATTTTAAATACTACATGAACATTTAAACTTACATATAAAGCTGAGTTTTAAAGCATTTTTGGGTCATAGATGAAGATAACTCTTTGTCAAAGCTGAACAATTAGTCTTAAAGCTTGAAAAGATATTCAGTGAAATCTCTAATATTTACCAGAAACTATTCTAGGCATTAGGAATATTAGGGTTTCTTTGTTCCTGAAAGAGTTGCTTTTATATTTGTTACATGGCAAGTTTTGTTTTTTGAAGTATATATTTTCTTCTTAAAAAACTAATTTTACTTCTGATCTCATATCATTGAGATGATGTATCCTATATTTATATTCTGTTTCAAAAAGTACTTTCACTTGGATTATTTCATGCAGTTTTCAGAGTAAATTTATAAAGTAGATATTGTTTTTTCACTTTACAAATGAGGAAACCAGGGTTCAAAAGAACTAGCAAAGATTAACTGACATATTTATTATTATGCAATTAATATCTTAAAGGCAAGTTTTTAGGCTCCTTTATATCATGCTAGTGTTTAAAGTTAATTATTAGTTTGTTCTGACTTACGAGAAAAGAAGTTTCAATTCTTAGAACTGCTAAAGAAGTGACTCACTTCTGTGCAGAGATAATCTGGGCAATGCTCTTTCTTTTCAAAGCTAAGATTTTATATATTTAGTTAAGTTTATCCAGAAACCTGTTAGAAGACTTAATGAGTATGGTCTTTTGAATGTCAGTTCTTACTTAGGATCTTTTTTTGTTTTATAACAGCTTTATTGAGATACAATTTACATACCATAAAATACATGCTTTAAATTATGTAAGTCAGTGGTTTTTTAATATATTCAGAGTTTTGTATCTATTCTAAAATAACAGTTGCTGCAGTATATTGACAGAGAACTTAAAGAAATTCAAGCTGAATTCAGACGAGAATGTTTAATGAGGGGGATATCATTGATGATGTCAGATGGATCTTGGCTGAAAGCAGAGAATACCACCTGTGTTTTATTGACTATGCAAAGGCCTTCGACTGTGTGGATCATAACTAATTATAGATAACATTGAGAAGAATGCAAATTCCAGAACACTTAATTGTGCTCATGAGGAACCTGTACATAGGGCAAGAGGCTGTCATTGGAAAAGAACAAGAGGCTACTGCATGGTTTAAAATCAAGTATGAGACATCCGGCTTTGTTGTTCTTCTTCAGTAGTGCTTTGCTTATCCGAGGCCTCTTTACTTTCCATCTACAGTTAGTGATTGGTTTTTCCATATCCTTAAAGAATGTTGATAGAATCTTGACTGGGATTGCATTGAATGCATAGACTGCTTTGGGTAGAATTGACATTTTCACAATGTTCAATCTTCCTATACACAAGCATGCTATATTCTTCCATTTATGTAGATCTCTTTTGGTTTCTTGAAGTGGTGTTTTGCAGTTTTCTTTATACAGGTCTTTTGTGTCCCTAGTCAGATTTATTCCCAAGTATTTTGTTTTTTGGTAGCTATTGTAAATGGTATTGATTTGCATATTTCTTTTTCTGCAATCTCTTTGCTGGTGTAGAGGAATCCAACTGATTTTTGGATGTTGATCAGGATTGCCACTATGCTAAATCTCTCAGTTAGTTCCAGTAGATTTTTGACTGAGTCTCTTGGATTTTCTAGGTATAGAATCATATCATCAGCAAGTAGGGATAGTTTTACTTCTTCCTTGCCAATTTTGATGGCTTTGATTTCCCTTTCTTGCCTTATTGTACTGTCTACATTTAAATCCAATGTGGAATAGAAGTGGTCATAGAAGACATCCTTGTCTGGTTCCTGTTTGCAAGGGGAATGGTTTCAGTCTCTCTCCATTGAGAATAATGCTGGCTGTTGGTTTTGCATAGATGCCCTTTATTATGTTGAGGAATGTTCCTTCTATTCCTATTTTTCTGAGAGTTTTGATCAGGAATGGGTGTTGGATTTTATCAAATGCCTTTTCTGCATCAATTGATATGATCATGTGGTTTTTATCCTTTGTTTTATTTTTCTGGTGGTTGACGTTGATTGTTTTTCTAACATTGAACCATCCTTGCATACCTGATATGAACCCCACTTGGTCATGATGAATGATTTTTCTTGATATGTTGTTGGAGTCTGTTGGCTAGGATTTTGTTGAAGATTTTTGCAACTATATTCATGAGGATCTTGGTCTGTAGTTTTGCTTTTGAGTGATGTCTCTGCCTGGTTTTTGTGTCAAGGTTATGCTTGCTTCACAAAATGGGTTAGGGAGGATTCCATCCTTTTCTATGTTCTGGAATAGTTTGAGTAGGATTGGTGTCAGTTCTTCTCTGAATGTTTGGTAGAATTCCCCAGTGAAACCATCTGGGCCAGGACTTTTTTTAGTTGGTAATTTTTTGATGACCTGTTCAATTTCTTCTTTTGTTATGGATCTGTTCAAGTTTTCCACATCAGTCTGTGTTAGTTTAGGTAAGTGGTGTGTTTCTAGAAATCTGTCCATTTCTTCCAGATTTTCAAATTTGTTGGAGTATAGTTCTTAATAGTATCCTGATATTATCCTTTTTATTTCAGTTGGTTCTGTTTTGATGTTGCCCATTTCATTTCTTGTTCATGTTATTTGTATTCTCTCCTTGTTTTCTTTTGTTCAATTTGCCACTGGTTTGTCAATTTTATTAATCTTTTCAAAAAACCAACTTTTAATCTTGCTGATATTTTCTATTATCTTTCTATTTTCTCTTTCATTGATTTCTGCTTGAATCTTTATTATTTCCTTTCTTCTGGTGACCATAGGCTTTTTTTTTTTCCCATTCTTTTTCTAATTGTTGGAGATGTTGGGTTAAGGTGGTGATTTTGGCTCTTTCTTCTTTTTTGATCTGTGCATGTATTGCTAAAAATTGACTTCTGATCACTGCTTTTTCTGTATCCTGAAGATTTTGGTATGTTGTGTTTTCATTCGCATTTGATTCAAGGAATTTTTTAATTTCATTTTTTATTTCTTCTCTTACCCAGT
>NW_006921603.1:13031299-13032695 GCF_000298275.1 Orycteropus afer afer | reverse complement strand
TTTGATTCTACTCCTTTGCTGTTTCAATGTGTTATGTATTTCTGAACTTTTAATATTAGTCTTCTGGATTTGTACCTGTAGATTTCATATCATTTCTAATTTTTCATTTATTTTGTTTTCATTTATTTTGTGGTTTTGTTGTATTTTCTTCCAAAATTGTTCTAGGGTTTTGTCTGTGTTTTCCTTAATTTTGTCAGTGTTTTCCTTGATTTGTCTCTTAATCCTTTGAAGAGACCTAAATATAATTCTTTTGAATTCCTTATCAGGAATTTCCAGTGGTGCTTATTCCTCAGGGATATGTTCTGGGTCTGTATCATGTTCCCTTATTTCTAATGCTTTATCTTGCTTCTTTGTGTGGATTGTGATGGTCTGTTGTCTCCACAAAATATTATGATGTTGTATTTAGAGCTCTGTTAACTGTTTGTGAACAGCAGCTAAGGGTGAGTGAGGCTCTTCTTTGTGGTTGTGTATCATCGGCCAATTTGTGGAGAAGGAAGTAGTGACTCTCAGTAAGTGCAGCTGCAGGAGGTGTGGGTGTAGTTGTGTCGTATGGACACTGTTGTTGTCTCCCACTCAGTTAGTCAGCTGCAGAGTTACAGGTGAGGAGAGGGAACTCAGGCACGCCCAAAGCAGCAGGGCAGGAGAGCAGGAGAAAGGACATTCATTAGAACGCCCAGCAATCTGGACAGAGGAGGATTCAGCCACAGGGACCCAGGTAAGGGTGGTACGAGAAGTTTCCAACAGGGAGACAAACTTGTCTGTCGGTTTGTCCTGCCGTGGTGACGTGTTGATGTGAGTTTTGAGGCTGAGCCACTGGTGTTTCAAACCCAGCAGGATGCACGTGGTACACAGGTATCAGCCCAGCTTACAGACTGAGACAGACTAGGAAGAAGGAAAAGGCTGTCCACTTCTCAAAGAATTGGCCAGAGAAAACCTGTTTGGTACATTACTGTGCAACTTTATGAATAGTCTGGTTAGGTTAGTAGGCTCTCAATATAAGACTGAGAAAGAGCTGCATCATCTGAGTAAACCCAGCCTTAGTCCTATGGATAAGGTAAAGCTTTTGAGACCTCTGTTTGCGGATGTGGCACCACTCAAATTGATGAGAAACAGCTGCAGACATCCATTAATCATTAGAACATGGAATGTACGAAGTATGAATCTAGGAAAATTGGAAGTTGTCAAAACTGAAATGGAACGCATAAAGATTGATATCCTCAGCAGTATTGAGCTTAAATGGATTGGTTTTGGCCATTTTGAATCAGACAACCATGTGATCTACTATGCCGGGAATGACAGTTTGAAGAGGAATGGCGTGGCATTCATCATCACAAAGGATGTTTCAAGATCTGTCCTGAAGTACAGTGCTGTCAGTGACAGGATAATATCCATTATT
>NW_006921603.1:13021440-13029317 GCF_000298275.1 Orycteropus afer afer | reverse complement strand
TTGGTCATGTCAGAAGGGACCATACCCTGGAGAAGGATGTCATGCTTGTTAAGGTGGGGGGTTGACGAAAGAGGGGGACGCCTTCAATGAGATGGATTGACACGGTGGCTGCAATGATGGGCTCAAGTATAGCAGGGATTGTGGAGCTAGCACGGGATCGGGCAGTCTTTTGTTCTGCTGTGCATGGGGGTCGCTATGAGTTGCAGACGACTCGATGGCACCTAACAAGAACAACAACAGTGATACAAAAACAGTAATTGAAAAACCTTCAGAAAAGTAAAAGCAGGTGAACAAAACACACACCGCATAAACACACAGGAGTAATCACCAAAAAAACAATAAAGGAAAAAAAAACCAAAAACAACCCGCAATGTCTGGGGAGGTCCACAACAGAAACAACGCAGAGTAGGAGGATAATGAAGAAAAATGGGCAAAATGTGAAAGGAAAAACAAGGAATGGGGTTAACTATGATAAAAAAAATAAAAAAAAAAAATGGGAAACAGGAACAGGGAAGAGAGAAAAGGTGAAAACTAGAACCTGGGAAGGAAAGAATAAAGTATAATAAAAAGGACATGACAATAACAATAATTTTAATACAGACAAAAACAAACTAAAAAAAAAGGAAAAAATAAATCTGGGAGGGCCAGAGCCTTCAAGCTCCCTCTGAGCACACAGACTGGGATGGAATTCCTGCCAGCCCAGAAGGTGGGTGGAAGTGAGGGATAGCCACATCTCCATTCACCAAGAGGGTGTGGGGTGTAAGGGGAATATCTCACCTTTCCAGTTGTACGTGGTCTGAACTGTTCTTGTGGTTTCCATCAAATGGAGCCTGTTCTTAAGTCCCTAGAATCTGGGAGAATGCTGTCGCTTTAAATATCCTAAATGGTGGAATCTTTTGTAAACCTTCAAAACGGCTTCATCCGCCAAACAGGCAAAAGTCTACACCTCAGCCTGCCTTTCTCTTAGCTGCTTCCCCTTTTATTCGCCAGTCACCAGTGCAGTCCTCTGTGTCGCCCCTGCCTAGCAGGGCTGATTTTTAGGTAATTCTTAGGTCCTAACACCACTCGGCTGTATCCAAGCTGTATGTGCCTTCAGGATTGCTGACAGACCGCAGCTCTGTATGTCTCCTTTTTCAATATTGTCATGCACATTCTTCTACTAGTTGGAGTTTAGTCCACTTCTATATCCTTCCCTTCAAAGCCCAGGGCTCCAGGATTATCTTCTGTATCTGTGTTAATTGGTTTCCCTTTTCTTTGTTGACGAGCGTCTGTGCATTCTCTCTGCCTATTCCTCCATTTTACTGGAACTAGTTTGAGATTATTTGTAGCTGGAGAAATCAAAGAGGATTCCCTAGAAAAGATAATGGTTGATTTACATTCATTGTGAAAGATGTACATGGAAAAGTGAATTTTAGGAAGGAGGTATAGTAGCATAGGCAGAGACACATATGTAGACTTTTTTTTTGCAATGAGAATTTTCTTCCAGTTATGTTTCTTACATTTATTTTAAAATTACTGGGTGCTTTTTCTTTTTAAAGGTTTGAGATTGAAATTGAACCCATTTTTGCAAGTTTGGCTTTATATGATGTCAAGGAAAAGAAAAAGGTAAGGCTATATAATTTGAACATCATCTTTTGTCACAATCATAGGCTTTCCAAATCTCGTTTTAAGGTGTTTTGTAAGATTAGTAAACAATTGTTTTTTGAGAGTTTTTAATCATGCATCTTTTTAAAAAAGAAAAGTAATGTAACCTAGTTTTGTTTCATTGAAAGAGTTTCTAAAACAAGAAGCAAAAGCAATTTTGTTTTTATTTAAGAAATAGAAAAGATAATACAAGAAAGGCATGTTAGTTACATGGTATATACTAAGAGACTGATAATGACAGTCAATTTTAGTTGATGTCAATTTTATATTCTTATTAGCTAAAAGATCCTTTATGCATATTTAAAATATTATGTCTTGAATTTTACTATCATATTTTTATTATACTTAGGAGTTTTTCAAAGTGCTGTTTTATACAGTATTTCTTAATTTAATATCCCTAGTCTGAGGTACTTAGAAACTTCAAGTGCCTTCTGTGACTTTTGCTGTTTATGTTTAAGATAAAGATTTCTTGCATTTGCTAAATCAAACCTGCTAAATACTGAGAATATAATTTTTTAAAACTTTAGTTTTAGGCAATTTATCACAATGATCATTTCTTTGTAAATTTCAATGAAGATTACATTTTCAATCAAAGGAGTTTAGAATATGATTCTTTAGTATATTTTTATTTTTTAAACAATTTTTACATTTCTTTTGCTTGACTTAGATGTATAAAGATGATTACAGTGAAATCTAAGAAGCTGTAGGTTAGAGTATAATGTTCTAATCTTTATATTTTAATATTGGGTATGGATGGTTCTGAAGGCATTTGACTGCTAAACCAGAAGGCTGGTGGGTGAAATGCACCAGCCACTCCTTGGAAGGAAGATTGTACAGTCTACTTCCATAGAGATTTGTTGTTGTTGTTAGGTGCTGTTGAGTTGTCTCTGACTCATAGCGACCTCATGTATAGCGGAATGAAACACTGCCATGTCCTGTGCCAACCTCACGATCTTTGCTATACCTGAGCCAATTGTTGCAGCCACTGTGTCAATCCATCTCTTTGAGGGCTTTACTCTTTTTTGTTGTCCCTCCATTTTACCAAGTATGATCTCCTTCTCCAGGGATGTCATGGTCCCTTCTCATAACATGACCAAAGTAGGTGAGACAAAGTCTGGCCATTCTCATTTCTAAGGAGCATTCTGGCTGCACTTCTTCCAGGACAGATTCACTAGTTCTTTTAGCAGTCCATGTTACTTTCAGCATTCTTCTCCAACACTGCAACACAAAGGCATCGACTCTTCTTCGGTCTTCCTTCTTCATTGTCCAGCTGTCACATACATATGAGGTGATTGAAAATACTATGGCCTGTGTCAAGTACACCTTAGTCTTCAAAGAAGTATCTTTGCTCTTTGGCACTTGAAAGACGTCCTTTTCAGCAGACTTGTCCAATGCTTTATGATGTCTGATATCTTGACTGCTGCTTCCATTGGTGTTGATTGTACAACTAAGTAATAAGAAGTCTTTGATAACTTCAGTCTTTTCTATGTTTATCATGATGCTGCTTATTGGTTCCATTGTGAGGATTTTTGTTTTCTTTCTATTGAGATGTGATCCATACTGAAGACCTGTAGTCTTCAATCTTCATCAGTATGTGTTTCAAGTCATACTCACTTTCAGCGAGTAAAGTTGTCATCTGCGTAACGCAGGTTGTTAATGAGTCTTCCTCCAATCCTGATGCCATATTCTTCATATAGTCCATCTTCTTTGATTATTTATTCAGCATGCAGATTGAATAAGTATGGTGAAAGGATACAACTTTGACACACTCCCTTCTTGATTCTAAATCATGCAGTATCACCTTGTTCTGTTCAAATGCCAGCCTCCTGATCTATGTACAGGTTCCTCATGAGTACAATCAAGTGTTCTGGAATTCTTATTCTTTTCAATGTTATCCACAGTTTGTCATGAGCCGCAATTGAATGCTTTGGCATAGTGAATAAAACATAAGTAAACGTCTTTCTGGTATTCTTGGCTTTGAGCCAAGATCCATCTGATGTCAGCAATGATATCTCTTGTTTCACATTCTCTTCTGAATCTAGCTTGCATTTCTGGAAGTCTTCTATCAATATATTGCTGCAACTGTTTTTGGATTATTTTCAGTAAGATTTTATTTGTGTGTGATATTAATGATATTGTTTGATAATTTCTGTATTCTGTGGGATCACCTTTCTTTGGAGTGGTACAAATATGGATCTCTTCCAGTCAGTTGGCCAGGTTGTTGACTTCCAAATATCTTGGCGTATCCGATTGAGTATCTCCAGTGCGGCATCCATTTGTTGAAACATCTTAATGGGTATCCTGTCAATTCCTGGGGCCTTGTTTTATGCCACTTCCTTCAGTGCAGATTTGACTTCTTCGTTCAGTATTATTGGTTCTTGATCATATGCCATCTCCTGAAATGGATGAACACTGACCAGTTCTTTTTGGGCAGTGACTATGTCTATTCCTTCCATCTTCTTTTGCTGTTTACTGTATCATTCAGTATTTTGCCCATAGAATCTTTCAGTATTGCAATTCAAGGCTTAAATTTTTTCCTCAGTTCTTTCAGCTTGAGAAATGCCGAGCGTGTTCTTCCCTTTTGGTTTTCTAATTCCAGGTCTTTGCATATTTCATTATGGTAATTGGCTTTGTCTTCTCAAGCTGTTCTTTGAAATCTTCTCTTCAGCTCTTTTATCTTGTCATTTCTTCTATTTGCTTTAGATACTCTTCGCTCAAGGGCAAGTTTCAGAGTGTCTTCTGATAACCATTTTGGCCTTTTCTTTCTTTCCTTTCTTTTTAATGACATTTTACTTTCTTCATGGATGATGTTCTTGATGTCATCCACAATTCCTCTGGCTTTTGGTCACTGGTGTTCAATGCATTAAATCTATTCTTTAAATGGTCTCTAAATTTAGGAGCAATATCATTAAGGTTGCTCTCGTGGACTTCTTTTAATTGTCTTCAGCTTCAAGTTGAACTTGCGTATGAGCAGTTCATGGTCTGTTCCACAATCAGCTCCTGGCCTTGTTGTGGTTGAAGAGTTTGAGATTCTGCATCACCTTTTGCCACAGATGTAGTCAGTCTGATTTCTGTGTACTCCAGTCAGCGAAGACTACGTGTATAGCCACCATTTGTGTTGTAGAAAAAAGGTGTTAGCCATGAATAAGTTGTTGGTCTTGCAAAATTTTGTTTTGCGATCTCCAGCATTATTTCTGTTTCCAGGGCCAAATTTTCTAACTTCTGATGATTCTTCTTTATTTCGAACTTTTGCATTCCGGTCACCCGTGGTAATCGGCACATTTTGATTGCATGTTCGGTCAATTTCAGACTGCAGAACTTGGTAAAAATGTTCAATTTCCCCATCTTTGACTTTGGTGGTTTGTGCATAAATTTGAATAATAATAGTATTAACTGGCTTTCCTTGTACACGTATGGTTATTATTCTATCACTGACAGCTTTGTACTTCAGGGTATCTCTTGAAACATTCTTTGTGATGATGAATGCCACACCATTCCTCTTGAATTTGTCATTCCCAGTGTAGTAGATCATATGGCTATCTGATTCAAAATGGCCAGAACCGGTCCATTTCAGCACACTAATGCCTAGTATATCAATATTTATGTGTTTCATTTCATTTTTGACAACTTCCAGTTTTTCTAGATTCATTCTTCGTACATTCCATGTTCAGATTATTAATGGATGTTTCAGCTCTTTCTTCACATACCGAGTTGTGCCACTTCATGAAATGGAGGTCCCGAAAGCTCCACTTTATTGATATCATTTAGGTAGGCTCTACTCTGATGAGGCAGCTCTTTCCCAGTCATATTTTGAGTACCTTCCAACCTGAGGGGCTCATCTTCTGGCACTGTGTCAGAAAATGTTTCAGGGCTATTCATAAAATTTTCCAGTACTGTATCAGATAGTGTTTCACTACTATTCATAAGGTTTTCAGTGGTCAGTTCTTCGAGAAATGGATAGCCTCTTCCTTCTTCCAAGTCTTTCTCAGTCTGGATGCTCAAACGAATCTGGTCCACCACGGGAACCCCTCCTGGCACAGCCCCCAGCGTCAGAGCAACATGCAAGCCACCATAGTACAAGAAGTTCGTTTCCCTTAGCTGTTCCAACAGCTCCACTCAATTCCTGGGCTTCTCCCTACCTGTTCCAGCCCTAGGCCTGTCTGCTGCTGTTTCCTGCTACCTGGGGGCTGTAGTGATATGTACATTTGCGTAGTTAGAGATACTGCCTTGGAAACCCAAGGAGGGGTTGCTATGAGTTGAATCGACTTGTTGACAGTGAGTTTGGTGTTTGGATGGATGGTTTTTGTAAAATACACTCATTTTAAAATTTAACACATGAATCTGTTTTTCAGATTTCAGAAAACTTTTATTTTGATCTTAATTCTGAGCAGATGAAAGGTTTGTTACGTCCACATGTACCACCTGCTGCTATTACCACCCTGGCAAGATCAGCTATTTTTTCTATCACTTATCCTTCCCAAGATGTTTTCCTTGTAATAAAGGTGAGAATAATGATAAATATATCTATTGTGTACTTGTCTATCTATATTGCAAACTTCTCACGTATAAGAATTTTACTTTTACACCTACTCCTCAGTTACCAACTATCTCATTATTTTACATTTTTCATTTATGACAATAGTCAAAAATCTACCATCCAGCTGTTTTGCACACCAACTATGTATATTTTGCAGTAGCAAATGTTGAGGTGCAAGGCAAGAATAGTGCTGGCTGTGATGGTTAAAGTTATGTTTCTATTTGGTGAGCCACAATTATCAGTGGTTTGGCAGTTATGTAATGATGTACTTTGCCTGTTATGTAATGATGTAGCTGTCTTCCATTTTGTGATTTGATGTGGTCATCCTCCATTTTTTTTGTAAAGCTGATTTCTCCATTATTTCTGATTTTTAGAACATAGCCACATCGATAAATGAGGAGGAAGTGTACTTCTTTTTTTATTTTAATATATTTTAACAAAATATTGAACATATACTGTAGGTGCCACTTAAATTTTTCATGACTGGGAGTCATACTTTGATTTTATTATTGAATTGTTAAATCATATAAATACTGAAAACTAGGTTACTAAAGTCATGAAAAGTTACAAATGTACTGCCAGCCAATTAAGAATAAGAATTACAGATTGTTAAATCTGAATATTACTCAGCTCTAGAATTTTGGATAATTTAAAAAATATTTTACCGTAACTTGACCTCATGGGACTGTTTTGAGGGTAGCCTAAAATATACTCATTAATCATTTTATCTTTATTTACGTAAAATTACCATGAAAAGGTAATGAGTTTTATATTAAGGTTAAGAAATGGTTTGTCATGAAATGAATTCTGTTTGCTCACAGGAATAATGTCCTAATTTGTGGATAGGATACATTTGGGTTAAAATTAATCTTAGTTAAAATGAACAATCTGTCCTACAAGCAAAATTTTAAGCAGCAGTCTTGTGTTCAGGAATTCACTTAAAGAGTAAAATTAAACTCACTGCCATTGAGTCATTCTGACTCATAGCAACTGCCTTTGGGTTTCTGAGGTGGTAAATCGTTATGGAAGTAGATTGCCCAGTCTTCCTTCTGTGGAGTGGCTGGTTATGTTTGAACCACCAACCTTCTGGTTAGCAGTCAGATGCTGTAGGCACTATGCTACCAGAGCTCCTTAAGAGTAAAATTAAGTTGTAGACATTAATGAAATTGACAAATTATACAGTTATTTTACGTGAGATGAAAGAGTAAGTTTTCATAACAAAGAACATATTAGGGTGTTCTGGTTATTTAGTGCTGCTCTGACAAGAAATATACCGCAAATGAGATGGCCTTAACAAACAGGAGTTTGTTTTTACAAAATGGAGGCTTTAAGTCAGGCTCTAGGGGTTGGGTGAAAGCCCCTCAACCTTGGGGTCCAGCTCTGCCTCCTGCTCTCGGCCCCCTGGAGCTAGAGACATTTCTTCACTCAAACAGCTGCTGAGGCTGAGAAGCCCCAAGGTTGACAAGTAAAAAGGCACAGTCTAGATGTTACCAAATGCCACGGCAGGCCATTAACTTAAGTCCTTTGTAAGTCCCAAGGTCGGCAGAGCATAGCAGGCTGCTAAGCAACAACATGGCTACATGTAGGGTCCAAGTGTGCCATAGGCTACAGACCATTCTCAAGGCTTCTCCTTATATATAGGAAGCAGACCACATCCCAAAGGCAGCTACTCAGCTGCTTGTGGTAGATCCCACCA
>NW_006921603.1:12999301-13020205 GCF_000298275.1 Orycteropus afer afer | reverse complement strand
AATATGGGAGCTCTGGTAGTGTAGTGCCTAAGGCATTTGACTGCTAACCAGAAGGCTGGCGGTTGAAACCCACCAGCCACTCCTCGAAAGAAAGGTTGGGCAATCTACTTCCTTAGTGATATCACCTTGGAAACCCAAGGAGGGGTCGCTATGAGTCAGATCTGACTCCATGGCAGTGGTTGCATTTTGGTTTGTGTTATACACAAACATAGACATACACAGGTACACAGACTTTTATGTAACCATAAAAAGGGAAAGTATCAAAGTTATTTAAATTTTACAGTAAATATATTTAGTAAAATTATTTAATCACTTGTCATCTATGAGGATGTTTTTTATTGAGTGAAAAATTCCCTTGATTATGTATCAGTTAGTTATTGGTATAATAGAACAAAAAGACAAAAATCCCAGTAAACATTTTATTTCATGCAACTAAGTTGTCTCGGGACAGCCAATAAAGGCTGTATCCTGCTAGGTGGCTATTCTGATCTTACCTGTGCTCCTTAAATTGTCCTTATATTGGCTGGAGTTTGTTGATTTGGTGGGGTTTCACCTTGCTTCTTACAGTAAAATGCAGGAAGAAAGACATCAATTTAGAAATGAACTTTTAAGGAAGAAGAAATCAGAACTTGAAGATAAGCATGTGACCTGTGGCTTCAAATGAGCCATCCCAGCAAAACTTATTTTAATTGAAAGGGTCAGAGACTGACAAAATGAAGGAAAGCTCTGTGATTTCCTGGAATTCAAGAGATAGAAAATGGGCAATTGGAGCTACTTGACTGATGTGTTATCATCCAAGAGCATGAAAAGATTGAACTGGGAGCAGTCCATGTACCAGCAGGAATGCTGGAAGGAGCATGATTGGCAGAGTTGCTGCTGGCTGTATTTTAGAGGAGGGAGCTACTGCCTAGGTTTTAATGGAGACGACTACTACGTGGGTTTCATTGGGTAGGACCACCACCTTGGTTCCAGAGGGCAAGACTGATGTATCAGTGGGCCAAGAGAATGGGGCCACTGATCAAAGTTGTGGAGGCGTGGCCAGTGACTACATGGGTGGGAGAATGAAGCTGCCCAGGGTTGAAAGGGTGGGGTTGCTGTCCTGGTGGCCCTGGAAAGTGAATCTGATGCCCAGGGCCCAGGAGTCTCCGTCCACTGCCCACAGTCCATGGATCAGGGCCAACAGCCAGTCTGGAAGGCGATGCTCTTGCCCAAATGTACCTAGAGAACAGAGGATTATTTTTAAACTTTAAGTTCTAATGAGATTTGCCTTTGTGGGTTTTGGATTTGTTTGATACTCATGACCTCCAATTTCCCCTTCAATTTTTTCCTTTTGGAATGGAGATACCTACTTTATGCCTATTTTACAATTATCCTTTGGAAGCAGATAACTTGTGTCACAGATAACTTGTTACACAGGTCCAAGTTAGAGAAGAACTTTGCCCCAACATGAATTATATTAGTCTCATGCATATCTAATTTAGATTGTTCGTAAGGTGAGATTTTGGTTTTATAGTAGATTTTGGAATGGGTTAAGACTTTTGTGATGCTGAGCTGGGTGAATGTATTTTGCATGTAGGAAGAACATGAATTTTGGAGGGCCAAGGAGTAGAGTGTTATGGATCAAATTGTGTCTCCCAAAACTATATGTTGAAATCCTAACCCCTGTAACTGAATGTGACCCTGTTTGGATAGGGTTTTCCTTTCTTATGTTAATGAGTTCATACTGGAGTAGGGTAGGTCCTCAATCATTTGAGTAGTGTCTTATAAAAATGGAAGAGATACTGAGAGACACACATACAAGGGGAAGAGACATTGTACAGATTGTCTACAAGGCCAGGAATGCCAAGGAACGCCCAGAGTTCCCCATCAGGAATGACCCTCCCTTAGAGCTTGTTCTGATTACCTAGTGCTGCTCTGGCAAGAATATACCGCAAATGGGATGGCCTTAACAAACAGTTGTTTATTCTATTATAGATTATTCTGTATAACAGAGTTTATTCTATTGTAGTTTGGAGGCTTTAAGTCCAAGTTCAAAGTGCCAGGTTCTAGGGGCTGGGTGAAAGCCCTTCAACCTTGGGGTCCAGCTCTGTCTCCAGTTCCCAGCCCACTGAAGCTAGAGGCTTTTCTTCACTCAGACGGCTGCTGGGTGCTGAGACTGCCAAACCCAAGGTTGACAAGCAAAAAGGCACAGTCCCGATATTACCAAATCACACAGCAGGCCATTAATTCAAGTCCATTGTAAGTCCCAAGGTCGGCAGAGCATGGCAGGCTGCTGAACACCAACATGGCTATATGCAGGGTTCAAGGTGCCATAAGCTAGAAACTATTCCCAAGGCTTCTCCTCATACACAGGAAGCAGACCACATACCCACAGGTATATATACATATATATACATGCACGCATGCGAGCACACACACACACACATCCATAGGTACTGCTCACAGTAGATTCCACCATGAAGTTGATTGCCGGTCTCCTCATGGGAAATACTACATTCAGCTGCCTAGCCACTCAGCCAGGCCCAGCCAAGTTGACACAAACGCATAACCACCACAGAGCCCATGCTCTGATTTGGACTTCTAGCCTACAAAGCTGTGAGACAGTAAATTCTTGTTCTTCAAAGCCATGTACTTGTGGCATTTTTCTTACGACAGCATTAGCAAATTAAGACGTGTGTGTGTGTATGTATATACATACACACATTCACACACATACACATATGTGAACACACACCTACACACATATATACATATTCTGAATGCAGGTAGTCCGTGACTTACAACAGGGTTTTTTTCTGATGATTGCATCCTAAGTCAGTTTTGATGTAAGTTGAGTACCTCTTTTTTTTTTTTTTTTTAAGTTTTCATTATTATTGCCTTTTATTATAAATATCTTTATGAATTAGGTCTTTGAACATCTGGGAGGATGATAACATCAGCAAATTACATACTGCAGCATTATATGTAGTTCATGTTACTAATGATAAGATACAAAAAAAAAAACCCAAAACCAGTCAGTCATAAGCACAATTAGACATACTTAAAACAGATCATAAGTTGAAGACTCGAGTAAAATATTTCAGAAAAGTTACAGAAGACGCTGATTATTGTTTTTGATTATTATTGACAACTAGTGAACATTTTGTAGTAATAGTCTTACATGTTTATAGACATATAGGTCATTCTGCATTTATTTTTTAACTTGCTTCCTTATGAACAATATTTCATAGGCTTTTCCTGGTAAGTAGATTTAAATGTGTATATTTTACAAATTGGTTTTGTGTTGCATTGTATTAATATACTATAATTTATTTTCCAGTGTCATGTAAATAAAATACTTAAGCATTTTTTATATTTTAAGTATTAGTAGTAGTACACATGTTTATATTATTGCCTCATTATCCACTAAAACTATTTTCCTGGAAGTGCATTTTTGGATCAAAGGATATGCACATTTGAAATTTTGACACTTACTACAAAGTACGTTTTTTAGTATGTTATATGTAAAGCAATAATATATAAATAAATTCCTTTCTCTCTACCTTTCTTTATTCTGTAATGCTGTTTTCTCTGTATTATAAACATCTTTTGCAATCTAAGGCAAATCCTTTATTTATAACATATATTTGTCCAATTTCTAGTGAAATTGATCATACTTTAGTGGATTGATTACCTGTTCATATTGCTTCTTTTGTCAGTTCCTTTTCATGTCATTTGCTCATTTTCATTTTGAAATGTTTGCATGTTTCATATTAATATGTAAGATTTGGTTGTGTATTAGAGATTTTAACCTTGTTGTGTGTGTTACAGATTTTTTTCCCGAGTTTGTTATTTGTCTTTATTTATTTGCCATACAGAAATAAAATATATGCGAAATGCATCATTCTTTTCACTATGATTATATAAATAATTTTACTACTTCATGGTTATGAAAGTAGTCACTGTAGTTTCCTCTAGTAATTTGAAGGTTTAATTATATATATAAAATGTGATTTGGGGGAAAGTTTACAGAACAAATTCATTTTCCATATACCAGTTCACATACACTTTGTCTCATGACATTGACTACAGTTTACCACAATGCAACAGCTCCCCTCCCACTTCTTGAAGGTTTTATTTTTAAATATCTGAAACTTTGGAAATTTGTTTTGAGAAAATTATTGAGGTTTGATTGCAGCACTGTTTAAAAAATTTTCAATTAAGTGTTATTTTTTACAATACCATTTATTGAATAGTGATTCACCCGCAACACTAATTTTCTTTTTATTGTTTCAAGTTGAGGTATAGTAAATATAAAACCCATAAATTTTAAGTGTAGCAATTAGTGAATTTTTGTATATTTATACTTGAGTATTTGCATCCATTTCATTGGATTGTTTTTACTTTACCTTATTAATATGTAAGAACTTGTTGTATATCCTGTGTTTACTAATTTGAAGTATCAATTTTATTACTATTAACAATTAGTAAATATTTTCTACTAATATTTTTATGCGTTTATAGACATATAGGTCATTCCCCACCGGTTTTTTTAACTTGCTGTCTAATCAGTAGTATTTCATAGACTTACCTAGATTTCTATATAAAGTTGATTCAGTTTCTGGACTTCTACTTTATTTGAATATTTAAAAAAATCAACTTAAAAATTTAATATTGGCAAAGTGAGACATTTTTGAAAAATGTAATAAGGAGAAACCACTGTATTGGCCATCTAGACATATTATTTTATGAGTTATCTTTCTTAAATTGTAATTTTTCATTTTGATAGATCTTTTTTTAAGCCTAATTCATCTTTACATTTTTACTATCAACAGCTAGAAAAAGTCCTGCAGCAAGGAGACATTGGAGAATGTGCAGAACCATACATGATTTTCAAAGAAGCAGATGCCACCAAGGTAAAATGTCATACCTTTCACTTCACACACATTATTACTGTTTTAATTTGGGAGAATAGTGTACATAAGGTGTTGAAGAATTTGGCTAGTAATTCCTTTTTTTTTTCTATTGACCTAGCTACCTGTTTTCTTTCTCCTTTATTTGTTTACTTATTTAAATTGTGATTTGGGTGAAAGTTTACAGAGCAAATTCATTTTCCATACATCATTCACATACCCTTTGTCTCATGACACTGACTACAATTTACCACAATGCAACAGCTCCCCTCCCACTTCCTTCCTATAGTTACCTGTTCCCTGTGTCCATCTCTCCATGCACTCCTGCCCCCTGAGCTATTTCCCTGTGCATACACAGCCCTTCTATTCTCCCATGATTGTTCTGTCCAAGGAGTATATCTAGCTAGTGTAAATGTTCAACTCATATGCCTGTCTTTTGTTTGGCTAGAAGCCACTGGTGTGGGTTTAGTTCCAGACCTGAAGGGCAGCTAGGGGCCATAGTCTCAGTAGTTCCATCAGCCTCTATCAGACCAGCAAACTTGGTCCCTTTTCTTATTTTTTCAAATGATTTTGAGTTTTGTTCCACATTATTCTCCCACTCTATCCAGGATCTCTTACATAGATTCCCCCTCCATGTGGTTGACAGTGGTAGCTAGGCACCATCTAGTTCTTCTGGTCTCATAGTCATGTGGGCTGAGGATCACATGGTGTACCAGTCACTTGGACTAATCTTTTCCATGAATCTTTGGATTTCTTCATTCTTCTTTATTCTGGACAAGTAGAGACCCATCATTGCATCTAGGTGGCTGCTTGCAAGCTTTTAAGATCCCAGTCACTATTCGCTAAAGGAGGAGGTGGAACAATGTTTCTGTGTAGTATATTATGCTATTTGAGCTTGATGTCCCCTGTGACTATGGTCCCAAGCCCACAGGTCCAACTACTCACTTCCTCTGAGAAGCTGGCTGTGCCCAAGAAGGGACTACAACCATGTCTCTTGTCAGCTCTGCTATATACCTGGGAATTCTTAACAGAACTTAGCAATACACTTGTAGAAACATTGTCTGCCAACCCTATCTGTGGTCTTGGGCACAATACCCCCTGCATAGATATACCTAATAGTTCAGCCTGTCCACCCATCTATCCACCCATATATCCATGGTTGCCTTCAGTGACAATGCAGTACTGTATATGCAAAAGGGTTCTTCTTTGTTGTCTGTACCTCCCATGTACCTCTCTGTGTCTTCCTCTTCCTCAGTGCCACCCTGTTGATCACATACATTTGGTACATTGCCCTTCTCTTCACTCAAGTCAATACTTTTCTCTACTTAGCTAACACTTTCTCCTTTATTTACTTTGTTACCTAGCTTTTGTCTGTGCTGTTTTATTCTTTATTTTCATAGAACATTTTTTTCCAGCCTTTCTCTTTCAACTTATTTGTGTCCTTGGGTCAAAGGTGTGTCTCTTGTGCTTTCATTTTCATTTGACTCTAAGAAGCCTGTGATTTCTTTTTGACTTCTTCCTTGACCCATTGTGCCCATTTTCTATCATTTTTTTTTCTGTTATTAATATATCTAGTTTCATTCCATGTGGTGAGAGAAAATACTTTGTATAATTTTAATCTTTAAAAATGTATGGAGACTTTCTTTGTGACCTAACATGTGATCTCTCCTAGAGAATGATCTGTGTGCACTGGAGTAGAATGTATTGGGCTGTTGTTGGTTGAAGTGTTCTATATATGTCTGTTAATTCTAGTTGGTTCATAGTGTCATGCAGGTCCTCTCTTTCCTTGTTGAGTTTTCTAGATGTTCTGTCCAATATGGAAGGTTGTGTATTGAAATCTTTATTATCATAGTGCTGTTTCTCCCTTCAATTCTGTTAGTGTTTGTTTTGTATAACTAGCCACCCTGATGTTGTGTGTGCATATATTTATGATTGTAAATCTTCTTGGCAGCTGACTCTTTTATCACTATTTAACATCCATCTTTCTTCTAGCAGATTTTGTCTTTATGTGTACTTTGATGTTAAGATTGCCACTCCAGCTGTCTTTTGTTTATTATTTGCATACAATATTTTTTTCCATTGTTTTACTTTCATCCTATTTATGTCCTTGGGTCTAAAGTGTGTCTCTTATGAACAGTGCTTTTCATTTCTTTAAAATTGCCCTTACCCCAAAATTATTTGATTCTTTAAATTTTGTTTCTTGGAAAGGATTTAGTTAATTCAGTTTAACTTTCAAATAATTTTATTTACTTTCAAATTTTCCTTTATTTACAAAATAATTTTGTATATTTACAAAATATTGATCGAACCTCTCCTAGAAAAAGAGAAGTATTCAAGGCTTTCATCTGGCTGCAGTTGATTAAGAAATATCATAAAAATAAATATACTTCTATTTTACCATCAGATAAACTTATACAATGAAAAAACTAGTAAATGATTTAAACCCAATTCCAGATAACCTGTGTTAACTACAGGACTAGCAGATGATCCTTGTCTCTGTGCACATAAGAGTCAATATGCAAGACAACCAGAAGAGGAATGTTTGAGGAATACTGAAATTTTGTAGTGCTGTGGGTAGATGTGAGCACACAGTGTTCTTCTGTGATCCCTGGCTATCTAGTAGAATTCAGGTTTCAAGTATTCAGACTTTCCTCACATTGTCATTTTATAAATTAAATATGTTTTGTTATATGAAGCACACGTTGTTGTTGTTGTTATGTGCTGTGGAGTCAGACCTGACTCATAGTGACCCCTCCTTGGGTTGCTGAGGCAGTATCACTATGGAAGTAGATTGCCCCATCTTCCTTCCAAGGAGTGACTGTGGGTTTGAACCGCCAGCCTTCTGGTTAGCAGTCAACCGCCTTAGGCATTACGCTACCAGAGCCCCTATGGAGCACATAAGAGCAGCTTATTCCACTCTCCCCTTACTTATCTACATTGGATGATAGAGAACTAAGGGCACATGCTATCTATGCTCCTAAAACAAGAATCTGTTATGGAGGATAAATACACCTGGCAATTAAGTGTTACCATTTAGTTGTCTTTCTGTCTTTTCCCAATCCTTATTCCCAAAGCAGACATATGAGTATAACTCCCAGCATTCTATATGAAAATAGTGTGTGAGAGATTTGGTATAGGATTTCACTTTTGGGGCATTCATTGGTTTGCTATTGTGGTCCACCTTAGTGTTTATTTAGGAGAAGCCTAAAAGTTAAGTCAGTTCCAAGATGTGTGCTTACATATGTGTGTACTGTTTGAAACATAAGTTGTTTTTTTTTTTTTTTTGCAGAGTTTAGTCCTCTTAATATTTTGGTCTTTACTTCCTTTAACTTTACTTCTTGTAACTCTGGGCTCACTGACTGCACCCTCTCAAGATTGCCATTAATGAGGCTTAACTGCTTTCATTTTTTTTCGGAATAACAAAATTTGACCAGTCACACTTAGAATATTTTTGTAGTTGGCAATTGTTGACTAGAACATGATTATGCTTGCTTTGCTAAAATAGCACTTGTAATACATAAACATATTTGGTACTTTATCACCTTTCTTTTCTTCCAAGATGACATAGTAACAAAAAAATTTCTAAGACTACTTTACAGTTACATTTGTAGAATATGGTGAGATTATTCAGTGTTAACTGATGTCTGAAAGGGACAGGTTATTTTCTGTCTTTTTTGAGAATTGAGAATTCTTAACATCTCCTTATATATTATGAAATAGCAGTTAGTTGATTTATTTCTAGCATAATCATATAATGTCTAAAGTTCTGTTTTGCAGAACAAGGAAAAACTGGAGAAGTTGAAAAGTCAAGCAGACCAATTTTGCCAAAGACTTGGGAAATATCGCATGCCTTTTGCTTGGACTGCAATTCATTTAATGAATATTGTTAGCAGTGCTGGAAGCTTGGAAAGAGATTCTACAGAAGTAGAAATCAGCACTGGAGGTAGGAGTGCTTTACATAAAATCATTCTAAATGTATAATTTTTTTCCTTTTTCTTATATAGGTTTGTTTTATTTGTAGACTTCACAGTGAGATTAGGCATTAAAAATTTTCTTTTTTAACATTCTAGTATTTAGTATTTGTGGTAGTTAAGGTTACGTGTCAACTTGGCTGGGCCTGGTTTTGAGTGGCTAGGCAGCTGCATGTAGTTATTCCCCATGGTGAGATTCATGAATATCTCCATGGTGGAATCTGTTATGAGCAGCTGAGTAGCTGCTTTAGGGATATTGTCTGCTTCCAGTGTGTTAGAAGTAACTTTGAGGAAGGTTTCTGGCTTTTTGGCGTGCTTTAACCGGCATGTAGCTGAGTCTTCATTTAACAGCCTGTCATATTGTCTGCCGATCTTGGGACTCTTAATGGACATAAATCAATGGGTTGCCGTGTGGTTTGGTAATATTGGGACTGTGCCTTTTTATTTGTTGACCTTGGGTTTGTCAGCCTCAGCAATCAGCAGCTGCCTGAGTGAAGAAACCCTTCAGCTTCAGTGGGCTGGGAACAAGAGGCAGAGCTGAAGCCCAAGGTCGAGGGCCTTTCACCCAGCCCCTAGAGATGGCACTTTGAACTCGGACTTCTAGTCTTTAAAACTGTAAGAGAATAAACTTCTGTTTGATAAAACCATCTACCCATTTGTGTTATATTCCTATGAGAGCAGCACTAGGTAAACAAAACAGTATTGTATTTTGGGTGAAAATATATCCAGCAAAACACACTCCCATTCAACAATTTCTACACATAATGTTCAGTGACATTGATTACATTCTTCACATTGTCAATATTCTCATCATTTTTGTTCTAGTTGTTTCACTCCCACTAACTTAGTCTCACTGCTCCTTAAAGTTCTCATCTGTGCTTTAGAGTAACTGTTGTCATGTACATAATTTTTAAAAAGAGCACAGTACTCAAGGGTGACATTCTTTACTTTTTGAGCTAACCTGCTGTTAAAAGGTAACTTCAGGGCCTTATTTTTTCTTTAATAGCTTAATATTGTTAAGATGACAATACTCCCCAAATTAATCTGTAGATTCAGTGCAGTCCCTATCAGAATCTCAGCTGGCTTTGGGTAGAAATTGAGAACTGATCCTACAATTCATGTGGAAATGCAAGGAACCCAAAATACCTGAAGCAACCTTGATAAAGAAAAACAAAGATGGAGGACTCATGCTTCTTCTTTACTACAAAGGTCCCTGGGTGGCACAGATGGTCTGCACTCAGCTGGGAACCCAAAAGTTGCCTGTTCAAACCCACCCAGTGACACTGCAGAAGATCCAGGCCTGGCAAATGACTTCCATGAAGATTACAGCCAACCTGCCCCCCAGATGAATACATAAAACAAAATTTACTACAACGCTACAGAAATCAAGAGAGTGTAATACTAGCATAAGGATGTACATACAGATGAGTGGAATGGAATTGAGAGTCCTAAATAAATTTGTGCATCTTTAGGAGCTCTGATGGCATGGTATATAGGGCATTTGACTGCTAACGAGAACGCTGACGGTTCAAACCTACCAGCCACTCCTCACAAGGAATACTGGGCAGTCTGCTTCTGTAGAGATACTGCCTCAGAAATCCAAGGAGGGGTTGCTATGAGTCAGGACTTCGTGGCAGTGAGTTTGGTTTGGGTTTTGGATGGTCAATTGATTTTTTTTTTTAATAGTTTTTTTCAATTCAACAATCCTTATACATTCTATTTTATGGAAAATGCTGTCTTCTTGATCTCATATGATTGATTGTTCTAATGAGTGCATAACCTCCTGATACTATTGTTCACCTTATAGGTCTGTTGTTTGGCTGACAATTGAGTCACAGTTCATAGCTTGAAGGGTGTCTAAGGTCCATAGTCCTGGGAATTTTACCAGTCTTCATCAGAGCAGTAAGCCTGGTCTTTTTTATGATTTTGAGTTTTGTTCCACATTTTCCCTCACTCTATTTGGGACCTCTTATTGTGATCCCTTTCAAAGTGGTCAGCAGTGGTAGCTGGGCACCGTTTACTCCTGGTCTCAGAGTCATGGAGGCTGAAGTTCACGTGCTACATTAGTCCTTTGGACTAACTATTTCCTGCATCTTTGATTTTCTACACTGTTCTTTGGTTTAGATGGGGAGATACCAATAGTTGCACTTTAGATGCTGCTCACAAAATTTTAAGACCTCTGTTGGTGTTTCACCAAAGTAGGATGTAGAACAGTGTCTTTGTTTACTATGTTGTATTTATTGACCTCAGTGTCCCCCTAAACTAAGGTCCCAAGCTTTCATACCCAGCAACTCATTCCCTAAACGTGTTTGGTTATTATTAAGACATTTTCATAAAGTTGCCCCCTGTAATTTTCACTACATTCATAGATAATATTTGTAGCACATAGAAATATATTGACAGAGATAGTGTTTGTCAAACCTATATATATTTGTGGTCCCATTCGCCTTCCCACTCCTGTTCAGATTGAGTGTCTTGTCTATGCAGCCACTAGTAAATTACTGTTATTACTATTATTGCAGGATTCTATATGCAATACTATTCACCTTTGTTGCTTTTAATTCTTGTGCTCTTGTGTCATCCACTGCCTTAATCATTTTGTGCTGTATGGTCAACTGATGTTTGACAAGAGTTTGAGAGAATTCATTGGGGGAACAATAGTCTTTTCCATGAATGGTGTTGGACAAGTGAATATTTTCTTCTATTATTGATTTCTAGTTTAATTCCATTATTCTTGGAGAACATGTTTTGCATAATTTTAATTTTTTAAATTTATTGTGTCTTTTTTATCATCATCTGTTCTGGAGAATGTTTGTGTGCACTTGAAGAATATATACTCTGCTTCTGTTTAGTGGAGTTTTCTGTAGTTATCTTTTAGGTTTAGCTTGTTTATGTTATTGTTTAAGTTTTCTGTTTCCTTGTTGATCTCTCTAGTTGTTCTGTTGGTTGTAAATAATCCAGTTACCTTGCAGAGGCTTTGCATACAAGTTTATCTTAACTTTTGTTTGTTTCAAACTCAGTTCTTGGACTGAGGGACCATTATATGGTGATTAAAATCTCCAGTATGGTAAATATTTCCTAGTAAATGCCTAGTCCCTCTATAGCTGTTCTTCTTAGCCCATATTTGATCATAAACATAAATCTTTGTGTGGTATGGATTTAGTTTCATCTTGGTAAAGTTGTAAAAAGATAACAGAAAGATTAGTTGTAGTGCTGCATTATGTTTTATCCAGAAGTGAAATTTTACTACTCTAATCAGTTTGTTCTGGACCAAGGAGCAGCATCACAATAAATGGAGAGAAGATTGAGGTTGTCAAAGAATTCATGTTGCTTGGTTCTACAATCAATGCCAATGGAAGCAGCAGTCAGGACATTAGACGATGTGTAGCAATAGGAAAGTCAACTGTGAAGGAACTATATCAAGTGCTGAGGGGCAAGGATATCTCCTTGAGGACTAAGGTGTGCCTGACACAAGCCATGATATTTCCAATCACCTCGTATGCATGTGAGAGCTGAACAATGAATAAGGAAGACTGAAGAAGAGTTGATGCTCTTGAGTTGTGGTGCTGGCGAAGAATGCTGAAAGTACCATGGACTGCTAAAAGAACTAACAGATCTGTCCTGGAGGAAGTGCAGCCAGAATGCTCCTTGGAAGCAAGAATGGCCAGACTTCGTCTCACCTGTTTTGGTCATGTTGTAAGAAAGGACCATTCCCTGGAGAAGGATGTCATGCTTGATAGGGTGGAGGGTCAAGGAAAGAGGGGGAGGCCTTCAACGAGATGGATTGACACAGTGGCTGCGATGATGGGCTCAAGTATAGCAGGGATTGTGGGGCTGGCGCGGGATCGGGCAGTGTTTCGTTCTGCTGTGCATGGGGTCGCTATGAGTCGGGAATGACTCGACGGCACTTAACAACAACAACAATCAGTTTGTTGACTGGATAATTTTCAACTTCAGTGGATTCTTTCTTGTATTTGGCAAATTGATTTAAAAACGTTTAAAATATGAAAATGAATATCTTATCTTTTTTTCTTTGGTAGAACGTAAAGGGTCTTGGTCAGAGAGGAGGAATTCTAGTATTGTTGGCAGACGATCACTTGAAAGGACAACAAGTGGAGATGATGCTTGTAACCTGACCAGCTTTCGACCTGCTACTCTCACAGTGACAAATTTTTTTAAACAGGTATAGTTCTGGGGATATGTTTTTACAATTTGGTTTCACAAAAGTAATTATATATAGTTATTGATTATGGTTTCAAGTTTTAAAAAACTTTGAAGAATAAGAATAATGAAAATGGTAAGAGTAGAAATAATAACTTATATTATTATACTTCTTTCATTATCATTATGTGTTTAAAGATTGACATTGGCTAATAAAATCAAAACCAGTCCTCCACATGTGTATCCTCTTTATATTAATATTTTAACTTTTCTTAAACATTGATGGTTTATGAATTTTCTTCATCTGAGTAGTGGTTACATATGTTCTCTTATCCCAACTTTTTCTGGCCTAGACTATTGTATCTATGTTGTATGAAATATAACTGTCAGACCTAGTAGTGCATTTTTCCAACAAATATTTTTCGAGCATTCACCATGTGTTGGGTATTGTGTTAGAAATAGGCAATTGGACACTTGTAGAATGTGATTGTGAAAACTTAAAAAATAAGTAAGTGATTGCTGGAAACGTGGAGTAATGGAAAGCATTTATACCCTAATTTATATAGTTCTATTTTTTTAAAACTAATAATATATACTGTTTTTATAATTTTTAAGTGACTAGAAACTATGTATCCAGGAAATGCAGATTAAATAAGAAAGCAGAAATATAATTTTAACAAAGTAGATAAAATTCAAGGATCACATTTCTCATAAATGAGACATAGAGGGCAATATTTTTAAATTTATGAGAGATTGTCATCCAATAATCAGGAATATTTAAGTACAAATTTGAAATATATCAAATCAAAAGTGTTAAAAATATATGTTGTTGTTGTTGTTGTTTGCCGTCGAGTCGGCCCCGACTCATAGCGACCCCTCCTTGGGTTTCCGAGGCAGTATCACTATGGAAGTAGGATTGCCCAACCTTCCTTCCGAGGAGTGCCTGGTGGGTTTGAACCACCAGCCTTCTGGTGAGCAGTCAAGTGCCTTAGGCACTATGCTACCAGAGCTCCTTTAAAAAAAAAAATATATGGAGATTAATAAAAAAATCAAACCTACACAGTAGTTTTAGGAAACTTGTTCTCTTTGTTGACCAGTATGTAAATTATCTATTCCTTCTGTGGCACAGAATATTTAGCATGCATGTGGAGGAGAGGATATCAGCTAGGCTGCTCCACTGAAGCAGGCTTGTTCACATATTTGGAAGTAACCTGGGGGTTAGCTCATCTAGACTGACTTCTGCTGGGAATACAGAGGTGAATCTGCTCTGTTCCATGTGTCTCTCAGCTTTTACTTTCACCTTTTGGCAGGTGAGCTTGGTCATGCTCTCACGACAGTGCCAGAAGTTCAAGAGAGAGGGCAAGCTCAATTGTGGAGAGAGTATTTTTTTTTTTAAGTCTCTGCTTATATTATATTAGATTATTGACCAAAGCCAAGTCCTATGGCCAAGCCTGGGAAGAGAATTTTGCCCCACCCACTGAAAGGCATGTAAACAGATAATAGATAAAGAGTTGAAAGTATATAATCAATTTAACAGGTTAAGTAGACAAAAATAATATCTGGAGGTAATTTAAATGCATTATAAATAAGAGTCATTTCAAAATCTATATTAATTCTATGCCCAAAAGAGAGGATATACAGATGAAACATTTTTAGTATTAGTAATATATTATGTCCTGAGAAAAATCTTAATAGTCACATTCTTGAACCATACTCAGTAAAATTAAAAACTGTTTATAGAAGTATTAATTAACAAACATCTCCAACCACTTAGAAATTCAAAATCATTTTCTTAAATTTTCCTAAGTAATAATAATTAATTTTCCCAGTAATAGTAAAAAAAGATTAATTCTGTATCCTATTTAGAGCATAATAATGAACAAAGTGATATGGCTCAAGTGAGATCTCACAGTCAAATATGTTCATTGCCAAGTAAGATAAAAATATATGAGTATTAAACACATAAACATTTAAAATTTTAAACTTCATAAGCATGAGGACTGGATTAATGAAATCTAAAAACTGACTTTTAAATAAAGGAATAAAGTCAATAAATTATTAATTATTTTATTTTTTAATTAAATTTAATTAAAATTATTTTAATTGTTAGCAAAAAAAGAAAATAGTAACATTAAATTAAAAAATCTGTATTAATTAGATTTGTTCATCTTTTTGTCTTTTTTCCCATTGATCTGAGTACGTTAGGAGTTTCTTTTCTGTTTTTCACATCAGAATAGTTATAGTTCTCCTTAACAGTTTGTTAAGTCATTTCTTAAACAAGTATTAAGTCAGTGTTGTAGATTTTTGCATTTGATTGTGCTTCCCTTTACAATTTGGTGATATAACATTGAAATCACTGAGATCATATATGAAATCAGCAGTTATACGTTTATCATAGTGCTGTGTATTTTTATATTAACCTGATTTGGCTCTATTTTTCATTTCCTTTTTCTCTACCTCAAACTTGTATTGTTTTGCTATGTTTAGTGTTTTCTGTGCATAAAGATATGCATGAGAAACAAGCTGTAAGTAAATGTGTAAGGGAGCCCTGGTGGGGTAATGGTTAAGCAGCTAACCAAAAGGTTGTTGGTTTGAACCTCCCAAAAGCTCATCACTCCTTGAGAGAAAGGCATGGCAGTCTGCTTCTGTAAAGATTTACACCTTGGCAACCCTATGGGGTAGTTCTGCTGTGTCCTATAGGGTCACTATGAGTCCGAATTGACAATTGGTTTTTTTTTTTTTTAAGTAAATATGTAAGAGTAGAACCACCCCATAGGGTTTCCAGGCTGAAATCTTTATAGAAGCAGACTGCCACATCTTTGTCCCCCTGAGCTGCTGGTAGTTTTGAACTGATAGCCTTTTAGTTAGTAGCTGAGTGCATTGCATCACCAAGGCTAATGGTAGAATCCTAATAAAATTTGATAGCTGGAAAATAGAAGGAAATTAATCAATATGGTATTTATTTATAATTATAATTATATGCATTTATTATTCTGACTAAATTGTAGGAAGACAGACAAGATTATTAATACCACACCAAACTCACTGTCGTCTAGTTGATTTGACTCAGTGCGACCCCTCCTTGGATTTCCGAGGCAGATATCTTGACAGAAGTAGATTGCCCAATCTTCCTTCCGAGGAATGGCTGGTGGATTTGAACCTCCAGCCTTCTGGTTAGGAGTCAAATGCCTTAGACACCACGCCACTAGAGCTCCCAAGATTATTAATAGGGAATGTAAATTCATTTAAAATCTGCTGTGTTTGTTTAATTGAATACTTTTTTCTTGTGTCTATGAAATCAGGAAGGAGACCGCTTAAGTGATGAAGATTTGTACAAATTCCTTGCTGATATGAGAAGACCGTCTTCTGTCTTACGGCGATTAAGACCTATTACAGGTATTTTTAAAGTTTGAATAGGCGTAAGTAAAACTGCAGCATTTTAAGGTAAATAATGAGCACATGTATATAACATGCATGGTGTACATAAGAAACTAATACATGAGGGGGCTGTAGGCTTTGGAAGAAACCATATAATGTGTACATTATTTGTGTAAAAATAGGTTATTACCATCACCAATATAATGTTTTTTTGTAATTATGTGTTCCTTTTGTTTTTCTCTGCCTGGTTCATATATCTTTCTGTTGTCAATGACTGTCATTCTTTTTTTATCTCGTTTATCTACCATCATGTGATTTAACAATATGAATGCAGGATTCAGTACCTTTGATAATTTGAGTACTGAAGTATTTTCTACTAGAAAATATGAAGTACATGGAATGATATTTGGAAACAGTTGATATACTGAAACAAACCATGCCAGATTACACTGTTTTGAAGTTGGCCATGGCTAAATTTAACCTTTGGGATAATTTAACTTTTGAAATGGTAACTTACTCCTAGGCTACATCCCTTCCTCTTTTGTTTCCTTTAACCTCCTTTTTTATTTTGTTTTTTCTTCCCTTATTTCCATTCATTGATTCATTAACCATTTATGTCTTTATCAGTAACTTTACAAGTATGAGACTTGGTAAAATGAAATAATTTAGAGGTCTGAGATAATAGTGATTTGGTTTATGTAGTATTCTTCCCAGGCCTTTATAAAAATAGGGTATAAATCCATCGAAAACATTTTTAACAAAGATTTTTTTTTTTGTATGCTTACATTGTTTTTGTAATACTGTGTTTTAATACGCAGCTCAGCTGAAAATAGACATTTCTCCTGCACCTGAAAATCCCCATTATTGCCTAACTCCAGAACTGCTTCAAGTAAAGCTCTACCCTGATAGTAGAGTTAGACCTACCAGAGAAATTTTGGAGTTTCCTGCCAGAGATGTTTATGTTCCAAACACTACTTACAGGTAAGACATTTTAATTTTGGAGATTTGTGCAATAAAATAATAGCTATTCTAATAGTAAAGTAGAGCTAGAATGAAAACCTCCAAAAGTTGTATGTGACTTTGTTATTTATTCCATGTATTATACAATTTAATTTATTAACAGCTATTGTGTGTTCAACATTCATGATGTTTCTAGTATAATGTTAATTGCCTTGCTTATTTAATCTTTATATTATGAGGTAACTGTTCACCTCAGACTTCTCCATGTTGATATATTTCATTACCATTTACCCAGTTCCTATGGCCAAATTTGTAGGACTCATAATGATTTTTTTCCTTATCCCTCACATTGACTCTATCAGGAAGTTTTGTTGGCTCTACTTTCAAGATATATTCCAAATCCAATACTTACCACCTCCACCTTTAAAACTCTAAGTCACCATCATCAAGATCAGCACTGTCCAATGGAAATGTAGTGGGAACTACATTTAAACTTTTTGAAGTTGCCATATTAAAAATTGTAAAAGGAAACAATCATTCCTAAATGTAAATAAAAATAGAAAAGAATGTTAACAAGATCTTTCTTTTCTACTGAAAGTCTACAAAACCTGGTATATACTTGACAATTAAAGCACATTCAGATGAGCCACATTTCGAATGCTATTGGAATAGCCACATGGATTCCTTATTTAGACATATATCTGCTTAAAAAGGAGCTCTGGTGGCGTAGTGCCTAAAGCATTTGACTGCTAACTAGAAAGTTGACCGTTCAAATCCACCAACCACTCCACAAAAGGAAGACGGGCAATCTGCTTCCGTAAAGATTTGCCACCTCTGAAACCCAAAGGGGGTCACTAAGTGTTGGAATTGACTCTGGCAGTGAGTTTGGTTTTTGGTTTTTTTTATTTTCTGCTTAAATGTCACATCATGGAGAATGCTATCCTGATGACCCTAATGAAGAGGACCCAATGCCTCTTTCCTCCAGCTCTTTGCTCTTCTTTATATTTATTGTTCTGAGACATTTATCATCTGCCATTATAGTATGGAGTTGTATGATTTCTTTTTGTCTTCACCATTACAATATAATTAGTGTAAAGGTAAGGATTTGTCTATTTTTTTAAAATTGTTTTAATTCTACCACTTAAACCACTTTTCTAGCATATAGAATACACATAGTAAATATTTGTTTAATGAATAAAGAATTAAGAAACTGCATCCTAGAAAGTTGTTCACATGTATTTTATTGAATGTGAAATGGCATTTGACTATATAGGTCATAATAAATTATGGATAACATAACAAGAATGGGAATTCCTGAATACTTGTTTGTGCTCATGTAGAATCTGTATATGGATCAAGAGACATGGATTACACTTGGTATAAAGAAAAAGAAAATCCTTACAAATGGACCAGTAAGCAGCATCATGATAAATAGGGAAAAGATTGAAGTTGTCAGAGGTTTGATTTTACTTGGATCCACAATCAGCACCCCTGGAAACAACAGCCCAGAAATCAGACATCATATTGCAGTGGGCAAATATGCTGCAGGAGTCCTCTTTAAAGTGTTAAGAAGCAAAGATATCACTTTGAAGATTAAGGTGCACCTTACCCAAGCCATGGTCTTTTTAATTGCCTCATATGCATGTCAAAGGTGGATAGTGAACAAGGAAGACCAAAGAACAGTTGATATTGGCAAAGAATACTGAAAATATGGTGGACTGCCCGAAGAACAAACAACTCTGTTGTGGAAGAAGTGCAACTGGAATGCTCCTTGGAAGTGAGAATGGCTGGGTTTTGTCTTACCTACTTTGGTTGTGTTGTCAGAAGGGACCATTCTATGGAGAAGAATACCATGCTTTGTAAAGTGGAGGGTTAGTGAAAAAGGGGAATACCCTCAATAGGATGGATTGACACAGTAGCTACAACATGGGCTCAATTATAGCAAGTATTGTGAGGATGGCATACGTGGTAGTTAAGCTTGTGTGTCAACTTGTCTGGGCCTGGTTGAGTGGCTGGGCAGCTGGATGTAGAATTCCTCAGGATGAGACTGGTAATCGGCTCCATGGTGGAATCTACTGTGAGCAGCTGAGTAGTTGCTTTAGGGATGTGGTTGGGTTCCTGTATATAAGGAGAAGCTTTGTGGAATGGTCTCTAGTTTATGGCACACTTGGACCCTGCATGTACCTGAGTCATTGTTCAGCAGCCTGCCATGCTCTGCCAATCTTGTGACTTTTAATAGACTTGAATTAATAGCCTGCCATGTGGTTTGGTAATATGGGGCCTGTGCCTTACTACTTGTCAACCTTGGGCTTATCAAACTCAGCAGCCAGCAGCTGAGTGAAGAAAAGCCTCCAGCTTCAGTGGGCTGGGATCAGGAGGCAGAGCTGAAGTCCAAGGTTGAGGGGCTTTTACCCTGCCCCTAGAGCCTGGCACTTTGAACTCGGACTTAAAGCCTCCAAAGTGTAAAGATAAACTCCTGTTTGTTAAGGCCATCCCATTTGTGGTATATTCTTGTCAGAGTGGCACTAGGTAACCAAAACCGCATAGGACCGGGCAGTGTTTTGTTCTGTTGTACATAGGGTCATATGAGTCGGAGCTGACCTGATGGCACTTAAGAACAACAAAAAAGCTCTCCTAAGGCCGAGACTATTTCTCATTCATTGCTCTGTTCCTAACACCCAGTCCATAAATGTTGTTAGGTGCCATCGAGTCATCTCCGACTCATAGCGACCCTATGCACAGCAGAGTGAAACACTGACTGGTCCTGCCCCAGCTTCACCATCCTTGATATACTTGAACCCATTGCCGCAGCCACTGTGTCAATGCATCTCATTAAAGACTTTCCACTCTTTCATTGACCCTCTACTTTACCAAGCTTGACATCCTTCTTCAGGGAATGATACCTTCTGATAACATGACCAAAGTAGGTGAGACGAAGTCTGGCCATTCTTGCTTCCAAAGAGCATTCTGGCCCCACTTCTTCTGGGATAGATTTGCTAGTTCTTTTAGTAGTCCATGGTACTTTCAGCATTCTTCGCCAGCACCACAACTCAAAAGCATCTATTCTTCTTCAGTCTTCCTTATTCATTGTCCACCTCTCACATGCATATGTTGTTGTTGTTGTTGTTGTTATGTGCTGTTGAGTCAGACTCGACTCATAGTGACCTTGGGTTTCCAAGGCAGTATCACAACAGCAGTAGATTGCCCAGCCTTCCTTCCGAGGAGTCGCTGGTGGGTTTGAATTGCCAGCCTTCTGGTTAGCAGTCAAGTGCCTTAGGCACTGTGCTACCAGAGCTCCATGGCTTGTGTCAGGTACACCATAGTCCTCAAGGAGACATCTTTGCTCCTCAGCACTTGAAAGAGGTCCTTTGCAGCTGACTTGCCCAGTGTTATACATCATCTGATGTCCAGACTGCTGCTTCCATTAGCATCAATTGTAGAACCAAGCAACGTGAAGTCTTTGACAAATTCAATCTTTTCTTCATTTATCGTGATGCTGCTTATAGGTCCCATTGTGAGGATTTTTGTTTTCTTTATATTGA
>NW_006921603.1:12990849-12994289 GCF_000298275.1 Orycteropus afer afer | reverse complement strand
TTCTTTTGATGCTTCTTGCATCATTCAATATTTTGCTCATAGAATCTTTCAGTATTGCAACTCAAGGCTTAAATTTTTTCCTCAGTTCTTTTAGCTTGAGAAATGCCGAGCATGTTACTCCCTTTTGGTTTTCTCACTCCAGGTCTTTGGACATTTCATTATAGTAATTGACTTTACCTGCTTGAGCTGCTCTTTGAAATCTTCTGTTCAGCTCTTTTATCTTGTCATTTATTCCATTTGCTTTAGCTACCCCCCACTCAAGGGCTAGTTTTAGAGTCTTGTCACATTTATTTAGGTCTTTTCTTCTTTTCTCATCTTTTTAATGACCTCTTGCTTTCTTCATGGATGATGTTCTTGATGTCATCCCACAGTTCTGGTTTTTGGTGATTGGTGTTCATTGCATCAAATCTATTCTTTAAATGGTTTCTAAATTCAGGAGGGATATATTCAAGGTCATATTGTGGCTCTCGTGTACTTGTTTTAATTGTCTTAACTTCAAGTTGAACTTGCATGTGACCAGTTGATGGTCTGTTCCGTAGTCAGCTCCTGGCCTTGTTTTGGCTGAAGATATTGAGCTATTGTGTCGCCTCTTGCTACAGATGTAGTCAGTCTGATTCCCATATACTTGGTCTGGTGAAGTCCACATGTATAGCCATCGTTTGTGTTGTTGTAAAAAGGTATTTGCAATGAATAAGTTGTTGGTCTTGCAAAATTCTATCATTTGATCTCCAGTGTTATTTCTGTTACCAAGGCCAAATTTTCCAACTGCCGGCGATTCTTCTTTGTTTCCAACTGTTGCATTCCAGTCACCAGTGATAATTATTATTGGACGTTTGGTCAGTTTCAAACTGCAGAAGTTTAGTGGTTGGTGCATAAATTTGCGTAATAATCATATTAACTGGTCTTCCTTGTAGGCATATGGATATTATCCTATCACTGACAGCCCTTACTTAAGGACAGATCTTGAAACATCCTTTGTGATGATGAATGCCACTCCATTGTGCTTCAAATTGTCATTCCTGACATAGTAGATCATATGGTTGTCTGATTCAAAATGGCCAAAACCGGTCCATTTCAGCTCACTCATGCCTAGGATATCAATCTTTATGCATTCTGTTTTCATTTTTTAACAACTTCCAGTTTTCCTAAATTCATACTTCTTACATTCCATGTTCCAGTTATTAATGGATATTTGCAACTGTTTCTCCTCAGTTTGAGTTGTGCCACATCAGGAAATGGTCTTGAAAGCTTCACTTTATCCTTATCAGTCAGGTTGCTTCTACTCTGATGGTGCAACTCTTTCCCAGTTGTGTTTTGAGAGCCTTCAGCCCTAAGGGGCTTGTCTTCCTGCACTGTATCGGACAGTGTGTCTGGGCTATTCATAAAGTTGCCCATTAATCTATCAGACAGTGTTTCTTTGCTATTTATGAGGTTTTCCCTGGCCAGTTCTTTGAGAGGTGCATGGCCTGTTCCTTCTTCCTAGTCTATCTCAGTGTGTAAGCTGCTTTGAAACCTGTGCACTGTGTGCAACCCTGCTAGGGTTTGAGATACTAGTGGCACAGCCTCAAGCCTCACAGCAATACGTGAACCACCATGGAATGACAAACTGACAGACAAGTTTGTCTCCCTTAGCTGTTCAAAACCTCTCCCAGCTTTTTTACCCCCACTTTTCTGCTTCTTGGTGGTGGGTCCTGTGTCCCTACCCTTACCTGGATCCCTGCTGCCATCCATAAGTAGGTTCCCAATAAATATTTTTAGCTAAAAATTTATTGAATGAATGAATGAAACGAAATCACAATACCATCAAACCTTCTAAAACTGTATTTGTAGTTCTAAGTTTCACTGAAGTTTTGTGATCCATCTGTTGTCATTTTTCTTTCATCTATTGCTTTCCCTAATTTTTTTTTGCAGTATTTTTAAAGCCAAGCTTAGAGATCATATTTCATCTGTAGATCCTTTAGTATGTATCTCTAACAGATACGGATTTAAGAAATATTGTCTGCAATAACGTTTGAAATGTTTTTTGATCTCATTACAATTTTATCTTGTATCACCTTTCTCTTGAGGTATCTTTATAAGCTTATTAAATATACACTGATTGAAATTTTTTCCCCAAAATTTTGTTTCTAGGAACAGCTTGGAAAATCAAACCAAATAAATATATATTCTTTATATTATGACATGAGAGTCATGGAACTCGTATTTCTTAAACTAACTTGTTTTATTATTGTAAATCTCCCTTTGGAGCTGGCATTCATAATACGTTTTTGTGCCATGGGACCCTTCCGCAATCATGTGAATTATTTTAATGTTTTTAAATGTATAAGATAACATTTCTGGATAACAAAATAAATTAATTGATTTTTGACAAAATATTAAAGTTATGTATATTTCTTTGCTGATGAATAACGAGATCTAGCTTTGTGTCTAAAAAAATACTCTATTTTCTAAGTAATAAGCATAAGGTATCTAAAATATACAAAATCATTTTTTTAACCATATGGCAATTGTTATAAAAAAATACACATAATTTCTCATACACTGTTAATGTTGCTGGTTAGTTTCCTACATTCATAATTTAACAAAGTATAACTTTGATTGACTATCATGAATTATTAAGGCATTTTTTATTCAAGTTTTTATAATCTCTTGATTTACATAGTATTGGTTTATTTATTTTTAGTTTTCATAGATTGCTCAAGCTAGTGACATATACGCTACTCTTTTTGCTTTTATCGTAGATACAGCACTTGAGGTTTTGTTCTAAGTAGTTCTATCTTATTTTAACTACAAAAATTCTTGAATTGATAGCTCTGTCTTCTAAATTTTAACATGAGTATCTAGTATTTTTTAGTTAGGGGTTTGCATTTGAATGTGATGCGGTGCTATTTTATATTCCCAGGGGAAGGAAAAAGTTCCAGAAACAGGAACAGATGATGAGGAAGCGTTTTGTTCTCCTGTCTGTGAACTAAGGAGCCCTGGTGGTGTAATTGTTAAGCTCTTGGCTACTAACTGAAAGGTTGGGAAAAAGACATGGCTGTATACTTTCATGAAGACTATACCCTTGTCCAATTTTTGGCAATGACATATCTGACAAGGGACTTATCTCTAATATTAATTTACAGAAAACTCCAACACTTCAATATCACAAAGACAATCCAGTTAAAAAAAGGGGAAAAGACATGCACAGAGACTTCACCAAACAATTGTTCATGATCATTAACTATTGTTGTTGTTGTTTTTATGTGCTGTCAAGTCTGACCCCACTCATACTGACCCCTCCTTGGGTTTCCAAGGTGTTATCACTACAGAGGGAGATTGCCCAACCTTCCTTTCGAGGAGTAGCTGGTGGGTTTGAACCGCCAGCCTTCTGGTTAGCAGTCAAGGGCCTTAGGTACTACTCTACCAGAGTTCCTCATTAGCCATTGTTGTTGTTGTTG
>NW_006921603.1:12983069-12987194 GCF_000298275.1 Orycteropus afer afer | reverse complement strand
TAAACTGCCCCCTGGCTGAACACTCTTCTCTTTGGCTTCCTGGGTTCCACCCCTTCCTCCTGCTCTTCCGGCCTGCTACTCTGTGCTCCGCCTGTGCTTACCTTGCTCCCGAAGACCTGGTCCCTCTCGGTAGGGTAACAAGGGAACGTGTTCAGTGCAGATCATTAGAGAGATGCAAATGAAAGCAATAATGAGATAGCATTTCACCCCACCAATAATAGCAAAGTTCAGTAAGACAGAATGCTGGCAAGGAGGCGGAGAGATTGGGACTGTCATCCAGTGCTGGTGGAACTATAAATTGATCCAACCACTGTGGAAGACGATGTGGCACTTACTTAAAAAGTTGGAAATAAATACACGATATGATAGAGCAATTCAGTTACTAAGTATTTATCCTAAAGTAGTGAAAGCCGGGATAGAGATAGATATATGCACATTTGTGTTGTTCTTCACAGCACTGTTCACAATTGCAAAGAGATGGAAGCAACCTAAGTGCCCATCAATGGAAGAATGGATAGCCAAACTCTGGTACATAAACAAAATGGAATGCTATGTAATTCTAAAGAATAATGTAGAATTTGCAAAACACCTCATAACTTGGATGAACTAGGTGGACATTATACTGAGTGAACAAGCTCGGTTGGCATAACATACTACACAAAAATATTGTTCCATATCCTGCTTTGATAAGTAGTGACTGGGGTCTTAAAAGCTTACAAATGGGTGTCTAAGATGCTACAATTGGTCTCTCCTTGTCTGGAGCAAAGAAGAATGAAGAAAACAAAAGACTCATGGAAACAGTTAGTCCAAGGGACTAGTGGACAATGAGAACCTAAGCCTACATGACTGTGAGGTCAGTCGAACTAGATGGTGCTCAGCTACCACTGTTGACCACTTGGGATCAGTGTAGGAGATCCTGGATAGAGTGGGAGAAAATTGTGGAACAAAACTCAGAATCATAAAAAAGAACAGGCTTACTGGTCTGATGGAGAGTGATGAAACCCCCAAGATTATGACCACTATCAACCCTTCTGGCCTGGAATTGAACTCATTCTTCTGGCTTCCAGCCAAACAGTAAACAGGCATATAAGGTGAACATTTATATCAGGTGGGTACACTCCTTAGAATAATCAACCATGTATGATCAGAAGGGCAGTATTTGCACAGGGAGGTAGCTCAGAGGGCAGGAATGCATAGGAAAGCAGTACACGGGGAAAAAGAAACGACAAGAAGGAAGTGGGAAGAGAGCTGTTACATTATGGGGATTGCAGTCAATGTTGTGAAATAAAATGTGTATGAACTGTTGTATGGAAAATGAATTTGCCCTGTAAACTTTCACCCAAGGTGCACACACACACACGCACACACACACACATAAGATTACAGCTTTGGAAACTATGGGGCCTTTCTCCTTTGACTTGTAAGAGTCAGTATGAGTCAGAATATGCTTGATGGCAATGTATTATCCTGAGAATTAGAAGTGTCAGAGTGAACCATATCTTTTAAGGTAATTAGCTGTTATGTGAAAGGTACGAAAAAAGAAAGAGCTGGTGATCTAGTTTAGAAAAATCAGCCATTGAAAGTCCTGGGTAGCACAGTCATGCTCTGAAACACATGGGGTCACCATGAGTTGGAATTGACTTGAGGACAACTGGTTTTGTGTTACCCTAAGACTTACAGTGTTTTCAGCTGGGAAGTGTTTGTACAGATTATTTACTTGTTCTCGAAGGGATTTGAAGAGTGATACCTGAGATCCAGTTTTTAAACGTATGCGTGTTTTTTTAGAACTTTGCAATTCTTGATGACATTCAAATACAGTATTGACTTGATGATTACAAGAACTCTGTGGTCATGTAGTGCCTAAGACACATGACTGATGACCAGAAGGCTGGCGGTTCAAACCCACCAGCCATTCCTTGGAAGGAAGGTTGGCAGTCTACTTCCGTAGTGATACCGGCTCGGAAACCCAAGTAGGGATCACTGTGAGTCGTGTCTGACTCAACAGCACATAACAACAGCAGCAACATTAAGCAGATCTGGCAACGTGGTGGTGGTGGTGGTGGTGGTGGTGGTGATTAGGGGCCATCAAGTCAGCTCCAACTCATAGCAACTCTAAACAGAACTAAACACTGCTCAGTCCTGTGCCATTCTCACAATCGTTGTAGCTACTGTGTCAGTCCATCTTGCTGAGGGTCTTCCCTTTTTTTTGCTGACCTTCCACTTTACCAGTGTGATATACTTCTCTGGGGAATGGTCCTTTCCAACAACATGACCAAAATAGCTGAGCCACGTCTGGCCATTCTGGCTTCCAAGGAACATTCCAGCTGTACTTTGTCCAGGATAGATTTGTTTGTTCTCCTGGCAGTCCATGGTATTTTCAGTATTCTTTGCCAACACCACAATTCAGAGGCATCAGCTCTTCTTCAGTCTTCTTTATTCATTGTCCAACTTTTACATGCATATGAGGTGATTGAAAATAACATGGCTTGGGTTAGGTCCACCTTAGTCTTCAAAGTGATAGCTTTGCTTCTTAACACTTGAAAGAGGTCTTTTGTAACAGATTTGCCCAGTGCCATGTGACATCTTATTTCTTGACTGCTGCTCTCATGGGTGTTGATTGTAGATCCAAGTAAAATGAAATCTTTGACAACTTCGATCTTTTCTCTATCATAATGCTGCTTATTGGCCCAGTTGTGAGGATTTTTGTTTTCTTTATGTTGAGGTGTCATCCATACTGCAGACTATACTCTTTAATCTTCATCAGTAAGTGCATGAAGTCATCTTCATTTTCAGGAAGTAAAGTTATGTCATCTGCATATTGCAATTCTGATGCCATCTTCTTTTTCATATAGTCCAGTGTCTTGGATTATTTGCTCAGGATACACAGTGAATAAGTATTGTGAAAGAACACATCCTTCCTGATCTTAAACCATGCAGTATCCCCTTGTTCTGTTTGAACGACAGCCTTTTGGTCTATGTAAAAGATCCTCATGAGCACAATAAAGTGCTCTGAAATTCCTGTTCTTCACAATGTTATCCATAATTTGTCATGAACCTCACAGTTGAATGCTTTTACAGTCAGTAAAACACAAATAAACATCTTTCTGGTGTGCTTTGCTTTCAGCCAAGATTCATGTGACATCAGCAGTGATACCCCTGGTTCCATGTCTTCTTCTGAATCTAGCTTGCATTTCTGGAACTTCCTTGTCAGTATACTGCTACAATTGTTTTTGAATTATCTTTAGGAAAATTTACTTGTACATGATATTAATGATACTGTTCAGTAACTTCCACATTATTTTGGATTACCTTTCTTTGGAATGGGCACAAATATGGATATCTTCCAGTGAGTTGGCCAGGATTACCTGCCATGGACAAGTAAGTCCCTCCAACATGGTATCTGTTTGTTGAAACATCTCAGTGGGTATTCAGTCAATTCCTGGAGCCTTGTTCTTCGCCAGTTCCTTCAGTGCAGCTTTGACTTCTTCCTTCAGTACCTTTGGTTCTTGATCATATGCCTTCTCCTGAAATAGTTGAACATTGACCAATTCTTTTTTGTACGGTGACTCTCTATATTCCTTCCATCTTCTTTTGATGCTTCCTGTATCATTTATATTTTGCCCACAGAATCTTTCAATATTGCAACTTGAGGCTTGATTTTTTTTCACTTCTTTCAGCTTGAGAAATGCTGAGTATGTTCTTCCCTTTTGGTTTTCTAACTCCAGGTCTTTGCATATTTCATTATAATAATTGACTTTTTCACGTTCATATTTGGGCTGTCATGGATTTGTTTTAATTTTCTTCATCTTCAGCTTGAACTTGCGTATGAGCAGTTAGCTCCTGGCCTTGTTTTGGCTGGAGATACTGAGTTTTCTATCCCCTCTTTCCATGCTTGTCGTCAGTCTGATTTCTGTTTATTCCATCTGGTGAGATTCATGTGTATAGCTGCCATTTATGTTGTTGAACAAACTTATTTGCAATGAGTAAGTCGTTATTCTTGGAAAATTCTGTCATGTGATTGCCAGCGGTATTTCTATCAACAAAGCTTTACTTTCCAGCTACCAATGATTCTTTGTTTCCAACTTTTGCATTCCAATCACCATTAATTATCAGTACATCTTGATT
>NW_006921603.1:12979984-12982919 GCF_000298275.1 Orycteropus afer afer | reverse complement strand
AGTATTATAGGCATATGAATATTATCCTATCACTGACAGCATTGTAATGTAGAATAGATTTTGAAACATTCTTTCTGATGATGAATGTGATGCCATTCCTCTTTAATTTGTCATTCCCGATATAGTAGATCATGTGATTTTCTGATTCAAAATGGCCAATACCAGTCCATTTCAGCTCACTAATGCATAGAGTATCAGTCTTTATACATTTTTGACCACTTAAAATTTTCCTAGAAAAATTTTCCCAGGAAAAATTGTTGTTATTATTACTTCCACGTACTGGATGTGGAAATTGGGTTGGTTGCTTATTTGAAAATAAATAGCTACAACTTAATCTGTTTATATAGTTCAAATAATTTCAAATATATGAAATCTTTTTGTTAGGTGTGTGACTGTTCCTAGAGCTAAGCTTATAAATTTAGGAAAACATATTTTTATTTTTAATGAAATACTTGGTTCTATTTATATTTTATGTTTTTTAAAAGTCATTGAAACAACATTTTATAAAGACTTATTATGGGATATTATTAATCCTACTTTCATGACCTTGAACACATTTCATACCAAGTAAGTAACATAGCCCTACTTGGTTTGCCATGAGGATACTTTTGACTTTGGTAAGGACCAACTGTTTGGTCATTTTCTTTTCAGTTTTCAGAAGTGTTGTCTTGGATGATCACCCAGTAGTACATATATAATTATAATTCTGTGGATGCTAGTGTTGTGAAAAACCCAACGAAATTTGATTACTGTAAACTATAAGTTGGAATGTATAATATTACAAATTTGTAATAGGTTTTATAAAGGAATTAAAATGCTAGATGCATAGATTTTTGATTAGTAAGTGAATTGATTTCTGTGAGTTATGCTATTAAGAATAAAATATGCAAGCATGAAAACATGCTGATTCTAGGATGACAGAGTATATAAATAGAATACAGTATAATAATTGATACTGAAAGAATAAATGAGTATACTTGCTCTTAGTAAAAAGCACACTGGCTCAGAAAATCAAATAGGTTAACTAGATATTATGCTTGTGAAGTTTTTCTTATTTTTCAGAATTTTTTGATTTACCAAATTTCTTTTCTGTCTTTTCTTCAGTTGTTAAGTGACACTTGAAGGATATAAATAGTAATGCTGCAAGGTTTCAGAGGAGGGAGCCACATTTCCTAGGATATTTGTAGGAGAAATGAGACTATCTATATTCTGAAGTATGAATAGGACCCAGCCAAGCAGAAAGGTGTAGGGAAGTACTCTAGGTAAGTGGAATGACATTAGAAAAATATATTAAAAAAAACCCCAAAAACCAAAAAAACCCCTGCCATTGAGTTGATTCCAACTCATAGTGACCCCCATTGGCTTTCCAAAGCTGTAAATCTTTACAGAAGCAGACTGCCTCATCTTTGTTACAAGAAGCAGCTGGTGGGTCTCAACCACTGACCTTATGGTTAGCAGCCAAATAAATACCTGTCACTATACAACCAGAGCTCCTTTAGGAAAGTATAGAGGGGATATTTAAATGTAGATCATTTTGATGTTTGTGTAAGGCAAGAAATGATTAAAGAGGTAATTTAAGGTCAGATGATAAAACGCACTGCCGTCACGTTGGATCCAACTCATAGCGACCTCTCCTTGGGTTTTCGAGGCAGTATCACTACAGAAGTAGATTGCCCAACCTTCCTTCCGAGGAGTAGCTGGTGGGTTTGAACTGCTGCCAGCCTTCTGATTAGCAGTCAAATGCCTTAGGCACTACACCACCAGATCTCCTAAGGTTAGATGATGTTGTTGTTGTTGTTGTTTGCCGTTGAGTCAGCCCCGACTCATAGCGACCCCTCCTTGGGTTTCTGAGGCAGTATCGCTACGGAAGTAGGATTGCCCAACCTTCCTTCCGAGGAGTAGCTGGTGGGTTTGAACTGCTGCCAGCCTTCTGATTAGCAGTCAAATGCCTTAGGCACTACACCACCAGATCTCCTAAGGTTAGATGATGTTGTTGTTGTTGTTGTTTGCCGTTGAGTCAGCCCCGACTCATAGCGACCCCTCCTTGGGTTTCTGAGGCAGTATCGCTACGGAAGTAGGATTGCCCAACCTTCCTTCCGAGGAGTGGCTGGTGGGTTTGAACCGCCAGCCTTCTGGTTAGCAATCAAGTGCCTTAGCCAGATGATAGAGACCCTGATTATCTACAAGGGATTGGGTTTTGTTCTGGCCTATAGTCTTATATTTGAGGTAGAAGTTCTTGTGAGGGCACACCTGTGTATGGTATCTACAAATCCATAGGATAACCATGACACACTTTCTAGAAGTGTCGCTTTTTAGAAGATTCTGGTGGAAAGTAACTTTTTATATGAACAGACATATATTTATTAAGTAGAAAACACAGTTCACATGAATATTAGCATATAATTTTAAGATTTAAATAAAATTATAAAAGAAATTTTTGCTTATGACATGCCAATTCTGGCTATTATTCTAGAAGCTATAAAGATGTATTTTCATTTTCCTCAGCTATTATGGCTTCTTCAGTAGATACAGTTGAAAGTCACAGATCAAAATATTGTCATTTTAAATATGTTTTAGGAAGATTGAGGGTGGAGAGATAATTAGGCAATGAGGCAGAGCACTATTTAAATAGTGTAGGATTTAAGTTAAATAAGTAAGTGTTTTGCAGTAGAAACGGTAGTAAAATATCTCAGATTAAGAAATATTTCACAGGGAGATTGTACTGGACTTGGTTTATGATATAGAAGAGATGGTTTACAAAATGAAAAGCCAGAAATGCCTCTCATTATTCAAGTTTCAGTGACTGGAAGTCTATCATTTTTATAATGAATATACAAAAGGAAGGTTGGGCAATCCTACTTCCGTAGTGATACTGCCTTGGAAACCCAAGGAGGGGTCGCTATGAGTCGGGGCCGACTCGATGGCACATAACAAC
>NW_006921603.1:12955529-12979524 GCF_000298275.1 Orycteropus afer afer | reverse complement strand
AATCCTACTTCCGTAGTGATACTGCCTCGGAAACCCAAGGAGGGGTCGCTATGAGTCGGGGCCGACTTGACAGCAAGCAAAACAACAACATGGTAAGTAGAAAAAAGGGAAACTGGAGAGAGATCTGGGATGCATATACAGATTTGGCAACTTTATTCTTGGAAAGTAGCTGATTACAGAGAAGCAGGAAACATTCAGAAGGACTAATGAACTAATGGAGCATGTGAACTTCAGCCTCCATGACCTTGATACCAGAAGGATTAGATGGTGCCTGGCTACCATGCTGACTGCTCTGAGAGGAATCAATAAGAGGTCCCAGATAGGGTGGGGGGAAATATGGAACAAAACTAAAGATCATAAATAAGACCAGCTTACTTTTTCCACCAGAGATTGGTGGAACTCCTGATCTTACGGCCCTTAGACACCCTTCATGCTAGGAACTGAACTTAACCCTCACGACTCAACTGGCAGCCAAATGATAGACAGACTTATAATAATGTGGACAGTAATGTTAGGAGGGCATGCAGTCATTCGAATAATCAAGCATATGAGATCAAGAGGACAGCATTTGCCCTGGAAAGGAGGTGGGAAGATGGGAGGAGATGGAAGGAAGAATGAAGGGAAGGAGTGGCCGAATGCAGGAAGTGGGAAGAATGTTGTTACAATGTGAGGATTGCAGTACATGTCACAAAACAGGATGTGTATGGATTGTTGAATGGAAAACCAATTTGCTTTATAAACTTTCACCCAAATCTCTTTCATATACACACATACACACAAATTATAATAAAAAGATAAAAATAAATAAAATAAAAATAGGTGATTACATGAGAGTAGATAAAATTTCTGAGGGTCAGAGTTGAGGAGATGATCAAAAATTGTGCACTGGCCCACAATATGAAATAGGAGGAGAGACAAGAGGTACAGCAATTTGAGGATAGTGTAGTATAGTAGTGTTAATGGAAGCAAAATGGTCAAATATGACAAAAAGGATATTGTCATTAGTAAGTAGTGGTGAGATCAAAGGGAATTTGGGCTGAGAAAAAGCCATTGGATTTGACAAGTATGAGTGGTGAAATTAGAACAGTTTTGGAAAAGTTGTTGTTGTTAGGTGCTGTTGAATCAGCTCCAGCTCATACCGACCCTGTGTACAACAGAATGAAACACTGCCCCATCTTGCACCAACCTCACAATCCTTGCTGTATTTGAGTCCATTGTTGCAGCCACTGTGTCAATCCATCTTGTTGAGGGCCTTCCCCTTTTTCACTGGCTTTCTACTTTACTTTACCAAGCATGATATCCTTCTCCAGTGAATAGTTCCTTCTGACAGCATGACCAAACTAGGTGAGACAAAGTCTGGCCATTCTCAGTTCCAAGGAGAATTCCAGCTGTACTTCTTCCAGAACATTTTTGTTAGCTCCTCTGGCAGTCCATGGTACTTTCAGTGTTCTTCACCAACACCACAACTCAAAAGCATCAACTAACTATTCTTTGATCTACCTTATTCATTTTCCAGCTTTCACATGCATGTATGGCAATTGAAAATATTGGGCTAGGCACACCTTAATCTTCAAAGAGATATCTTTGCCCTTTTCAAGAGGTCTTGTGCAGCACATTTGCCCAGTAACAGTACATTGTCTGGTTTCTTGACTGCTGTTTCCACTGGCATTGATTGTGGAACCAAGTAATACAAAATCTTTGACAACTTCAATCTTTTCTCCATGTATTGTGATGCTACTTATTGGTCCAGTTGTGAGGATTTTTGTTTTCTTTATGTTGAGGTATAATTCATACTGCAGACTATAGTGTTTAATCTTCATCAGTAAGTGCTTTAAGTCATCTTCACTCTCAGCAAGCAAGATTGTGTCTGTGCATATCACAGGTTATTAATGAGTCTTCTTCCAGTCCTGATGCTGTGTTCTTTATATAGTCCATCACTCGTCTGTCAGTTTGTTGCACTTTTGTGGCTTGCATGTTGCTGTGAGGCTGGAGGTTATGCCACTGATATTTCAAATACCAACAGATGGACAAATACCCATGATGGACAGGTTCCAGTGGAGCTTCCAGACTAAGACAGACTTAGAAGAAGGAAGGGGCCACCCACTTCTCAAAGAATCGGCCAGTGAAAGCCTATGAATTTCAACTGTGAAACATTTGCAAAGTATTAAGAACAAAAAAGAACAACAACAACAAAAAAAGCCCACTGTTATCAAATTGATTCCGACTCATAGTGACCCTTTAGGACAGAGTGGAACTGCCCAATAGGATTTCCAAGGCTGGAAATCTTTATCGAAGGAGACTTGCCTCAGCTTTCTCCCACAGACCAACTGGTGGGTTCAAACCACTGATCTTTTGGTTAGCAGGAGAATGTTTCAACCACTACACCACAAGAGCTCCTTTAGTAGTAAGGACAGAAAGAACCATAAAAAAATTTAATTTGTGAACCATAAAAAAAAAAAAAACAAGTCCTTTCTTTTTCTCTACCAGAATTCTCTCCCTATGGGAAAAAATTAACTTAGTATTCCTACAAGGAACAGAACAAAACATGCTGCGTGTGAATTGGAAAAAAATGGAAAACAGAGAATGCAATTAGTATGTTAAATAATGAATTATTTTGCATTTGAAGGTACCAGTTTTTTAAGGGGAAAAAAAAACCACCTTGGCATCCTTGCTGTCAAAAGTCAGTGTAAATTTTGACAGCTAGGGTAATGGCTTATTCTTGCCTTTATTCTTTTGTACTTTTCTGGACAAAAATATTGTTTAGTGTAGTCTTTTATATATGTGATAAAAACCAAAATTCAATTCCCTTTAAGTCAAAATCTGCTTCTTAGAGACCCTATGGGACAGAGTAGAACTGTCCCACAGGGTTTCAAAGGATGTAAATTTTTACAGAAGCTGACTGCATTGTCTTTCTCCTGTGGAGTGACTGGTGGGTTTGAACTACCAATCTTTTGGTTAGCAGTTGATCACTTACGCACTGCACTGCAAGGGCTTTTATATGTGGTGGTGGTGGTGGTGTTATGTGCCATCAAGTTAGATCCGACTCATAGTGACCCCTCCTTGGGTTTCCGAGGCAGTATCGTTACAGATGTAGGTTGTCTAACCTTCCTTCCAAGGAGTGGCTGGTGGGTTTGAACCGTTAGCTTTCTGGTTAGCAGTCAAGTGCCTTAGGCACTATACTACCAGAGCTTTTCTATGTGATAGGTATAGAAAATATATGTATAGCATATTCATTGGAGAACTTGACATACATGGTGCTGAATATTTATTGACCAAGGTGAATCACTATATAACTCCATGCACAATATCCTTTAAGAACTGGGTTTAATTCAGTATTTTGTTTCTTGTTTGTAGCTTTTTAAAAAAATGATTTGAAAATCAGTAATCACAAATGATACTTTGATCAGAAAATTTGTATCTAATCTTTGGAGATTATTAAATTGTAAATAAGAAATTACAGGTAATTTAATCATACTATTGTGTCATCAATAAAAAAACTAAAAGAATTAAATTTCTGTAATTAAGGATTAAGTTTTTATTGAATTTTAAAACATCAAACATACATGTCTGTCAAGTGTTTAAACATTAGTAACTTGTTATGATTAATTCTATAATACTTGAAAGCCTATCTAAAAGTATTAGACTAGCACCATGGGAATAAATTATTTAACATTAACTTGATACTGCAGATACATTAATTCTTATTGTATAGATCCCTTTTATTTGTTTTCACAGTATTAAGTGCTTAATATATAAAATGCATACAGTATAGATAAGTTAATAAATATGTTAAGATACAGTGATAACGGATATTAAAGTCAATATGACTTAATAATCATGATCTGCATTTGTTAAAAAAGTAGTGAACCTACTGCAGTATTGTATTTTATCTTGCTTCATTTGGTGTCATAAATAAAATTTACCACTTTCTTCAAATTATTTTGTAGCAAAATGAGGCATCAATTTTGAACTGACTGAATTTTAGGTTTAAAGTTAATACAATTATAGAATTTAAATGATCAATTCTTTATATCCATTCAAGTTTAACATTTTAACCAAAATTAGTCTTTTAAACTGGGAAAGTTGTAAAATTATTTCATATGATGACTTTTAAAATAAAAGTCTCTTTGTAAGTTTATTGTTTTAATTAAAAAAAAATTTTTAATTTAACTATTGGTTTATAATTTAGATTGTGACTATCTAAAATGGATTCCTGCATCATTTCTACATCACAAAATATTTGAACATATGATAAAGAATTTTGATTTACAAAGGTAAATTGTTTTCCTTGAAGGTTTGTGAAGATATGTTTTATCTTAAAATAAATTGATAGTGTCTTTGAAATAAAAAATCTGTTTCTCAAACATACTATTATACATTTAATATCAGATTATTAAACCACAGTAACTTGGGATGAGTTTAATTTAATGGCTTTTTATTTGCCTTAGTTTATTCAAAACTTTCTAAATGCATTGGGTAGATCATCATTTTGGTTGACTTGACAGAGTATAACCTCCCATTTGAAGACTTCCAACATATTCCTCTTCTCCTCTCTACTTTAGTTTTTCCTCTTGGTTTGACATATTTACCATTTAGATGGTTTTCTTCACACATGTCGTGCCACCACCAACCTCCTATAGAAGACAGATGTGCAGTTTAACAGACACAAACTTATATGTAGTTACTGTTAAGTTTTTTTTCCATGAATATATCTGTATTTCTTATATATACGTAATAGTGTTGTAAATGCTACATGCCAATATTAAATAATCTGTAAAAATGTACTGTTTATAAAAATAGAATATCTGAGTAAGAATACAGGTAAAATACCCAGTTGAACTAGAATCAAATAAAAATTATACTTATAAATAGTTAAGAGATTTATTTACCTATAAAAATGTTTATTTGAGATTCAAATTTTAAAGACTTGACATTGAATATGATAGCCAATTCTTTGGAAAAATATTTTGAAGATACAGAAATAAGAATATTAGAAAAATAATACCTGAATAAGTTTCTGGACAGTTGTGATATCCTTTTGCTTTGTGATCCCATGTAGAAAACACCAAATCTTTGTGTTCTGGGAGCACGTTGGGGATGTTGCCAGTGATCTCAACTAAGTATAACTTGTAGTTGGTTTCATGATTTCCCAAGTGAAAAGAATATTCAACATAATAATTTTTGTCTTTCCAGTCTTCTAACTCAATTCGTAAAGTGTAATTGGATTGGTTTACTATAGAGTATATTTTATCTAGGCCCAACCAAAATTCACCTAGAATGAAAAATTCAAAATCTGTTGAGTTGTTAACTACAGATTGTGCAGTGACAGCTTTTTAGAGCATTTTTTATTGGTGCAAGTATATGGTTTTAGTCTTGAATCATTTTGATTTTTTTTTAAGAGTCTCATAAAATATTTAAAAAATAATTTTATTGATGATATATAAATGCACAAAAATGTTAAAAATATTAATAAACCTGCCTGAAATCTGATTATCCTTTCTAAAATGGAGATGACAAGACATGTTTCACATGTGAAATATATTAGACTACTACAGATACTTCTAGATTTGGCCATTGAGAGAATAATATTTCACTTCTAAGTTCTTCTATGCACTAGCTTTATTATTAGCTGTTTACAAGTACCTGTGTACCACTAAGAAGTTTGTTAAAATAGTCCCAGAAACTTAGATAAGAGTAATGTCATTTTCCTGAAATATAGGCTTGGCCTTTGTTATTTGCTTGATATATATGTTTTCTTTGAAGAAAGAGAAAGAAAGAAAATTTTAAAAAAAACATGGTTTTTAATAACTTTTCTCTGTAATTTTTATTATTTAGATATAAAACCACAACAAATAGAAATAGACCTCTTTTAATATCACCATCTTCTTAAATAAAATATTTAATGAAAAACAGAGGTCAGTGTTTCCTTATTGCTATTGAGTTAATTTGTTGTTGTTGTTGTTGTTTGCCGTCCAGTCAGCCCTGACTCATAGCGACCCCTCCTTGGGTTTCCGAGGCAGTATCACTATGGAAGTAGGATTGCCCAACCTTTCTTTCGAGGAGTGGCTGGTGGGTTTGAACTGCCAGCCTTCTGGTGAGCAGTCAAGTGCCTTAGGCACTATGCTACCAGAGCTCCTATTGAGTTAATAGAGTCCTCTTTTTAAGAATTGCTGGTAAGAGCAAATAATAAACAGCTTACTCTCTTAGTTGAAGTAAATTTGTATTCTGAACTTAGCTGTCAACTTTTTACTTCTGGTTTACTCTTACTCTTAGAAGATTTGGAGCTACAAAATTAATCACAAATACATCTTTTCGGTATGGATTATCTAGTAGTTTGAATGATATAATAATGGATGTTTTCTACTCAGTAAGTAAGTACTTGTATATCATTATTGATATTTGTAATATGGTTTTTAGATTTTAAGGAGCACTGGTAGCACAGTAACTAAAGCATCTGATAGCTAACCAGAAGGTTCGTAGTTCAAACTCAGCAGCCACCCGTGGAAGCAAAACTAGGCAATCTACTTTTGTAAAGATTTACCACGTCGGAAGCCTAACGGGAGTCGCTGTGAATCAGAATTGACTAGATGGCAGTGGTTTTCTTTTTTTTAAGATTTTAAACATCTGTTACTCATTTTTATTTTGCTTATTTTATTTTTTATCTTGTTTATTTTGTGGTCAAAATCGAATAATTTGCGTTGAGTTAACTACTTCATTTTAAACCACACATTGTATAATATACATTTATAATATTTAAATTATTGAAATTCAAAATTTTGTACTGTATGTCTGATTGCTTCTTGGTCCCTTCCAGCCTCAAAATAATTGATATCTAAAATGTTCATTAGAAAATAGAGTGACTAGGGCTAGGAATAAGGAATTCTGGTGGTGTAGTGGCTAAGGCACTTGGCTGCTGACCAAAAGGTCGGTGGTTTGAACCTACCAGCCTCTCCGCAGAAGAAGGATGAAGCATTCTGCTTCCATAAAGATTTACAGCTTTGGAAACCCAGTGAGAGTCGCTGTAAGTCAGAATCAACTTGATGGTAGTGAGTTTGGTTTGGTTTGAATGCTAGAAATAGTTTTCTTTGTAGCTCATCCATAGCACTTAACATTTATAAAAGCACATGACACTTAATAAAAATTATCTGTAATAAGTATAATTTTGATAATGATAAGTCACTGAATTAAGTTGTAATGAGTACAATTAAGAACAGTTATGTAATTGTGATGAATATAATTCAAATAATAACAGTTATAATAAATGCAATTACTAACAAATGTGTAATTATTTGTTAGTATGTGTTCCTAAAACTGGGACTATTTCTCATTCATTGCTGTATTCTCAATACCCAGTCCATAATGTTGTTGTTGTTATGTGCCATCAAGTCGGACCGAACTCATAGTGACCTCTCCTTGGGTTTCCGAGGCAGTATCACTATGGAAGTAGATTGCCCCATTTTCCTTCTGAGGAGTGGCTGGTGTGTAATAATAGGTTCCCAGTAAATATTTTAAATAATTCATTGAATGAATGAATGAATGAAATGGAATCACTTTACCATCCAACCTCCCAAAGCCATATTTGTAGTTCTCCCAAGTTTCATTGAAGTTCTCTGATCCATCTATTCGGTGCTGAATTAATGTCCATGAGCTACCTGCATAAGATGAATGAAATTGTATAGTTTTAGTAGATTGGTGTTGACAAATGTGAAAAATACTAGTTCTTTTTTTAGGTATGTTTTTAATTGATGACATTGCAAGGTAGTTTATTAATGTTGTTATGGAAATAACATTTTTTTATTTATGTTTCCAAAAGAAAAGGAAAAAGCAACTAATGGATTTTTTCTTAGTAAACATATTGACAATAGTCTTTTTAGATTATTTTATGGGAGGAGGTGGGAGAGTGAATAAATGCATGAATAAAACGCATAATAAGACAAATTTTAGTACTATTTGTACATTGATACTCATGTTACATATTTCATTCTGTGTACATTCATATCAAAGATAGCAAGATTACAAAAAAATAAAAGATAGCAAGATTATGCTTGCTAATAGATAGTGAGTAACTTGAACTAAGTACTGTCCATTTCTCCTTAGGCTGATTTTACCTGATTTAACATCACAGTAGACATTAAAAACTTGAGAGCTGCTGGGTCTAATAGCATAAATGCCACTTGTATGTTCACCTCTGTTATAAATGTTGATGCAATCAACAGGAATGCCTAGAAACAACAAAATGTCATCTGTAAGGTATAATAAGTAGAATATCTTTAGTGGTTGAGATTTTATTTGCCATTTTATGGAATTGTGGCAGAATGTAGCCTTTTTCAGTATTTATCCTAAACTATTTTTATTGGATGGCATATCATATGAAGAACTGAAATATTTATTGATAACCAGACTGATTATTATTTTTTTCTTTTTACAAAAAGTGACATGAGAATTGTAAACTTTTTTTTTTTTTTTTTTTGCTAGACATAGGAAGACTCTAAAATGGAAAATACTATATATAAGACATTAGTGTAATGTTTGGCACATAGCTGGTAGTCAGCAGATACATGTGGAAAGAGTGAATATGCATGGAGAAAACAGAGAGGTTTTTTTTTTTTCCCTGTATGAATTGCCTAAGAAATGAATGTATTTGAAAGTATATCACTTTGTTGAGATTTGGTTGGGAATGGAGATTTCTTCCCTTCAATGTTTCTCTTATGAACATTTTCCAGCAAATGGGAAAATGGAAAAAAAAATGTTGAAGAGAATCCAATATTCTTTTAATTTCTTCAACATTAATATTTTTTTGTATTTGCTTTATAAGCACATACACATACCAAATACATATTTTGCTGTGCAATTTGAAAGTAATTTGCAAACTTTATTCCACTTTACCTCTTAAATATTTTAGCATGCATCTTTGAAACATGAAGCTATTCTTCTATGTAACTATGATACCATTATCAAGGCTAAGAAAACTGATAATGATTGCATATTATCTAATATCAAGTCCACATTTGTATTTTCTTGATTGTCTTTAGAATGTATTTTAAGTTTGTTTGTTTTTAACTCAGGATCCAACCTAGGTTGACACATTGCATTTTTGGTGGTTGTGCCTTTATATTTTCTTTTAGTGTAGAACAGACCCTGAAAATAGAGGTTTTTTGTGGAAATATCAGACAGGGAAATATAATGATACTTAGTAGCTTCAAGAAGAAAAGCCACCAAACAATCTTACCATCATGTTCTGTATTTTTTGTTTCATTCAGCTGAAGAGAAGGAGTAGTTCTTGGTGCTCTAGTCTTGGAAGACACAGAATTTTCTGTGGGCTCTTGAATACCAGTCTTTTTAAGCTGATAAAAAAACATAAATATACTTTTAAAAATGATAGTGAATATACAATTAGGGGAAATCTGAGTAAGGATGTTAAAAGTACTATTTATATGCATCTTATCTTTTAGTTTACAATATATATTATTTTTGAAGTTAAGAGCAACAAACTGTTACAGATTGTAACAAATTACCTATTTGTTGTTATTGAACAAATATCAAAGAAGATTGTACAAATACCTATTTCCAAAATCAGGCATATTATTTAATGAGTGGAAGAAACAAAGAGAGCAAGGCAGAAAACAGTTTGGATAAAAAGCAGAGCAAGGTGAGAAACAGAGACTTTGCTTTGCTCAGAATATTTTAAAATTCAATTTATTTATATGAATAGAATATATTTAACAGGAGATCAAATAAGTTATATGAATATAATGTATTTATTATTATATTTAGTAATACAGACAGATTTTAGTTTTAGTAATTCTCTGTTTTAGGTCTTATTTTCAGACCTGCCATCAAATACATGGCATAGATGACCTTTTTCAGTTCCTAATTCATAGAATATGTTGTTAAGTTCACTTTCTGAGTACTAGTCTTTTCTACTAAATAATTGTGTGCTGTTGAAATCACTTAATTTTTCAGAATTTTGGTTTCTTGATTTAAATACGAGGAAGTTGGATCACATGAGATAAGCCTTCTGATTCAAAAATCTGTTGTGTTTATTTCTTCACTCATTTTATTATTATACAGAATATATATATACATATGTATGTATGTATGTATGTATATACATATCTCAATCACTGTAAAATAATGACATTCTGTTTTTTTGATCAGGTTCCTTTAATTATAATAGAAGGTATTTTTAAAAAGTTTAAACAGTAATACCAGCAGGGTGTGCACTCACTAGAACAATCAACCATATGAGATCAAGAAGGTATTATTTGCCCAGGGATAGAACTAGGTAGGTGGAAGGGGTTGGGAAGGAAAGACTAAGGCAAGGAATGGGCGTGAGAAGTAGTAGAAGAATGCTGTTACACTGTGGGGATTGCAGTGAATGTCACAAAACAAAATGTGTATGGACTGTTGAATGGAAAACCAATTTGATCTGTAAAGTTTCACCCAAACACAACTAAAAAAAAAAAAAAAAGAGCTTAGAAAGACAACATATATAAGAAGAAGGAAATCATGGAAATCAAAAGTGGTTGTTAAAAATTCTTTTTGGACAATTGACATTACCAACTAAAAGTATGAGTCATAAAATTACTGAAACAGAATGACATTATGGTTAGTTAGTAGATATTGTTAATAATATTTACCTTATGGTTCTTGGGAGCAAATTTTTTACAACTTCTCTGAGTCTCTTGAATAGCTTAAGAATACCACTAATATTTTTGAAATATTATACTATGTATCGGAATGCTTATATTCTAATATAGCTTTATGCTAAACAGTTAGTCTTTCCCTGGCATAGCCAGTTGTTTACCTTATAGAATAATAACATTGTTGAATGTTGAACTTTAATTATTGAGTTGTGCAATTTTCTATAATAGTAAGCATTTATTGACTGCTGTGTGCTGAATATGAAACTACCTTTATTAATTCAGTATTTATTGAGTGCCTACTATATATTCAATAATGTTCTGTGTCTTGAGGTGACAGCAAAAATATAGTGAGGTGGGGAACCAATTGGGGGTTTTCAGTAAAGAGAAATGATCTAATTTAAATTTTAGTAGGATCACTCTGGCTGCTGCATTGAGGATATACTTGAATAAATTTGTTTCTTTTCTCACAGTAATCCTATAATACAGATTCTGTTCTTGTCTTCTTGGGATACATAAGGAAACTGACAGATTCAGAGGTTAAGTAATTTATTCAAGGTCACACAATAAATTTTAGAGCCAGGATTCAAACCCAGATACCAGTAGTTTTTTTTTAGCTTCAGAGCCTACAATTGATAATAATTATGTTGATAATATCATTTCATTCACTACCAAGTTAAAGCTTTTAAATACTTTTAGAATCCAATGCTTTTATATACCTAGATTTTATACAAATGACTGGATATACTATTAAAATACCGACTTACCTGATTTTCTATTTCTTTTATTTGGCTATGTTGTTGGTTTAATTGTCTATATTGTTCTTCCACAGTCTGCAGAAGGTCTTTGATGCTGTTATCTTGTTGTTCTACAAAAGTCTGGACATAGATTGTAGGCTGGTTAAATGCTCCTTTCTCTCTCTCCACCTCTCCACCTCCCTGTCTGTATCTCTTCATTCCTCTCTCACCTCTTTCCCTTCATCTCTTTCTTCTCTTCCTCTCTCCTATTTCCCCTCCTTCCCTCCCTTTCTCCCTACCTCCTTTCTTTCCTCTTTCTCCTTTTTTTCCTTTCTTCCTCCTTCTCTCCCTCCCTTTCTCCCTTCCTCCTCCTTTTCCTTTCTCTTCTTTTGTTAGAGTAGATTTTTCTTAATTACACACTATCACAATCTAATTTTTTAAACTAATGGTAGAATAGAAAAATGAATACTGGCAATCATTTTTCCTTGCATACTTCTTTCATATAGTAGTACATACTTTTTGTTCTTATGTTTTATTTAAAATGTACCATCTCTAAAACTTGATTTTTTTTGCATTTCAGAATGCTTCAGTTATTTGAAAAAAAATACAGTATTTTAATGTAATTTTTTTTTTACCATTTACTGTATTTGAACTATTTTAAACATGGAAGAATGATTTTAAATTTAAGTTTCTTTAACTTTTTTACTCACCTCCATTAATTTGCAATGCTATAGTAATTTGGTGTTCTAAATTTTGTTACTTAACTGATTTGTAATTTTCATATGAAATGTAAAGTTTAGTTGTTTTCATTTATAATTTTTGGAAAACATAAAAACCAACTTGAAATCACAGTGGCAAATTTTATTTTCTCCAGACTTTTTCCTTGAGAGCATATATCCAACAAATTATCAAATAGCATGTCTTAGAATTCTTTTTTTAGAAAAGATTCACATTGAAAATATAATCATGAACCCTCTTTGATTTTTACTTACTTTAAGTGAAGTTATTTCTGGATGTTCCTGAGTTGCAGGTTGATTTTGAATTAAATTAGTTAATTGCTCTTCCAAATATCTCACTTTTTGTTGAAGAAGAATTTTTTCTTCTAAGAGACTTTCAAGTTTTGAGTTGAGTTCAATTGACATATTCTTCACTTCTTCATTTTTGGCTTGTAGTTTGGATGTAGTTCTTCTAAGTTCCTTTTCTTCTTCTTTTATCTCATTAGTTTGCAGTGATAGATCATAAAAAGACTTATCAAATATATTAAGTTTTTGAAATATGTCATTAATTTGGCCCTTAGTCTTATGAACAAAGTCTTTAAGACCATGCCCCAACTGAAGGAGACCATTTGCTAAAATTTTTACATCATCTAACATAGCAAATCTTGACTTTGGCTCTGGAGATAGAGAATCAAATGAGGAATAGTCTCGGTCAATTCTGGAGCAAGTAACTAGAGGGACAATAAAAATAAGGAACTTAATTGTGTACATTTTGAGTCCTAATTATTCAATTTTTAATCAATTTGGAGCTAGGTTTCTCCTCTAAGGAGACCTAGATTGCTAAACTCTTTGTATACCCTATTTACCACATGAAAGGCAAGGTGGGCAGGCGAATATAGTTAATCATTAAGCCGTGTAAACTTGTAGGAATGTAACCTTTTGCCACATTGAGGTAGATCAATGCTAAATGAAATAAAAGCAATGAGTAACTAATAGGTGATTTGGAATTATGTTATTGTATTTAACTTTGTTGCATATTGTAGTTTCAGTGTTTGAGTGTCTACCGGCTTTTAAAAGCTCATTTTACTTTTCACAACTTTTAAAGATATTTATGAAGTAAGAAAAACAAACTCTTTTGACTGGTAAATTGATCATTAAAATTGAGGAAAAATTAATTCATTAAGTATGCATTTCCCACATATCTAGTTCTTTTTGAAACAGTGATCCATCACAATAAAACAGCTTTTCTGTGAAGCCTTTCTCAGCTCTCTTGGATGGTGATGATAATTCTCAGTGCTGTGCTCCCATACCACTCTGTATAAGCTAATATCTAATTTTATGTTCTTAACCACAGTAGAACATTTAGGCATACTATTAACTTTTTTGTTTTTGTTAAATTTATTTATTAAAATTGTTAACAAGCTCACAAACTTAAAAAAATGATGGGCAAATAGTTTCTGATATTGATAGTATTTAAGATTTAATTCTTTTAGTTTGACCTTAGAAGACCACAAAAGTATTGGTTCTTGAGTGAGTATATGGAAAAGGGCTAGAACATTCATATAGATGGCTAAAAAAAAAATGGGGGGAAAAAAGGGGTAAAATGTGTTTAATACTATTTATTAGGTAGGGAGGAGCTCTTGTGGCATAGTACCTAAGGCACTTGACTGTTAACCAGAAGGCTGGTGGTTCAAACCCACCAGCCACTCCTTGGAAGGAAGGTTGGGCAATTTACTTCCGTAGTGATACCGCCTTAGAAACCTAAGGAGGGGTCACTATGAGTAGGATCCAATTCCACAGCAGTTTTTTTTTTTTTTTAATTAGCCTAGGATTATGTGATAATATATACAGTGGATAAAACAATAATCTACTCGGAAGGAAGGTTGGGCAATCTACTCCTATAGTGGTATCACCTCAAAAACCCAAGGAGGGGTCACTATGAGTTGGGTCCCACTTGACAGCACATAACAACAACAAAAGCAACAACAACAAGACAATAATCAAAGGCAAACAAACATACTAACAATTATAGTGATAAATATTTTTTTATTTGTGAGCTTGTTAACAATTTTAATAAATAAATTTAACAAAAAAAAATTAATAGTATGCCTAAGTGTACCACTGTGCTTCTAATCTAGTGCTAAAGGGAAAAATATTAAATGCTTCATTCAGTTAAGTCACAAATGATTATCCTCATTGAATACTCAATATTAAGATGTTTTTGAAAAAATAACAAATTCTTTAAAAATGCCTTATCTTGACAGATTAATGTAGTGAAATTATTAACAGTGTGGGCTCTGGAGTTAGCTGTCCAGTCTTGAACAAGTTACTTAACCTCCCTGTATCTCAATTTCCCTATCAGTAAAGCTAGAGTAGTAATAGGACCTACTTCATAGAATTATGTGAATTAAAAGAAATAATATGTTCAAAGCACTTAGAATGAAGTCTGGCAATTAGGAAGTTCTCAACATATTATTACAGTATATCACATGAAACTAACTTTTAAACTCCATGTATATGTATTAATCAAACCATATTTTAAAGAAGGGGAAAGTATTGACAAAGTGAATTTCCATTTAAATGGTCATTTTTCAAGCAAAATTTTATGAAATGAAACTATTTCCAATTTTCAAATCTTAAAATTACCTCCTCTTGGTATAAAACAGAGACCGTATCTTTTGATGATTTAAGATTAAGGGCTTTGGGTATAATAACAGGAGTACAGATAGTGGTTAGAGTATGATCCTCAAGGAGACTGCCTGAATTGAAATCCTGGCTCTGCTGTTCTTCAGCTCTGTGACCCTTGGTCAAATTACTTAGCTTCTCTGTACCTCTGTTTTCTCATCAACGTTACCTAGCATGTAATAAGCAGTATTCAAGCCTCATATATTGGCTATTTTTTGTAATTAGAAACAATGAATGCACATATGCCTGTACTGTAATATTTTATTGGTGAAAATTATCTAATGTTAAGATCATGTAAATTGGGAAATTTTGTTAAAATATAGATTTTCTGAGTTCAGTATTAATGTTTTGGCCTCTTGGTAATTGTGTCTTTTCATTAGCCTCTGTATCCTTTTTCTTATTCCAATACTGTTACCCATTGCTGTCGAATCGATTCCAACTCATAGCAACCCTACATATGACAGAGTAGAACTGCTGCATAGGGTTTCCAAGGCTGTAAATCTTTACGGAAGCAGACTGCCACATATTTCTCACATGGAGCGGCTTGTGGATTCAAACCGTGGAATCTTTCAGTTAGCAGCCAAATACTTTAACCACTGTGCCACAAGGACTCACCTTTATCTAATACAGAACCATATAAATATTTTTACTCATAGCAGAAATAAAAAACACAAGTAAATAAAAATACAACGATACTTCTACTCATTAAAAAGAATAACAAATATTTTTCTTACTTATTTTCGTCCAGTCCTTCCCACTGGCCATGTTATAGGATTATAAAAGTGCATGTTGAACTAGAGAAGACATTTGCGTTTTCTCCCTCTTCTTTAAAGGGAAAAATTACAATTGTGATCATTAGTCATGAAGGGCATATTTTGAAACTTCTGTTACCTAAGCTGTCTACTTTTCTGGTTTAAAATGATTGACCCTGATACTTCATCTGCCTGTTAGTTGAGGGGAATTGAGATGGGCCAGCTTCTCTTCTCTCTTACATGACACACTGTTTACTGATAAGATCTATATCTGTCTTTTCTTTGGATCTCTTACAGTGCTGTGGCACAGTGCCTTGCACATTGTGGCAATATAACATTTATGGAATGATGAAAGCAAAATAGACTTAAGTTTTCCAAGTGTAAAACTTACATGTATAGAGACCACCTTTTGTTACAGGAGGCACCTTTTTAGAGAAGGGAATTTGAATTTTTCATGCTCCTTCTAGTGCATGAAAGTAACTAGGACACTAATACCAAAGAGAGTTTGTGTGAAGGAATTTCTTTCCACTTTCTTACTGTACTAGAATACTGACACTTTGTGCACTATTTATACATTTTCTCACATGCAACATTAACAGATTAAAGGTAATTGTTACATATTCTTGATTCATATTATTACCTCTAGGTAGAAGTATCTCAATAATTTTTCCCTATTGTAGTTTTATTTATTTAATGTATTGAATATAATTATAGTAAGTAATTTGCCTGATAACAAGCTGCAGAATGGAGAAATGTAATGAAAGTAGTATTTTTTATAAATAAGTTTATATTTGCCTTTTAATGCCTCCTGTCTCAGCCATTTGAGAACACATTTGTTAAAGACAGAATCTAATCATTGCTTGAACTTATGCCTATTTAAATACAAACCTGGTCAGATATAACCAGCAGCATTATAACTATTAAAAATGCCAAAGAAAAATAATAAACTCTCAAGTTAAAAGCAACTCGAGGCCCTAACTTAAAAATTCTTAGTTTTAAAGAACCAATATAAAAAATTTCTTAGGTACTTAGAATTTTAGAACATTTAGTGCTCTTGTTTAACTTCCAAGCAAAGCAAAGTCCTTTATCCTCCCTCCCTCAGGTTGTGCAATCCAATGAAGAGATGACCTCTAAAATAAAACACAAGGCATTTTGAGTCTTTTGAACACGGTATGCCATTAATTTCTTTCCTTTAAACTGGTATCATTTCCTTTTGAAATAATGTATTTGTTAAAAAGATTCTGAAAGCAATGTTTGAGAAAACCAGTTTTTAAATAGAAATGTTTATATTAGTAAATATGTTACTCTGGCATTAGTTTTTATTTTACATCCCCTTTCCTTTATCCAGAACAACATTGTCTAATAAAAATATAATGTGAACTATAACAACAACATGTAATTAAATTAAAAATACTAAATGGAAGCAGGTGAAATTAATTTTAATAGTATATTTTATTTAATCTAATATATAGAAAATGTCATTTCAACATGTGATATGTATAAAATTATTTATTTGATATTTTATAGTTTTCATACTAAGTATTCAAAATCTGGTGTGTGTTTATAGCACACGCAGTTAGTACTGAGCACATTTCAAGTGCTTGATAGTCTGAATAGATTATTTTATTTAGTGGCACCAGTCCTGAAGATGAATGAACTTTGCAGGATCCATTTTATTTATTTATTTACATCTGTATGATGTTAATTTTAATTTTTTTAATGCTGAAAGTACTTACTGTGGCAATTCACATATTATAAAAAAAATCATAAAAAAGTCTTGACTCTTCACTGTTAACATATTGGGGTCTATCGTACTAGATTCTTTGAATGACTAGCTAAGCATAGTTTTTATTTTACACAGTAAGAACTTTTTACCAATGATGGATACTAACTCTTTGTCATATATATATATAACAAACTTTGTGCAGTTTTGTCAGTTGGCTCCCACCCTTTGTTCATGGCTAAGTTGTCTACTTTTCTGGCTTATAGAGACAATATAGAGGCTTTAATATTTGTCTTTTATGAATTTTCTGGCTTTTACTCAGAAATGCCTGCCTAATCTATCAAATATAATCTCTCTAAAGTTCTTATAGTACTTTTATGGGTTGTGTGTGTATGTAATTTGGGTTAAAGTTTATAGAGTAAATTCATTTTCCATGTAGCAGTTCATACACATTCTGTTTCGTGACCTTAATTGCAATCCTCATAATGTTTTTTGTGTTTATTTTATAATTTAAACCTTTGATTAATCTGAAATTTAATTTAGTAAGATGAAATATGAATTCAGCCTTTTAATTTTGTTTTCCAAATGACTTACCAGCTTTCTCAACATTTTTCATTAATATACCTTTTCTCTGCTAATTTGAAATTCCTCTGGAAGAGTATTTTTAATACAAAGTAAAGACTTAAAAGGTTTATTTGGGAGTTACTGATGGAGTTAGTAGTCAATTGAAAAAGAGTTTGGGTTCAATTGTATGTTCTTTGTCTTCAGTAACCACTGAGTTTAAAATTATATTACTTCTACTTGAAATCAAATACAGCTTAAAGATAATGTTCAAATTAATTCCTATTTAACCTAGAAGTTAAACTTCCAGAAATGTTAAGTAACTGAATTTTTGTCAATTCTGTACTATTCATTCATTCAGTAAATATGAGGCACTTTTTTGGCATGGGGGAGATAACAGTTAACTAGATAGATAAGATATAACTTAGTGAAGTTTTGGCTCTGTCAGAGGAGATTTATGAACCAGAAGTAATAATAAGTCAACAAAAAAGATAAATTACAGATTGTATAAATATAGTGAATGGAGTAACAACTTGATATGATGGGGGTGAGGTAAAGGTGAGACGTTCTGATACTTGAAAGAGCCAGCAACATCCATTCCAGCAAAGCTAGGAGAGTTAAGTTCCCAGTTATGCACAATGCAGAGATTCTGAAGGGGATGAGGGTGAAGGAAACAGTGTGTTTTTCTTTTCTGTGAGTTTTGTGCTTCTGTGCTACTTGCACATTTCTTCTTGAAATTTATGAGCAGATTCTTTAATATCAAGTCCTCTTATGGGCTGTCTTGATATTCTGTGTTCATAGCGTTTGACATGTTACATGGGTTTGTCTGATTTTTATTTGCTTGTCTGATTTGCTCTCTAGACTATGACTTCTGTGAATTCAGGGACTTCATTTTCTTTCTCTGTGTTTCCATTATCTAGCACATTGTGGATATTTGTTCAATAAAGTTTGTTACAATGAAAAATTATAGACATAAGTAAGACTAATCTGTTACCTTGTGCTTTAGATTCTGTTCTCTCCCACCATCTCAGGAATCTTACATTCTCATTCAAGTATTTAATCAAGCCCCAATTTTTCAAACTTGAAAAAACTTCCAAAATCTCTATATTTTGTCTGCATCTATTATTACTGTTGTTAGGTGCCGTTGAGTTGGTTCTGATTCGTAGCATCACTGTGTACAACAGAATCAAACACTGCCTGGTCCTGTGCCATTCTCAAAATCATTGCTATGTTTGAGCCTGTTGTTACAGTCACTGTGTCAGTCCATCTCGTTGAATGTCTTCCTCTATGTTACCAAGTGTTGTGTCCTTCTTCAGGGACTGGTCCCTCCTGATGAAACATGTGCAGAGTATGGGAGATGATTCTCACCATCCTTCCTTCTAAGGAGCATTCTGGCCGAACTTCTTCCAAGACAGGTTTGTTCATTCTTCTGACAGGCCATGGCTTATTTAATATTCTTCACCAACACCATAATTGACATATATCAATTATTATTCTTTCTTCTTTATTCATTAGCTATTGTTCTCATGCATATAAGGGGGGTTGAAAATACCATGGCGTAGGTCAGGTGCACCTTAATCTTCAAAGTGATATCTTTCCTTGTTAGCATTTTAGAGAGATCTTTTGTAGCATATTTGCCCAATGCAATACATCATTTGATTTTTTGAGTGCTGTTTTCATGCACGTTAATTGTGAATCCAAGTAAAATGAAATCTTTGACAACTTCAATCTTTTCTCCATTTATCATGATGTTGCTTATTGATCCAGTGGTGAGGATTTTTGTTTTCTTTATGTTGAGATGTAATCCAAAGTGAAGGCTATATGTAATCTTTGATCTTCATCAGTAAGTGCTTCAAATCTTCACTTTCAGCAAGCAAAGTCGCATCATCTGCAGATTGCAGGTTGTTGATGAGTCTTCCTTCAAACCAGATGCCACATTCTTCTTCATACAGTCCAGGCTCTCAGATTAGTTTGTTCAGCATACAGATTCAATAAGTATGGTTGACATTTTTACAGATTTAAATCACTATGTACAGATTCCACATGAGCAAAATTAAGTGTTCTTTCAGCATCACAACAACTTGGAAGCCACCACAGTATGACAAACTGACAGACAAATGGTGGCTCTATCTATTACATTATCTTTTTCCCTTTTATAGCTTTTTAGAATTTTGCTTGTCAATTTCTTGAACTGCTTACTCCTTGATCTACTTCTATCTGGTTTTAGCCTGAGATTATCAGTGATTTTTATGTTGCTAAATCTAATGGACATTTTTCAGTTCTTACCTCTTTGGGCCTTGAGTGCCATTTGGTACTTGTGGTGTAGTAAATTACATGGTATGGTTTTTCTAGCCATACTCTTTGTAACTCCCACTGTATTACTGAGTGAGTGAGACCATGCAATTTAAACTCCTGATTGTTATAGTTATCCATGTGGTGTATTTCTGTTGGAGCAGCATGAAGTAATCTCCTAGGAAGTTTGCTCTCTCTCAGTGTATAGAATTCTGATGTTGGGAATGGTGAGTGTTGCCACTCTGCCAGGCTTAAAATGAGCCTTCCTAGAGGCGGAAAAGGATCTCCACTGCTTGTTGAGAGAGATACACTGCTGAGAGAGAGATGTGCTACTGAGAGAGAAGCACTGTGGAGAGAGAGATGTGCTGTGGAGAGAGAGACCCGCTGCAGAGAGAAATGCCTGAGTGAGAGAGATGCCTGGCTGAGAGATGGTGGCAGTGGAACCAAGAAGCATAACACAGAGTGGCAGGCTTACTTGGCCCACAGAAGCAGAGGCCAGGCTGAGAAGCCAAGGGCTGGAGAGGCGTGTCTAAGGGCTCAGCAGAGGGGAGACTGTCCTGACTGAAGAACTGTATCCAGAGCACGTTCCTGAATTTGAATTGTTGCCTACTGATTCCCTAATAAACCCCATAATCTGTGAGTTCTGTTTGGCCACTGCAGCGAATTATCTAACCCAGCAGAGAGGTGGTGGGTGCTGCAAGGGGGATGGTTGGTGTCTAGGATGCTAAGAGGGCTGTAGGGTGGCAGCATATCTGCCCTCATAGGAACAGTCCTTGGGTTGCTGATGGTGATTCTGTCTTCCTCTTGTGAAGTTAGAGGAGGTCAGAAGATGTCGCCTCCTCCCTGTGCCTTTAGCAGTACTTAAGTATTTCATTCTTCTTGTATTTTTTCATTTGGTTTCCATGTCACTGCACTCTTATGAATTTCCTCTTGGGTCTCTGTGGATAGGAGCTCTGGTGGTTTAGTGCCTAAGGCATTTGACTGCTAACCCGAAGACTGGCAGTTCAAACCCACCAGCCACTTCTTGGAAGGAAGGTTGGGCAATGTACTTCCATAGTGATACTGCCTAGGAAACCCAAGGAGGGGTCGCTATGAGTTGGATCAGACTCAGTGGCAGTGTGTTGCGTTGTTGTTTGCGTTGTCTCTGTGGATGTCTCCTCTGTTGTCTTTGGAGGCTCACCCTGCTCTGGCCATAGAATCTTGCAGTTCTTTAAGACTCTGTTCTTAGAATGACACAGATAAGTAATTGATAGTCTAATTATTTTGTAGTTGGTGTCCTTGAGAATGTGGATTTCTCAGCATGGGAAAAATGATAGATAGATGCAATAGAAAAAAGTAGGTAAAAACCCTATAGTCCTGAATTTGAATGGGAAATATCAGTATGAACTCAGGATGAATTTCATGTGAGAAGTGTTTTTCACCTGACTTTTTTCCCCTAAATGGCCTGGAAATGAGTAATCCACAGTGAGCACCCAGACTCTGATTTGGAAAAAACATTTCTTACTCATGAAAAAACACAGCTCTTTGGAGATATGGCTGATTCCAGGTCTGAAGTAGGAAATGTGGAAGAAGAACCTGGAACATTTTGTTGAAAGTAAAAGCAGGAATTCATTGAAGACTCAAAACCAAACCAAACTCACTGCCATCGAATCAATTTTGACTCATAGTGACCCCCTTTGTGTTTTTGAGGTAGTAAATCTTTATGGAAGTAGATTGCTCAATCTTCCTTCTGCGGAGTGGCTGGTAGGTTTGAACCACTAATCTGGTTAGCAGTCAAATGCCTTAAGCACTATGCTACCAGAGTTCTTTCATTAAAGACTACTATGATTGAATCCTGGCAGTTCAAACCCACCAGGCACTCCTTGGAAGGAAGGTGGTGCAATCTACTTCCGTAGTGATACTGCTTCAGAGACCCAAGGAGGGGTCGCTATGAGTCAGGTCCGACTTGACGGCACATAACAACAACATGATTGAATCAGAAGCATTCAGCAGTTTGAATTGGTTTACATTTGCAAAGATGGTATAATTTGAACACCAATATGGATACTAATTACAGTGTACTCCAGCACATCAAATATGTTTGATTGATGAGGTCATAAATGATGCTAAAGAAAAAATGACTTAATTGGTTACTTTTAGAGAATTCCAGTGAACCAACTTATTGTTTTTAAAGCTGGCAAATAATGGAACAGAATCAAGCATTTATTCCTTCCTTTCGACATAAGAGTTGTATCACTGGCTAAGCAAATAGTAGATGAGAGAAAGTACCCTTCAGAGAGGTATTTCAGCTTTTAAATAAAGAAGGAATGATAGGAATTACCTTTTGGCAATCTCTAATGAGTAATGGATCTAGGCATTGATTGTCAGTGTCTTAGTTTTTTAGTGCCATAGTAACAAAAATACCAATAGTGGGTTACTTTAAAGGACAAATTTATTTTCTCACAAGTTTAGGATGTTAGAAGTCTGAATTCAGGGCCCTGGTTCCAGGTGAAAACTCTCACTCTGTCAGTGTTCAAGGAAAGTCTTTGTCTCTTTTCAACTTCCTTTCCTTGGTTCCTTGGCAGGGTTCATGTGGTGTGGCATCTGTCTTCCCCCATCTGTGCTTCCTGGCTTGCTTGCTTGATATGCTCTTTTATATTTTAAAAGTGATTGGCTTAAGATACACCCAACTGATAGGAATTCATAAACATAACAAAGCAAACCCTATTCCCAAATAAGATTACATCTACAGATAAAGGAGTTAGGACTTAAAACACACATTTTTTGGGGGATCAATTAAATCCATAATAATTAGTTTCTACTAACTACAAAAAGAGAAACAACCAAACATTTTCCTTTTGAAAGAAGAACACAGTACCATTTATGAAGTGATCTTGGCAAAGACTTTGATCCTCAAGATGATGAAGGATGTAGATCCAACTGTCAGTTTACAAAAAACACAGAGTAACATCTGAAATACTACAGTGATGCAGTCAGTAACAACACTACAGGGATGTTATAAATAAAATCTACAGAAGAAACAATCTAGTTTCTTCAACGAAGAAATTACATGAGTAAAAGAGATGAGAAAATTTTATAGATTAAAAACTTCCTCTAGTTCACTAAGGTTACTTATTTCTTTCTCCTATAGACCTAGCAAACCTCTTTCATAACAATATAGATTTATGGGCATTTCTATCTCATTAGACATTCTCAAGACAAGAGAATGGCTTCTTTATCCTTCTTTATTTTCCTACTGCCCAACACAGTGCCTGGCATTTGATAGGGAATTATTAAATATTTCCTGTACAAATTTTATTTGATGACTTAAGTGATTTGTCAGTTATAGTCTTCCTTTGATCTCTAGTTCTTTTGATTTACAAGCTGACCAATCATAATATTCCCATGTTTGACTTTTGCATTTTTGTCTATTGTGAGTACAACTGACTCTTTTCAATTTCTCTAATACCTCCTGATTGCATGTTTATTTGTCAAAGGACACCATCACTCTCCCACTGTGGACATTCATTACTTCTGGTAAATGTAAAGATCATAGATCCCTACTGTAAAAAAAAAAAAAAAAAAAATTAAAAAAGTGTCAGAAAGTTAAAGCCATCACAACCCAGAGATAATCACTATCATCATTTCAGAAATATATTTTTAGATTTCATTCTCATTTTCTCTTTCTCCACACATGCACAATTTTCCATAAATAAAGTCTTGCTTACATACTGCTCTGGAACTTTTTGTTGTTGTTGTTTTTAATCCAACATACTGTATATCTTTTTTCACATCAATAAATACTGCTTCACGTTGTCATTTTGGGCACTCCATAATAGTTCCTCTTACTAAATGTATCTTAATTTACTTAACCAGTCCAGTACTGTTGAACATTTATTATTATTAT
>NW_006921603.1:12943393-12954869 GCF_000298275.1 Orycteropus afer afer | reverse complement strand
CAGTTCAAACCCACCAGCCACTCCTCAGAAGGAAGATGGGGCAATCTACTTCCGTAGTGATACTGCCTCGGAAACCCAAGGAGGGGTCGTTATGAGTCGGGTTCGACTTCATGGCACATAACAATAACAACAGCTATATTTTCATAGTTTTTTTGAGCAATAATGTAGATTATTATGCTTTTTAAACCCTTGATCATATTTATGTAAAATGTTATTCTATTTACATTTACCTGGAGGAACTAAGGTAATATTAGAGCTGTCTTTTAACTTCTTGATAATATTTGACTCCATACTCATTTAATTTTTAGCAGTCTCTTACAGAGGAAAGAACATGAATTTTGAAGACTGACCAGATTTCAGCAATTCCTATTTCTTAGTTGTATATGAAAATCACTTAACTTTTCTGGGTCTCAGTTCACCTGCAAAATTGGGATATATTTGAATGATTGCTCTAAGGATACAACAAAACATTGTATATGAAACTTCCTGGCATGTAGCTAGCAGATATTAATAACTCAATGTTTGGTTAGAGCAGTCAACTGCTAACCAAAAGGTTGGTGGTTTGAACCCACCAACCACTCCATGGGAGAATGATGTGGCAGTCTAATTTCATAAATATTACAGTCTTGGAATTCAGTAGGGTGGCTGTGAGTTAGGATCAACTTGACAGCAAAGAGTTTGGTTTTTTGGTTTGTTTATCTGTTTTGTGATATGTAGTGTTTTTAGATGTGTATTCACTGTCATTTTTACTATTACCTTCACAGAAATCTTCTCTACATATACCCTCAGAGTCTCAATTTTGCCAATCGTCAGGGTTCTGCTAGAAATATAACAGTGAAAGTCCAGTTTATGTATGGGGAGGATTCGAGCAATGCCATGCCGGTAAGAAATGTTCTTTACTTTTCTATTCCTTATATAAGGTTCAACAGACTTTTTGTTGTTGTCTTTTGGTTGGGAGCGCCAAACTGGAAAATAATGTGGTCCTTTGAACTAAATTCTTACTGTACCACTTTCTGGATAGATAATAATGAATGTATTTAAAGTCTTACTTATATTTTGAGAACTTAGTATATAATACTAGGCCTTCCCAAAGACACAAAGATGAATAAAACTTATATTTAGGTGCTATAAAACAAATACATATAATGCTAAAATAGTGGCTTTCAAGAATCAGACAGAATCATGTAGGGACCTTTATTGAAGTTGTTGTTGTTGTTGTTTGCCGTCGAGTCGGCCCCGACTCACAGCTACCCCTCCTTGGGTTTCCGAGGCAGTATCACTACGGAAGTAGGATTGCCCAACCTTCCTTCCGAGGAGTGGCTAGTGGGTTTGAACCGCCAGCCTTCTGGTTAGCAGTCAAGTGCCTTAGGCACTATGCTACCAGAGCTCCTTATTGAAGTATAAAAACAAAACAAAACCCTCTGCCCTCGAGCTGATTACAACTCATAGCAACCCTATAAGATAGAGTAGAACTGCCCCATAGGATTTCTAAGGCTTTAAACTTTACAGAAACAGATTGCTTCATCTTTCTCCTGTGGAGTGGCAGGTGGTTTTGAACCTCCAACCTTTTGGTTAGGAGCTGAATGTTTTAACCACTGCACCACCAGAGCTGTTGTTGTTGAAGTACAGATACTTTTTTTTTCTGCTCTTGGCATCTGTGGTTGTGATTCTTCTCATTCCCTTTAGAATGACGGGCCAGGAAAGGAAGATGGGAGGTAATAGGTGGTATATGAGGTTGTGTTAAAGTTTGAAAATGTTCCCTCAGTCATTTTAATATATACTACACTTCCCATCTTTGTTGAGAAGCTATAGCAGTAGTTACCAACTTTGGCCACACTTTAGACTCACCTGGGGAGCTTTTAAAAATAATAATACTTAAGTTGAAACCAACTTCAGTTAAATAATAATCTCTAGGGTAGAGACCAGGCACCAGTATTTTCAAATTTCCCTATAGGAATACATTGTGCAGTTAATGTGAGAATCAAGGTATGTATTAATTTTTAGAAGATTGAAATAGGGACTCAAAGGCATAGGTGTTCAGAGATTAGAGAATATGCCTTGCTGAGGTAATAAGCAAGTAGTACATGGAGGAGGTATACCTGGGCTGAAACTTGAAGGGTGGTTATAATGTCAGTAGCAGTGGGTTGGGATGGTAGGGGAAGAAAAGCATTTCAAGTAGAAGAAAGTCCATGAACAGATGTATGGTGGTGAGTTGCAAGTGACTTAGAACAATGGAATATAAGTGAGAAATAGTCGACTGAGGAGACTCTTGACTGCTCAAATTATCACTTAGGATTTGTTGGATACTAATAAATTTAAATGTTAAAGTAGATTTTTGGCTCAACTAAAGTTAGTAACATGTGCAGTTGTCTCCTTAGGGTTGAAGTTGGTTGGTTGGGTCAATAAGAGCAAGCCATTGTTGTAGATGTTCAACCTTTGAGAACTCTAGTGGGATACAAATGAGCTAAGAAATAGGTGTATCTTTAACAGAGTCTTATTTAATCCTTCCATGCAGTCATTTGTATTAAGTTCTTCTAATTTTCCACTTACTGGAAAAAAATTTTTTTTATTCCCTATTGCCTCAGTTTCATCATTTATAGATTTCCATGACAGCAGTGAGTACAAATTATTCATCTTTGTATTCTCCTATGGCAGCTATTTTCAGATTATTGCATATGAAAACTAAAAAAAACCAAACTTACTGCTGTCAAGTCGGATCCGACTCATAGCGACCCTTCCGTGGGTTTCCGAGGCAGTGTCACTATGGAAGTAGACTGCCCAATCTTCCTCCCGAGGAGTGGCTGGTGGGTTTGAACCTCCAGCCTTCTGGTTAGCAGTCAAATGCTTTAGGCACTACACATGCTGAATAAATATTTGTTGAATAAATATAGAATTTATTTTGAGATTTGGAATTGGCATTTTACACTCTTGAATAGCTTTCTATTTCTATTGAAGGGAATGAGTGTAGTAAAATAGTTGCTGGAAAATACTGGATTGTGAAAATAGATGTTTTGTCACCCTTTATGTGAATTGCTATATAAATTTTAGCTTATGACAAATATAGTATGTGCAAAATACATTTTATTCTTTGCCTGATAAACTCTTATTGCTTTAGTTTGTACATTGCCTGCTCTACCGTGCCCAGCTGCACCCACCCACATTGTCAGTTAGATCACTCCCTCTTCGATGCTACCACAACCTCTTTTCACTTCTTTCATGGACATTATCACTTTGTGATTACATGTTTATTTCTTTATCTCACCCACTAGATTGTGAGCTCCTGGAGGACAGGGACCATGTCTTATTCATATTTGTATCTTGGCACCTATCATAGTGGTTGGCACATAATTGAAAGTCAGTCCATGTTGTTGAATAATTAAAAATACATGTCAGATTGTTTAAAAAGGAACACTTCCCACATTTTATCCTTCATATCATATAAATAAATGAGTTGTTTGGTGAAAAGCAATAGCTTCCCAAAGGGGGAAGAAAAAGGTACTGTATTTCTTTCACTTATGTATTATTAATTATAACGAATATATAATGCTTTTATGTTTATGTGAATGGCTGGTTTGAAAGAGTGTATAAACATGAAACATGAATATCTATATCTATGTCTATATCTGTGTGTATATATATATATATATATATGTATATGTGTATATATATGTATAGTGTGTGTTTATGCTTACTTTTGTTTAAAAATAAGGACTATTCAAATATGTCCTAAGAAAATTTTTTGATAAGATGATGTTGGTATGATAAAATTATAAATCTTCCAATTTTAGCACTGGAGTAAAATTTTCTAAGAACATAGTAAGGCTTTCTGAGCAAAATGATGAAGTTAGATATATGTAGGGAAGTCATAATTATTTGTAATTTTGCATATTTTTAAAGTCCTGCTTGAAATGTTGTAAAAAGATGCATAAATATGTTCTTTTTATTTAAGGATGATGCCATTTACTCCCTTTATATAAGGAATAAATTTTGAGTTATTTCACCAGTTGTGTTGATGGAAGTGTGATGACAGATCCATATACCTATTCATGCATATGTAGAAGTGGTTGGCCAGACTTCACAGTGCAGCCTATGTCTAAATAACATTGCAAGCCTCACTGCCTCACATAGGAATCATAGCTGTGAACTTGACATCATTAAGCCATTTATCAAATCAGTTGCCCTAATTAACTCTAGTATTCCTGTTACAATTTAAGAGACAGAGATATAAGGCTGAATTATTTTACCTTTAAGTTTAGGTTTTCTTCAAAAGTAGTATTGTATTTTTTCAATGTGGTGGATTTTTTGGTATATACAGATGTGTAAGAATAAAGTGTGTTGCACTATCGATGCAGTGGATGCAAAGGACATATAACTTGAGCTAAAATAAGATTTTTTGTATCATTTATCAGTAATTATATTTGACTTCCCAAATGACTCTGTTGTTGTAGTAGAGAAGCCACCAATTTGAATATTAGATTTTTGCTACTTTTCTAAGATCATATTTGCATGAATTTCAAGTGATATGCTACATCCAGATTTAACAATGAATTCTTCACCTTCTTTAAGGAAAAGCAGAAGGAAGGAAATCTTCCTTTTTGCTTCGTAGATATAAATAAAATTGAAAAAATTATTTTGAATGTTTGAATGTCAGATGGGTCTATCAAAAAGAAATTTACAGTTAAGCATTTGAGCTTATTAATGAATGTCAGTAAGGCACATTGGTTCTAGTGTTCTTCATTGGGCTGATTTTGCCCATTGTTCTCAGTTATTGAACTGGACAAATTCTTACATAGATATGAAGCATCCAACATTTATTACAACAAAGTTTCAACATGCTGTTATTTGTTACAGGTAATCTTTGGTAAATCTAGCTGTTCAGAATTTTCAAAAGAAGCCTATACAGCCGTAGTATATCATAACAGGTACTGAATTCAAATATTTCTTTCAAAGTTACTCACTTCTCAGTGGCATTGTTAGCACTCAAGTTAGTGTGTTTACCAAATGCTTTGCTGCACTGAATGTGCTAAATTCAAGACAGCTGACATCAAAGTTATAATTTTCACCCTGTTGATGCACAGTCATTCTCTGTGGACATCTCAAACATATGACTTGGTATACAAAACTTCTTTTCTATCTAATTCTCTGATTCTTTCATTTTTATTATATTGTTATTAATTTTCATTTTAGCCTCTGATTCTTTTGTCTGTCCCTTTTATTCTTCTTTGACAACTTTGTAGTTAACTCTATTCTCATCTTCAACCCACTAGTCACTTAAATTTTGATGTTGTCAGCAGCCAGTAATCCTTTGACTTAGGGTCTTTTCATTTGGACATTTGCTAACTTAGAATAACCTTTAGTTTCTGCTTTCTTCTTTTTTGGATTATTGAATGCTGTTAGAGAAATCACAAAATTGTACCAATTGAGATCATCACAAATTGATGTTATTTTATTGTATGATGGAGTTAGAATAATTCATTTTATATCCTTTAGGTCTCAACACACTTGGCAGATCTTATTGTCCTTGTTTTTTCTTTGTCTCTGAAAATAGTACTGTTTCAAACTTTTCTTCCCCTTCCTTGCGCTCCTCCTCCTTTTGTGTTTCCTTTATTTCCAGCATTCCTACTTTATTGATTGAGACCATCCCACTTGAGATTATCAACTTCCTTTCACTTAAAATTATCTCTGTTCTGACCTGCCTTTTCTTACGTTTCAAAGGTATAGCCCAGTTCCTTCCTTCTACTGTGACTCTTTTTACCCCGGCTCTCAAACCATTCCATCCAGCCTCTTCCAGAATGTGACTCGATCCATTACCTCTTCTCTTACCTCATCGTTTCTCCTAATTCACTGGCTCGATCTCTTATTCTAAAAGAAGCTTAAAGTTCCTCTACTTTAAAAAAAAAAAGTCTTTCTTCAGTGCTCTTGTACAGCATGATTTTTCCTAGCCCTCCTTAAAACTTTCTTCTTTCTCACTTTTATATTTTACGATCCTGTCTCAGTTTCCTTCTCCTTCTTTTGAACACTCCTTTTTCTGTAGTATGTTTTTCTTTTGAATGTAAGCATTCCACAAATTTTTTCCCTTTATCCTTTTCTCTATATGTACTCTCCCTAAGTAATCTTACCTGTTGCTACTATAACTTTTACTTTTATATGGATTGTTCCTAACTCTTTATTTCCATTCATAACCCTCCTTCGAAGGTACAGATAATGTATTTTCATTGGCTAACTGGATATAGTCATTTGCATGCCCTGCTGCCTTCTAATTCTCTCATACCTCTTCCTGACCTTTTTTTCTAGCCTATCTCACCTATCGGACATCTTCATCTTTGTTATGGCACTGCCATTTTTCCAGTTACTGTGGCTCAAAATTTAAGGCATCCTCCCTTGCCTGCCTTCTTCTTTTCTCTATTAGGCATCAAGCTGTTAAATGTTGATGATTCTCTTTCTAGATTATTATCAAACAATCTTGTACTGTTCTGTTTCTGGACCTTTCTTTGATCTTTTTTTCTAGGCTGATATCCTTTCCCTCTATTTATTAAACTCTCCTTCATTCTTTAAGGCCCACATCATGTATCAAAGACAATTCTCTGATCTCAAATTTGACTAATTTGTTAATCTCTTCAACTTTGTTCTTGAATCACTATATGCTATATACCAAGAGTTGGCAAACTTTTCTTTCAGAGGACCATATAGTATATATGGCTTTGTGGGCCATACAGTCTTTGTTGCAACTACTCAGCTCTGCCCTCTACTGTAGTAGAGTAAAAGCATCTATAGAAAATAAGTAACATAAGTGCATGGGCATGGCTATGTTCCAATAAATCTTTATGGACTTTAAATTTAAATTTCATATAATTTTCACAGGTTATGAAATAGTCTTTTTATTTATTTATTTATTTTCACAGCCATTTCAAACTGTGAAAACTATTCTTAGTTTGCAAGCTGTACAGAAACAGGTAGTGAGATGGACTTGGCCAATGGGCTATAGTTTGCCAACTCCTGCTTTATAGCATAACTATATATGTATGTATGTGTGTGTGGGTGTGGCAACAACAACACTAATTTATAAACATTTTGAGGGTTATTTTTTATATATATTCATATTAAACACCACCACAAAAATTGCAAAATGTTTAGCCTAAAGTTGGGCAATTAAAAGTACTTATTGAATTAATAACTCTCATAGATGTTTAATTTTACACAAAGTCTTTCACTTGATGTGATTCTGGACAGAAATGGACTAAAACACTCAATACGAGGAAATATATTTACAGAGTTTAGTGATTCCTAAAATTATGTAAATTTGTAGCTAGTTCTTTATTTTTGTTGCTTTCAGCAGTAGTGGAGTTAACATGACAGTCCATCTGACATTGCTAGTAAATTCAGCTTTCTCATAATTCAGTGGTGATTGATGGGATTAGTAAAAAGAGGTATAGGGTCTTTCATTCACCAAAGTCATCAAAATCTCAGATGGCTAGCATTAGTTATCTTTATTGTTGCTATTAAAAATCTTGTTTCACTTATATCTCTGATACCAAAGCTACAACTATTACCCTTTTGGAAGCTTATTTAAGATGGAAGGATATTTGACTTAGAACCATATTTGACTTATTAACATCTGAAAAATCCCCTAATTGGTGGTATACCCTTTACTTTAATGATAAGTGGAGCCATATGGTTTGAATACATTTTCATGGAGTGTAACTCTATGAAGTGCTAACTGAATATGGAGGGTGCATCCTAAGCGTCTATCCCTTTTAAGTCTATATCATAAACTTAGGGGCCACTCTCAATGAATATTAGAATCAAAATACCATTGGTTTCATCAAGTATGATATTTGTTATATTCTTATAGTGACTAATAGCATTGCTAAACTTGGGAAGAAATGCAGTGTGTGGTCATCCTCTGTCCCCCCACCCCCACCTTTAAGTATTCAGTCTCTACACTAGTTCATGTTTTGGTAACATTTTTTATTCCTCTATCAATCAAACAATAATTGACATAAGACATTCCATAGAGAGCCCAATGTGATATTGCTATTTAAAGATACAGCTTTTCTTTTGTACAAAGAATGATGCAAATTAGCTGTAATATGAAGCTGTTATATAAAAGAAAAACGTATTTCTGTGGTGTGGTTTTAAAATACTCACTTTAAAAAATTATTATTTTCTTTGTATTGTGTATCAGAATTGGCTCTTAAATATAGAAAGCCCTCCCTAGTATCCTGTTTTATACAGTTTCTAATCTAGAGAAGATCTCAACATCAAGGTGGTGATTATGAATAAATTTTCAAATAGTAGAATTACTCAATCCATTAATGAAAATTAGAAGCAGAGTTTCAGAAACAGTGACTACTCCCTTATCTGGAAGTAGGATTTAGTTACTTAGAGATTGGAAATAAAGAAAAATACTTTGGACTAGAGAAGAAATTAAGCATGACTATGAAAATTAATTTAAAACTTATTCATATATACAAACTCAGTGATTATTTGTTTTGAAAAAATTTCTGACCCTTTATTGATCTCTTTTGTTTTCTTTTTTTGTATGAAGGTCTCCTGATTTTCATGAAGAAATCAAGGTTAAACTGCCTGCTACATTAACCGACCATCATCATTTGCTTTTTACTTTCTATCATGTTAGTTGTCAACAAAAACAAAATACCCCACTTGAAACTCCAGTTGGATATACAGTAAGTCTGATTTATTGAATATTTAGCTCTTTGATCTTAAAAATAACTTTAAATTTATATAAAAGTAATTATGGTATTTAAGATATAGTCAATATTTATTATTTGTTGAGTATTTTTCATCTGCTTCTCCACAGCTATAAAGTTGCATTGCTTAGAATCATCATCATAAGATCATAATAAGAAAATATTCATTAATTAATATACTCAATTTATTAACTAATATGTTTAACACTTGTGTGTTTGTCCTGCTTATAAACTATATATATCCAATAGTATAAATCCCTAGATATTGTAAGCAGTTTGACTAACCTAGAGATTGGTGGTTCAAACCCACCCTGTAGTACTACAGAAGAAAGGCCTGGTGACCTGCTTCTGTTGAGAGTACAGCCAAGAAAACCTTATGAACGAGTTCTATTCTGTAACCCATGCAGTCTTGATGAGCCAATGGCAATAGGATTTTTTTTTCTTTTTTCGGTGTCCAGTAGTATAGTGTAGATATAATGCAAATTCATTGCAGATTATGTAAAAACAAAAACAATAGGTTTAAGGATTCTTCAGTAGAGAATGGTTTGAATGTAAAATGATTAAAAGAGACCCCTGGAAAAGAAATTAATACCCTCGAGCATTTTATGAGAATCATCATCTTTATGATCAAATTGCAAAGATAAACCTAAGGTGAAGGATACTATAATGTTTTGTCAGAAAATCAAACCTCTACCCAAAAGAGAAGATCAGCATCTAATTGATTTTTTATTGTTGTTTTTACATTTTTTGACATGAGTCATACTAAATGTAAGAAAATAAATTTATGTTCGTATTTTTTAGTTTTGTTTTCAAAATTTACTTTTTGTTGTTGTTATTGTTGTTGATTTTATTTCTGTTACTGATTTGTAACTTAGGAGACACCATGTATTACAGGGTAGAACTGTTATAGGTTTTTCTTGGCTGTAATTTTTTGGTAGTAAACTGCTGGGTGTCTTCAGACTGCCCATAATTTGGTTACAAGCTGAATGCTAATTGTTTGTGCCAGTCAGACCTTTCGGTATTTACTTTGAGAGTAATATCCTAGTTTTAAGTCAGTTCACTTTGTGGCCTTTTTTCTACTACCAGCTTTTCCTTGCATTGTAAGGTCCTCTCATAGATTTAATAAAGAGCTCTGGTGGCACAGTGCCTAAGGTATCTGACAGCTAACCAGAAGGTTGGTGGTTGAAATCCACCAGCCACTCTGTGGAAGTGAGACTGGGCAAGCTACTTCCGTAAAAGATTTACCACCTCAGAAATCCAATGGGTGTTGCTGTAACTCAGAATCGACTCAATGGCAGTGGGTTTGGTTTTATAGATTTAATAATTACATGATTAGTAACTTTAATATTTTTGGGATCTTCTTTAATAAAATTTGATCACTGGGGAAACTTTTCTTTAGAGGAATTATAAAGGCCTACTGTTATTTCTTATATAATTAAATTCTCTTAGTGTTTGGTGATACAAGACATATATGGCTCATACCAAATTCTTAAAATAGATTTTCCAGGTAATTCTTTTGTAATAAATATTTAAATTAATATTGTTTCCTTTTCATTTAAAAGTGGATACCAATGCTTCAGAATGGACGATTGAAAACTGGTCAGTTTTGCCTACCGGTCTCACTAGAAAAACCACCACAGGCGTATTCTGTACTGTCTCCTGAGGTCAGTATCTCTCATGGTGAAATTCTCCAGATTGAATGAAATGGATTTTTCATCACCAATGTGTTTTTAACCAAATAAAATTTTCCTGTTTCTTCTGTCTGTGTGGATGTAGCAGAGTAATGTTATTTCCCCCAGTGATTACAGTTCATCCATATAAAACTGAGATGCTTTTATCCTGTTTATTTTTAATATAAATATGTTCACTTTAAAGCCAGCATAAATACATGAAATAAAACTCAAAAAAGATAAATTTGGAGAATTTACATATTGTGATAAAACTGAACCAATCTCACTGCCATTGAGTTGATTCTGACTCATAGTGACCCCCATTGAATTTTCAAGGTTGTAAATCTTTACAGAAGAAGACTACCTCATCTTTCTCCTGTAGAATGGCTAGTAGGTTTGAACCACCAACCTTTTGGTTAGTGCCAAATGCCTTAACCATTACACCACCAGAGCAGCTTTAAAAGTGCAGTGCAAAGTCTATTGCTTATACCTCACTTCTCACCATTCATTGTCATTCATTTTGCCCTAGCTTTACAGCTTTTGCTGTTCCTCAGACAGAACAAGCACATTCCCATTGCAGACCCTTTGCACTTCCCTCTCCAGGGGATGCTCTGTCACAAGGAATTCTTTATTTCATTCATATAGCCACTTAAATATTACCTCTCCCGGGAAGTCATCATTTTTGATTACTCTGTGTTAAGCAGCCTGTGGTGGTTGTGTTTTTGTGTGTACTTGGCTAGGCCTGGTTGAGTAGCTGGGCAGCTGGATGTAGTATTCCCCATGATGAGACTGGTAATCAGCTCCATGGAGAAATCTACTGTGAGCAGCTGAGTAGCTGCTTTAGGGATGTGATCTGCTTCCTGTATATAAGGAGAAGCTTTGGGGAATGGTCTCTAGCTTATGGCATGCTTGGACCCTGCATGTAGCTGTGTCACTGTTTAGTAGCCTGCCATGCTCTACTGACCTTGGAACTTAAAGTGGACTTAAATTAATGGCCTGCTGTGTGGTTTGGTAACATCGGGACTATGTCATGTTATTTGTCAACCTTGGGCTTGGCAGCCTCAGCAGCTAGCAGCTGTCTGAGTAAAGAAACGC
>NW_006921603.1:12916269-12921714 GCF_000298275.1 Orycteropus afer afer | reverse complement strand
AAAAAAAAAAAAATCCTAACAACAAGGAACATGGTTAACGACGAGGAAAAAAAAAAGAGAAAAAAAAATTTTAATCAGGAACTTGGAATAGAAAAAAAGGTATAAACTAGGACCTTTTCAGTAGTGCAGGTCTGGAGTGTTCTTGGGGTTACTGGAAAGCAGAACCTCTTCTTAGCCCCTGGAATCTGGTAGAGCGCTGTCTCTAGGTTGTCTCTAGCTACTGGCTATGTGTTGATTTGTTTTGTGTTGGTTTTATGGTTTAATATTTTGAAAAGGTGAAGCTTGTGTATTTTATTTTATTATTGGTTCAAGTATGTTGGGTTGCTCTGCTGTTTGCTTTGTGTTGGTGGAATCACTGTGTGAAATGTGGATATGCGTTTCTGTTTGTCGTAAAGAGAGTTTAGAGTTCGAAGCAGGAGGTTTTATGGTAATTGGCTGAATATGGTTTCTTCTGTTGAATGAGTGAAGTTATTGGCAGAGAAGGTGGTAGCAGAAGAAAGAAAGCTTGGTGTTGCTAGGGTCAGTTTCTAGAGCTTTGCGCAGGCTATTGTTCATGACCTAGTTACTTACAAGTCCGCTGCTCAATCTCAGGAAAGATTCCTGTTGTTAGGGAGTCACAACTTTCTGCCAGGCTCAGGCACACTCAAAGACCCCATTTCCGAGGCCTCTCAATGCCAAAGAGCTGACCCAAGGCACATTCCTGGGATCGCATTCAGCCGTGGCTTCCTCTTTCTCCCCACCCTGTCTGCTCGCGGTGCTGGCACAATTCTGCCAGACCGCTAATGGCTCTGGAGTTTGTCTGTGATACCACCCAACTGCAGCACCGAACATGCGTGCAACTTCACCTCTGTTGGAGTTGGGGCATGCCTACTAGTAAACTGTCGTCCTGATATCTGTGACAAAGATAAGAACGACGTCTCCCAGGCTGACCGAAGCCCACTCAATGACCCGCTGAGAGGGGAGGGAGCTCGCCCTCTTGGCGCAACAGTGAGCTCTCCGCTTGAGTCTCAGCAGTGTTGCGTGCGCCCGCCTGCACCCAGGTGACCCAAATTACCGACAAAATCATGTGCTGGAGGCAGATCCCTGGGGCTGTCTCCTGGGATATTGTAGTGGTCGCTGGTATGCTGATATAGGGTGTCTTCTTTCTTGGCTCACAGGGGTCTCAGGTGGCCACCCTCACCCACCAGTCAGTGACTGCCTCAGGGAAGTTTCCAGTGGCCTCTCTCGGCTGCCTGTCTGTCTTCCGCCAGTTAGCTATTTCTTAAATAATCTCCCTGTGACTTTCCTCTAATTCTGCTCTGCTCTTTTTGGTGCACTCTGATTCAGTGAGCTGTTCAGAGCACCAAAATCCCTAATTCAAACTGCTGTACCTAGTTTTTCAAGCATTTAGATGCTAGAGGGAAATAGCATGGTGCTTACTGATGAGCCTCCATTTTGAATCTTGATAGTCTCTTTATGCCACAAATTGCCTGTGGCATTTGACTGCTAACCGGAAGTCTGGAGGTTCAAACCCACCAGATGCTCCTTGGAAGGAAGATTGGGCAATCTACTTCCATAGTGATACTGCCTCAGAAACCCAAGCAGGGTTTGCTATGAGTTAGATCTGACTTGATCGCAGTGAGTTTTTTAAAATAAGTTTGCCCTTATTTTTTCTTTGATGAACTTTATAGTTTTAAGTTTCACATTTAAGTCTTTGAACCATCTGGAGTTAGTTTTTGTATATGGTGTGAGGTATAGGTCTTCTTTCATTTTTCTACAAATGGATATCCACTGTTGCCAGAACCATTTGTGAAAGAGACGATCTCTTCTCCATTGAATGGATTTTGGCCCTTTGTCAGAGATCAACTGACCGTAGGTGGATGGATCTATTTCTGGGTTCTCAATTCTGTTCCACCAGTCTGTGTTTCTGTTTGTTGTACCAATACCAGGCTGTTTTCACAACTGTGGCTGTATAGTAGGTTTTGAAATCTGGGAGTGTGAGACCTACTTTGTTGTTCTTCAGTAGTGCTTTGGTTATCCCAGGTCTCTTTCTTTTCCATATAAAATTAATGTTTGGTTTTTCCATGTCTTTAAAGAATGTTGATGGAATCTGGATTGGGATTGCATTGAATATATGGATGGTTTTGGGTAGTATTGACATTTTCACAATGTTCAATGTTTCTGTCCGTTATCATGGTATGTTCTTCATTTATGTAGATCTCTTACCCTTTCTTAAAGTAGTGTTTTGTAGTTTTGTTTGTATAGGTCTTTTGTGTTCCTGGTAAGATTTATTCCCAAGTATTTTGTCTCTTTAGTAGCTATTGTAAAGGGTATTGATTTCCTTATTTCCCTTTCAGAGACCTCTTTGCAGGTGTAGAGGAATCCAACTTTTTGTATATTGATCATGTATCCTGCCACTGTGCTATATCTTTCAATAAGTACCAGAAGTTCTCTTGCTGATTCTTTTGTGTTTTTTTATGTGTAGGATCATATCACCAGCAAATAGGGATAGTTTGACTTCTTCCTACCTGTTTGGATGCCTTTGATTTCCCTCTCTTGCTTTTTTGCCATGGCTAGGACTTCCAATAGAACATTGAATAGAAGTGATGATGGAAGGAATCCTTGTCTGGTTCCTGTTCGCAAAAGAAATGGTTTCAGTCTCTTTCCATTGAGTTTAATGTTGGCTTTTAGTTTTGCAATCCTTTTATTATGTTGAGGGATTTCCTTCTTATTTTTTAAGTTTGTATCAGGAAAAGATGTTGGATTTCATCAATTGCCTTTTCTGCATCTGTTGATACGATCATGTGATTCTTTTCCTTATGTGATGGATTACATTGATTGTTTTTCTAAGTTGAACCATCATTGCATACCTGATGTGAATCCCACTTGGTTATGATGTATTATTTCTTTGATATGTTGTTGTAGTCTGTTGGCTAGGATTTTGTTGAAGATTTTTTGCATCTATATTCTTGAGGGATATTGGTCTGTAGTTTTCCTTTCCAGTGGTGTCTTTGCCTGGTTTTGGTATTAGGGTTATGCTTGCTTCATAAAATGAATTTGGGAGAAGTCTATCCTTTTCTGTGTTCTGGAATAGTTAGAGTAGGATTGGTTGAGCTCTTCTATCAATGATTGGTAGAATTCTCCTGTGAAACCATCTGGGCTAGGACTTTTTTCTGTTGATAATTTTTTTTTATGTCCTTTTAATTTTTCGTTTTGGATCTGTTCAAATTTTCTACCTCAGTCTATGTTAGTTTTGATAAGTAATGCGTTTCTGAAAATCTGTGCATTTCTTCTAGATTTTCAAATTTGTTGGAGCACCCAAAAAAGAAAAAAAAAATCAAACTCACTCAAGTCGGATCCGACTCATAGTGACCTTTCCTTGAGTTTCTGAGGCAGTAACACTACTGAAGTAGTTTGCTGAATCTACCTTCTGAGGAGTGGCTTCATAGTATCCTGATATTATTGTTCTAATTTCTGTTGGCTCAGTTGGGATGTCACCCCTTGCATTTCTTACTCATGTTATTTGCATCTTCTTCTTTTCCTTTGTTAAGTTCGCCAGTGGTTTGTCACTTTTATTAATCTTTTCAAAGAACCAAGTTCTGGTCTTGGTGATTATTTTTCTATTGTCTTTCTATTTTCTGTTTCATTTATTTCAGCTCAAATCTTTATCTATTATTTTTTTCTGGTGACTGTAGGCTTTTTTTTTCTGTTTTATTTTTGTTGTTGTTGCTCTTCTTCTAATTGTTGGTGTTGTTGGGTTAAGGTGTTGATTTTGACTATTTCTTCTTTTTTGATGTGCACATCTGTTGCTATAAATTGCCCTCTGATCACTGCTTTTGCTGTGTCCCAAAGATTTTAGTATGTTGTGTTTTCATTCTTATTCGATTTAAGTAATTTTTTAGAATCTTTTTTTTTCTTTCTTCTGTTACCCAGTCATTTTTGAGGAGGGTGTTACTCAGTTTCCATGTGTTTGCCCTTTTTCTGTTGGTCTTCTTAGTGTTGATTTCTAATTTTATAGCATTATGATCTGAGAAGATGCTTTGCAGTATTTCAATGATTTTAAATTTATTGAGGATTGTTTTGTGGCCTAACATATGGTCTATCTTGGAGAATGTCCCATGTGTGCTGGAAAAGAATGTATATTTTGCTGTTGTTGGGTGAAGTGCTCTGTAGATTTGATTGATCATATTGCTTAGTTCTTTTGCACCTTTGTTGAGTTCCTTTCCAATTGTTGTATTTCTTTTTGAAAGTGGTGTATTAAAGTCTTTTACTGTGACTCTGAAGTCATCTATTTGTCTTTTCAATTCAGTTAAAGTCTGCTTCATGTATTTTGGGTCTCTTTCATTAGGTATGTAGATATTTATTATGGTTATGTCCTCTTGTTCAGTTGATCCTTTAATCATTATATAATGTCCTTCCTGTGTCTTATGGTCATTTTTATCTTGAAGTCTATTTTATCAGAAATTAATATTGTCACTCCGGCTCTTTTTTGGTTGCCATTTGCTTGGTATATCTTTTTACTACCTTTTAGTTTTAGTCTATTTTTGTCTTTGTCTATTCGGTGAGTCTCTTATAGACAGCATATTGATAGGTCATGTTTTCTCATCCAGTCTGCTACTCTCCATCTCTTGAGTGGTGCATTTAATCCATTGCTATTCATTGTAATTATCGACAAGTAGGTGGTGTAGTGCCTAAGGCATTTGACTGCTAACCAGAAGGCTGGTGGTTCAAACCCACCAGCCACTCCTTAGAAGGAAGACTGGGCAATCTACTTCTGTAGAGATATCACCTTGGAAATCCGCGGAAGTGTCGCTGTGAGTCAGAAAACAACTTGACAGCAGTGAGGGTTTTTTTTTTTCTTTTTTAAATGAATTTATTGAGGTCATTTTGTTATGTGTTTTTTCATAGTGTTACTGATTCTTTGTTCCTATAATTTTATGTGCTGAGCCGATTTTGTATATGAATCGTGTCATCTCTTTTGTTGCTATTATTTTAGTATTTTCTAAATATCTGTGCTTGTTCTCTTCATGTGAAGGTTTTCTTTGAGGTTACCATGTGTCTTATAATTTTCTTCCCTAGTTTAAGATAGTCTAATCTATATGACAATTGTCTTGACTTGCTCACTATTTAGAAGTTCTATAAGTACACGATTTATTTCTTCTGTTTGTTTTGTAGTTGTCCTCATTTACCATTTGTTGTCACTGATTCCTTATTTAGAATCTTGTAAGCTTATTTTAGTTTGGATGCTTATATAACTAGCCTGGTTTCTGCGTTATGTCATCAAATGTGTTAATAAGCATTGGTTGTTTGCTGTTGTTATTTCTCTGTCTGAAGGAGTCCCATTAGCATCTCTTGTAAGGTTGCTCTGTTTTAAAAAAATTCCCTTAATTTCTGCTTATCTGGAAATCTCCTGATTGCATCCTCATATTTGATAGATAATATTGCTAGGTATATAATTCTCAGTTG
>NW_006921603.1:12862189-12914158 GCF_000298275.1 Orycteropus afer afer | reverse complement strand
TTTAAACCTACAAAATGGCGGCGTCCTCCAGACCGGCAAAAGTCCACAGCTCAGCCCACCTTTCTCTTCACCTTCTCCGTTTGTTCCCCAGCCACCGTGCTCAGTCCTCCGTGCAGTCCCTGGCTAGCAGGGTGATTTTTAGGTTAATTCTTAGGTCCTACCACCACTCAGGAATCTCCAAGCCATCTGTGCTGTCTGTGCCGTCAGGGTTGCTCAGGTCGCTGCCAGACCACAGCTCTGTGTGTCTCCTGTTTTGGTATTTTCACGCAAATTCTTCGCTAGTTGGGGTTTAGTCCACTTTTGTATCCTTCCCTTCAAGGTTCAGGGGTCCAAGATTATCTTCTTTGTCTGTGTTAATTGGTTTCCCTTTTCTTTGTTGAAGAGGGTCTGTGCAGTCATTCTGCCTAGTCTGCCATCTTGCCAGAACTCTTCCTGGGTTACTTTTATTGGTTGCCCTTTATAGGTAACTTTTCATTTTTCTCATGTTGCTTTTTGGATTCTTTCTTTGCCTTTGATTTTGGTGAGCTTTAAAATAAGTATATCTTCACATATTACTTGTGTGTGTTTTTTTAAAGTACACAAGTTTTTTGGGTTGAAACAGGTAATACTGTTTCTTGCTTTGACAGATTTCAACCTAACATCACCAGCTTTTGTCTCAAAAATATTTTAAAACTTCTGTTTGTCTTAGTAGAGGTAATATTGCATTTCTTACCTCTCTAGTGTTGAATTTTGTAACAGGAAAATTTTTGTTTTTCTTTTTCCTACACATGATAAAAATATAATATCATGGGAAAGAAATCCTTCCTATAATTTATTTTTGGTGAAACTATTTCTTTGATTTCTGAGGATATTCCTAGTTGCTTGTTGAAGTTTTTTTGTTTTTTTCTGAATGGCTGCTTTAAAGTCTTTGTCAGATTTGTCCAACAGATGTTTCATCTTAGTTTTGGACTCTCTTAACTCTGTTCTCATTAAAGGTGACGTTTTTCTGATTCTTAGTATGATGTAATTTTCAATTGTATCTTACACATTTTGAATATTATGAGACTCTTATCTAATTTAATTTTCTGTTTAGCCAGTGAGGAAAAGGGGACACTTATTTGGTACTGCCAAGTAGGGTAAAGGGCCAGATTCCCCACTCTGTCTCTTTTACTCCTCTGTATGGGTTTCCAAATACAAACAAACTTACTGCCATGTCCATTCTGACTCATAGAGACCCCTACTTGGGTTTCTAAGGCAGTATCTCTATGGAAGTAGATTGCCTAGTCCTTCTTATGAGGACTGGCTGGTGGGTTTGAAGTGCCAGCCTTTTGGTTAGCAGTCAAATGCCTTAGGTACTGCACCACCAGGGCAGAGCCATATTGGGCATAGGTGGGATTTCAGGCTTCCCACTGAACCTCTGCTGACACTTCCACAGATTGTGGAGTAAGGCGCCTAGTTACCATGTGGTAAGTCACGGCTTCCCACTCTGTCTTTTTTGATACAACTGTAATATGCATGGTAGGAGCATCTAGTTACAAAAGGATAAGGGTTTGTTCCTTAGTGTTTGGCTGAAGTACAGCAATTATTTTGTAAATGTTTTCTGTCTGCCTGGGTTGTCCTGTCATAGTCCTTGGGCTAGAAAGAGTAGATTTTGGGTGCTATTTTTGTCTGCTCCTGTCGATGTTTTTTTTGGGTTGCCAGCATCTTCAGTAACTCTTGTTGTTGTTGTTATGTGCCATCGAGTCGGCCCCGACTCATAGCAACTAGGATATATATATTAGGGGAAAAAAAAAAAAAAATTACTTGCCTCCATCATAAAAAATATCACAAATGAAATTGTCTTTAAAAAACAAATTTATTTACTCTCAGTTCAGGAGGCTCAAAATCTGAGTTCAGGGAGTGGCGTTAAGGGGAGAAGTCTTTCCTTCTTTCTTCCTTTCTTTTTTTCCTGATATTCTTTTTTAATTTTCCTGTACTTGGTGTGAAAATTTACAGAGCAAATTAGTTCTCCATTCAACAATTTATACATATTGGTTGCAATTCCCTCAGTGTAATAACACTCCTCCCACTTCTTCTATGAGTTTGCCTGTTTCCGTTTGTCCTTTCCTGTCCCTTCCTGCCTTCCAAGCCTTGCTCTTGAGGAAATGCTGACCTTTTGGTCTTATATGGTTGATTGTACTGAGGAGTATTTTCTTCCCTGGTGTTGTAATTCACATTATGGGCTTATTATTATTATTATTATTATTTGGCTGAAAGTTGATCTGGAGAGTGGGTTCAGTTCTAGCTTTGCAGTGTGGGGGATGTCGTTTCTTGTCTATTTTAACTTCTAGTATCTGCCACCAGTCCCTGGCATTCCTGGGCTTATAGACACATCAGTCTTTGTATTCTCTTTTCCTCTTTCCCTTGTGTGTGTTTCTTTATCTGTTCTGCTCTTTCAGTAACTCAAAAGTAATTAACTTTAGAATTTACACTAGTATGACCTCATTCACATCACAAAAGAGAAACTCTGTTTTGAAACAGAGGCACATCCTTTGGTACAGGGGCAGGACTGCAATATATATTTTGCAGGGATATAATTTAATAACAAGTGTAACAACCGCCTTATAGTTCTTTGGGTCCTGAGATCCTTGGCTAATGTACATTTTTTTTGCCCCCTTTCAGAGACTTTATGTTCCTTTTATATTGTCCAGAGTTTTCAGGAGAAAGCATAGGAAGAAATTATGTACTGTTTTTCAAAATTATTTTTCAGGAATTAATTAACACTCCTGGCAATTTGTACAGGTAGAAATATTTTCTAACTTTTAAAATAAGAAACTTCGTTTGTTCGTGAATAATTTTGTTACTGTTTAAAGTCCAATTAAAGCATATGTAATAATGTTTAAAATAAATGGAATATTAGAAACCATTAAAATGAAATTGTCTTGCCTATGGCATTTGACTGCTAACTAGAAAGTTGGAGGTTCAAACCCACCAGCCACTCTGCAGAAGGAAGACTGGGCAACCTACTTCTGTAAAGATTTACTGGTAGCTTTGGGAACTCAAAAGGGGTCTCTGTGAGTCAGAATTGACTCAGTGGCAGTGAGTTTGCTTTTTGTTTTATTGACATAAAAAGAGATACGTAGTGAAAAACAGGTTTCAGGTATATTTGATGTCACCTGTGTAAATGTGTATATGAAAATGTATTTGCATAAAGCAAGATTTGGAATAATATAAAGGGAGTTACCTTTGGGAAGATAGAATTTTGGGTATTTTCTGCTTTTTGGGTTTTGAACCTATTAATTCTTTTGTGGGAAATATATGTTGATTTAATAAGAAGAACCAAACACAAGTTTTTAATTTATTTACAATGAATAAAAATCATTTTTGCAGTATTTTTTATCATTGACATGTTTTAATTTTTGTTTTGTTTCCCAAATTAATAATCTGTTTAAACCTCTTTGATCTTTATATTTAATATCTTACAGGTCCCTCTACCTGGCATGAAATGGGTAGATAATCATAAAGGTGTTTTTAATGTTGAAGTTGTGGCTGTTTCATCTATCCACACACAAGTAAGTGAGGTTTAGTAATTTTTATAATAAAATCAAATGTAACGTGAATGAATTGAACATATAACCTAGTTCTTATGTCAACTTTGTTATCTGCTCTAAGGTCATGGTAATATATACTAGTTAAAAATTATGCAAGTTACTTTTTAAAGGAATCAGGATATTTTTTAAAAAATACCATTCACTTCATTTTGAACAATTAAGTGATAACTTTTCTGAGTTTCTCATACATGATAGAACAATTAGTGTTTAAAAACAATCATCCAATTCATTTTATTTCTCATGTTCAAGGTATTTCCAACAGAAAGAACTCTTGGGTTATTTGCTTCAAATTTTTCACTTTACTTCTGGTACATGTCAAGCTCTCTTCAATGTCTTTTGTACTTACTGTGTCACTGGGTAGAATATACACACACACACACACATATGACATAGTGGTGAAAGGCTGGTGTTTCAAACCCACCATCCACTCATCGGAAGGCAGAGTGGGCAAGCTACTTCTATAGAGATACTGCCTCGGGAACCCAAGGAGGTGTTGCTATGAGTTGAACTGACTTGGCAGCAGTGAGTTTGGTTTTTTGATGTGTGTGTGTGTGTGTGTGTATATATATATATATATTTATACATAACAACAACAATATGTATATGTGTGCGTGTGTGTGTGTATTGTTGTTGTTATGTGCCGTTGAGTTGGACCCAACTCATAGCGACCCTTCCTTGGGTTTCTGAGGTGGTATCACTACGGAAGTAGATTGCCCAAACTTCCTTCCAAGGAGTGGCTGGTGGGTTTGAACTTCCAGCCTTCTGGTTAGCAGTCAAATGCCTTAGGCACTACACTACCAGAGCTCTTGTGTGTGTGTGTATCCTTTTTTTTTTTAAAATTCATTTGACTTCTCTCTTCATTAAGGTTTCTCCTCACCTCAGAGAGGCCTTCTTATCAGCTTCGTCATTCTGTATCTTCTTACTCTATACTTACTGCTTATCTTTCTCTCTTGTGCTTTTACTTTCTCACTCACTTTCTCTGTGCATAGATCCATACACAGCTGTTTATTGTTTCTTTCCTTCATTAGACTGTAAACTTTGTGAGAGATCAGGGATGTTATCTGTCAAGGAGAACCTTCCTTTCAAGGACTTTACAATGTAATAAGGAAAAGTGTAAAGGTAATTATAATACAATAAAAATAGTACTGTGTTGGATATACTATATTAACTCATTGATTTCAAGTACAGAGGAAGGAGTTGCCTATTTTCCTGGGACTGAGTTGTTGCATTGATATGTAAGCATTTACCATACAGAGAAAGAGAGGGTGGGTAACTCAGATAACCATATAGCAAAGTGACTGTCTCTTAGTTTAAGGACTGGCAAGTAATCTGTGTGAATACAATTTAAAGTGCATGGGAAATCAAGATGAATAAGGAGGAAGATCAGGCTGGTAACAAATTGTTAAGGACATGGATGTCTTAAATTTAATTTAGAGTCCAAGTAGGTGGTGATTTCACTACCCTAAATAGGGAGCATGAGAGAAGTAAATTTGGGGGCAGGCTAAGGGAAGGCAATAATGAAACTGTCTTGAGTTTATTTTTTAACATACCGACTCTGAAGTGGCTACGCATTTTAGATTTAGATGTACAATAGCCAGTTGTCATTTGTTTGGAGTTTGGGACTGGAGGTAACAGAATAAATGTGATAGCTAAAAGTATATGGTGATGTGATTTTTCAGGAAGAAGAGGTAAGTAGTTGATATGGAATTGGAGGTTTCTTAACCTGAAAAGAAAGTTGTGTTATCTCTAAGACCATCCCTAAGTTCAGTTATTCACTAGTTGGATTCAGAGGACTTAGCACATTGTTGTGCTCACAGCTATGATTTATTTTAGTGAAAGAATATAAAGCAAAATCAGCTGAAGGAAAAGATGCATGGGGTGAAGACTGGAGTAAACAAGGCATAAACTTCCAAGAGTCTTCTCTTAGTAGAGTTACACAGGATGAATTGGTATACACATGTGAAATGGTATCTACCAAGGAAGGCTATTGTAGACTCAATGTCCAGGATTTGTATTAGGGGTTGGCCACATAAGTACCCTCTGCCTAAGAAGTAACAAAGTTCTAGATCCCCAGGAAGAAAACAGGTGCTCACCATATACCATTATCATTAGCACAAACTGTTTAGTTGCAATGAGCTCCTCTTATTAGTCAGACCCTCCTGGAATCCAAATTTTTAGATGCCAGCCAAGGACCAATCTTGTAAACAGGTTTTCATAGAATAGCAGTCTTAAACCTGCTCTAGGAATTCTTCTCTGCACAGATGGGATGGGGAAAACAAGAAAACACAGCACCTTTATTCTGTGTTTTTTAAAAAAATTTTATTTAGCAGTACACAGGCCGACCCTGGCAGTAGAATTTCTTCATTGGAGGTTTCCCTTTCTGTCTTATTAGATGTGCCCAATGCCTGCTGTCTTCCTTACTGCTCTGATAATGAAAAGATTGACAATGAAGTATACTATTGGAACATAATCTTTTCTTTAATAGAAGTATTCTTGCTATAATATTGTATGTTCTTAAATGTACAAACACATTTTTTTATGCTTGGGATTTTCTAGTCCTATGATTATGGTTAGTTTTTTTTTTTTTTTTTAAGAGTTGTCAGTACATTTATATTTTAGATTTTTGTTTTCATGGATGTACACACGTGTTGTCTTTATGTGACAAAGAAGGCTTGTAGAAAAAAATAGGTTATATAGATGGTTTTAAAATCTATAGATTGTAATGGAAGAATAATATCAAGTCTGTGTAGCACCCAGGTCCTGATGATCAATGCTCAAAAGTTTATAAATTTCGTAATGTAAAAAATTGATCATACATTGTAAGCTTTTTAGGAGGCTCAATTAAAGACAGTAAGTGTTTCTTATGTTTTGGACTTTCTGTAGCTCTTTGAAATGTACTGGATATATAGTTAGAGCTTAATTGCAAGTTATTTTTTATTCATTTAAATATACACATATAAAATTAGAGCAATATTCAAATCATAAACATGAAGCTGCATTGTGTTACTACTTTCATTGCTAACAAAGTAAAAGTGGTCCACAGTTCCTTTAGCGTTGGGATATTTAAAGAGTTATAGTTGTTTAGCATTTTTGTTCATTCTTTGTTTTAGGATCCTTATCTTGATAAATTTTTTGCTCTGGTCAATGCTCTGGATGAACATATGTTCCCGGTCCGAATAGGGGATATGCGAATCATGGAAAATAACTTAGAAAATGAATTGAAGAGCAGTATTTCAGCATTGAATTCATCTCAGTTGGAACCAGTGGTTCGATTTCTTCATCTTCTGCTTGATAAACTGATTCTTTTAGTTGTTAGACCTCCTGTCATTGCTGGCCAAATAGGTAACTTACTTATGTTTGGAAATTGATGACATTTATAATTTGACACCTCTAACTTTTGTAGAAATAGAACCATGATTCCTATTTGCTATTTGTAAGGGCTGTGTTTGATTTTGGGGTTGTCGTTTGTTTATTTGTTTCTAATGTCAGAAAATGGATATTTACTTTTGTTTGTTTTTATAAAATATACCATATTTTATAAAATATTCTCAAATTATGGAAAATTTATTTACCTACGAAGTATTTATTAAGTACTTACTATGTACCAGACTGCTAACCAGAAGGCTGGCGGTTCAAACCCACCAGCCACTCCTTGGAAGGAAGGTTGGGCAAGCTACTTTCGTAGTGATACTGCCTCGGAAACCCAAGGAGGGGTTGCTATGAGTTTGACTCTATGGCACATATCAACAACATGTACCAGACACTGATAGGTACTGATCAAGGCTTCATTCCTGACTTTAAGGAGCTCAAAGACTTGTTAGGGAAACAGGCAGACACATAAATCATGTTATATTCTGCAGAAGATATAGTGAACCTAGCCTAAATTTTCACTATCTGCCACCCTCTATTTAACACAGCTCTTCTTTTTTCCATTTTTCTAAGGTTTACTCCTTTACCTCTACTCGTAGCTTCCATTCAAGTTCTGCAAACTAAAAGTTCTATAAATTTTTATACTAGTTAACCTGATACAGAAGTTTTATGTTGAGTGGTGGTAAAAAGGAGAGAAGTATTAACTCCTTGAGTTTTTTCTTATCGCAGATTTGTGAGTGGAGGTAATTTTGGGGTTGAACATTTAAAATTGAGTAAAATTTGGTTTTGGTTTGGAAGAATCTAACAGATAAAAACTATTCTATTCCAGGGAGATTAAATAGGATGTAAATAGTAAAAAGTACATAAATAAATGAGCCTGGATATTTGTGGAAAATTATAAGTGATTATAATTTTGGTGACTTAGAGATGATATTGGAGAGGAAGATGAAGTAGGGCCTTCCATGCCACTTTAGGGAATTTGAACCAATAACCTTTGAAGGGTCTGGTCTTAATTAGGGTAATAACATAACCCAGTGTGCATTTTAAAAAGATGACTATGCTATGTGGAGATTGGATGAAAGTTGGAAAATCTGGAGACAGTGAGACAAAGGAGCAGTCTTGTAGCATTTTGTACAACAAAATAATGAAGTCCTGATAAAGCCACAGAGGGATGAAGAAAGAGTGAATTAAAAGATGTTATGGAGATGCAAGTACTGTTACAGAAATCATAGGAGCAGAAAGTTTTAAGAAAACATTATTAATATTGTTCATGTTGTAGCATGTGTAAGTAAAATAATAATAACAATAATAGTAAACACTTGCACAGCACTTAGCATATATCAGGCATAGTTCTATGTGCTTTATTTAAAGTATGACATCCTCACAACAGCCCTGTGTGGTAGGTGTTATTATTGCCACCACTTTATAAATGATGAACATACTACTTTAAGTATTTGCTTGAGATCACTCAGCTAATATGGAGGGTCAAGATTTGAACTCAGGCAACTGGCTGCATATTCCCTCTCTTTATTATATTTGAGAAGTAGGCACTGAAATTAACAAGAATAGTTTTAGTCAAATGGTGAAGGTAGAAACCAGATTACTGCGAATTAAGCAGTTAACAGTAGGGGCTGCAAAGAGTATAAGAAGCATATATTACTTTAAAATAAATTACATATTTATTTAAAATAAATATTTAGAAAAGGAAGCAAGATTGAGTAGGGCATAAGAATGGAGAAATTTGAGCATATTTATATACTTTGGGGAACTAGTTGTTGGGGGGGACAAAAATATAACATATTAGCAATGAGAGAAATGATTTAATTAATCTGTAATATAAGAATGAAAGTGGATAGATTACTTAAATAGGAGAGGAACACTTCTTTTTTTGGATATGAGATAAAAGTGGTTTTCAAATGTGTTGTTGTTGTTATGTGCCGTCGAATGGCTGGTGGGTTTGAACTGCCAGCCTTCCGGTTAGCAGTCAAGTGCCTTAGCCACTATGCTACCAGAGCTCCCATTTAAAATCTGATAAATTTGTAATAGAAAGTTGAGGACTTCTGTGCTTTATAAGCTTCTTCTGTGAGATAGAAGGCAAGATTTGCTAAGAAGGCAGTAGGGTAACCTGAGTTTTGAAAAGGATTATGATGATTTGATATAGCTACTATGAGAAAAAGGAAAAGGAATTAACCAGGAAGACAGGTAAGATTGCTAAGCCATTCTGTCTCTAGTGTGTCTCCTTTCTAGTTCAGTATATGTAAATTAATCTTCCTAAATGTCCACTTTATCTTATTATTCCACTTTTAGGAAAACTTAATTGGCTCCATTATCGGCTCATAATTTCCTGTCTTGACTCAATTAATTATAAAGTCTGAGGCTCTATTGCACAGTTAACCCATTTATTCACTGTGCTACCAGAATTCTACAGGTTTTGCAAAATTCCTGTTATATATTGGTTTGAATGACTGGGTATATATTAGTTATCCTGGCATTTATCATCCTATGTAGTCCTGCCTCAGCTTGATTTTCTAGCCCGTTTTTTCCTTCTCATCTTCCTATAAAATTACTCATTTCAATCAAATTGCTTATTCACTATTCCCTTTACTTATGTTAGTGGTTTTGATAATCCATTTTTATTGTTGATTTTTTTTTTTTAAAAGCCCTACGTGCTTATTGCTTGTTATTTTGGTTTTTAGTATCATCTTTAAAATGAGAAGTTTTTAACTAGATTATGTATTTTCTTATCATAAGCTTTCTACTGTGTTTTTTACAAAGTAATATGAGTTGAGCAATGATTTTTAACTAACCAAATAGATATAATTTTCATGTTAAATTAATGAGTTTTTTCCCTTCATTTTTTAAGAAAAGTTTTTAGTTTAGCTAATACAAGGTGTCATTAAATTCAGCACAAATTATAGTCCTTACATACTTAACTGTAAAATCACTACACTTAAAGAATATGGAGTTGTCAAAACCTTGATTTTCTTGAAACTTAGAGTATAAGAAAGTTAAAGCAAAAATGTTTCCTCCTTCTTAAAAGTTAATCTAGGTCAAGCATCTTTTGAAGCCATGGCATCGATTATAAATCGACTTCATAAAAACCTAGAAGGAAATCATGACCAGCATGGCAGAAATAGTCTACTTGCATCATACATCTATTATGTTTTTCGCCTACCAAATACTTATCCTAATTCACCATCACCAGGTATTTTATTCTTTTACCATGAAACTTTCTTGCATAAATTGTGTGTCCATAGCAGGATTGAGATAATCTTTTAGTTCATAGTGTGGTGCATTCATTTAATAGCAAATGTTTATCGAATGCCTGTTAAGTTCCAGACACTATACTAGGTGCTGGAATTAAAAGGATAAATAAGTTACATTTTTAGGCATGATTATTTATATGGCTTCCTTTACTTTGAAATAGAGATTTTTGTTTCAGTTAATTCTTAGAAATAAAATTTGAAAATAACTTCTTATATCTCTGGAGGCATTTTACTATTCCTTGTTAAGAAAACAGAAATGGAGTCTTACATTTTCTTGTCATTTGGAGTACTGTTGGGCATGGAAGGGGAAGGAAAGTTGCTTGGTAGTTCTTGGATTACTTTGTGAAACCCACAGTAATATAAGGAATTGTTCTCTCAAAGTTTTGATCTCTTCATGGTCAATTCTATAAAACAGGTTTTTGACTATAAAGCGCAAAGTAGTTATTCACCTTCTGTATGACACTGGTGATGGTACTGGTTGGGAGGGAGGTATGTCTTAGTTTTGAATGCCTCTTTAGTTGTTAAGTTAGTTAGCTAATGATTATATTGTGCATACATTTCGACATGTTCACATATTTGTCCATATAAACCATCATTCATCATCTAGTGATAAGTAGCCTTTTCCAGATATTGGCAATGTTAATATGAAGAACATTAACAGATAATTACGATATTCATATATAAATGAAGCATAATAGTAATCTATATTTTAGCCCACTTTCTTTTTCTTAATTGGGAAAAGAGAAGCAATTGACTCTGATATTCTGGTTCATAATTTTCTATCTTGATTTTTAAAATTAGAGGTTTAAGTCTCTGGCTGTGTAAGTGATTAAGTATATATAATAGTTTCTCCATTTATTCTTTCATTCAGTACACTTAGAACCCCACAGATTTTGCAGAACATCTTCTTTATATTCTGACATGAAAGGCTATTATCAATTATTTAATTAGTTGACAAATATGTATCATTTACAATTAATACATTCAGAAAGATTTTTCTAAAGAATATTGGGGATAGATTGTGGTTATAATTGCTGGAAATTTTAATATTTATAGAACATTGTAAAGGTATAGTCAGGCTTGATTTTATATTCTTTGCTTTATATACTACCTGGGCTCTTAGGAGAATTATGTACACTCATACATGTGTATCATAAAGATGCCATTTTTGTTCTCATTCCAATTGGCACTGTGAAGATAGGGAAATAAACAGAGTCTCATTTAAGAGAATGTTAACAATAAGTTGGCTTCTCCTGTAGTGACTGTGTATCAAAGGACAGAGCCATAAGGTTGGGAAAAAGGAAGAGATGTTAGACTGGAGCATTTTGGGTCCTAGATACACTGACACCTAGTTGAAGGTGGTATGTGTATTTGTGTGTTTCCTATTAATTTTTCCATTATAATGTAGAATGTAGGAGCTCTGGTAGCATAGTGCCTAAGGCACTTGACTGCTAACCAGAAGGCTGGCGGTACAAACCCACCAGCCACTCCTCAGAAGGAAGGTTGGGCAATCCTACTTCCGTAGTGATAACTGCCTCGGAAACCCAAGGAGGGGTCGCTATGAGTCGGGGCCGACTTGACAGCAAATAACAACAACAACAACACAATGTAGAATGTAATATATAATCATAGAAAAATTGAAGAGATAATAATTTTATTTATAATCTTACGGTTTTGTTAACTGCTATAAAGTAGAATATCTTTGTAGCTATCATTAGGTCTTCAGTGTTTTTACTTCTTTTTTTATTCATAGTATTTTTCATTTAGAAATAGAGGCAATTCATAACCTTTGTGTAGCAGAGATTTTTTAAGATATTTTCCTCACCCCTTTTTTTTTTTTTTAATTATATGCAATTTTGTATGTACCTCTAGGTCCTGGGGGTTTGGGAGGATCAGTACATTATGCCACAATGGCTAGATCTGCTGTGAGACCCGCAAGCCTAAATTTAAATCGCTCCAGGAGCCTTAGTAATAGTAATCCAGATATATCTGGGACTCCCACATCACCAGATGATGAAGTACGGTCAATCATTGGCAATAAGGTAAACTGAAGATACTGGTTTGAAAATCTGTTTTTCAGTTTCTAAACAAATGAGAAATGTTTTAATTTATTCTTAATTTTAAATTGTATTTGAATTAGTTATAATGAAGAAATTATGCACTTCTTTTCTTTCAGTTAGCACTGAGTGTTTCATGTTTCCAGCCTGGGCTCTGTGCTCAAAAATTTCTGTCAAATTTTAAAATTTGTTTAGCATCACCAGGTACATAGAATTTGCTTGTTTCTTCTCTGATATTCCATCATGTGAAAAATGGCTAGATGAATTTTCTGTAGAATTGAAAGGAGACCTATGTAGTGTGGCTACTGTGTAGAAGAGACATGTCAACACTGACTTAAAACATGCTCCCCCTTCTCCAAAAAATACAAGAATAATGATTAGCATAGATTGATAATAGAATTCCTTTTCAGTTAGAAAACTCTGTGTAAGGTGCACCAGAGTTAGAAAAGTATGATTTATTTAATAGTGATTAATGATTATCCTGGAGTCCCTGGGTGATACAAATGGTTAACATGCTTAAGTGCTAACCAAAAGGTTGGTAATTCAAGTCCACTGAGAGGTACTTTGGAAGAAAGATCTAGCTTCGGAAAAATCGCTCCAACACACGTAGGGTTATCATGAGTTGGAATCAACTCAGTAGCAACTGATACATTTTTTTTCAAAAACTGTGATTTGAGTGAGAGTTTTTAGAGCAAATTGATTTTCCATTCAACAATCCATACACATTCTGTTTTGTGACATTTACTGCAATCCCCACACTATAACAGCATTCTTGCCACTTCTTCCCTATGCCCATCTGTTCTTTTCATCCTTCCTTCCTACCCACTCCCACCCTCCTAACTCTGGACTGGGTAAATGCTGTCCTCTTGATCTCATATGATTGATTGTTTTAATGAGCGCATACCCTCCTGATTTCACTGTTCACCTTATGGACCTATTGTTTGGCTGACAGTTGTGCCGTGGGCGTTAAGTTCAGTTCGTAGCTGAAGGATGTCTAAAGGGCCGTAGTCTTGGGGGTTCCAACAGTCTTCATGAGACCAGTAAGAAGGATCTTTTTTATGATTTTGAGTTTTGCTCTATCCCTCTATTTAGGACCTCTTATTGTGATCCCTTTGAGAATGGTCAGCAGTGATAGCTGGGTACCATCTAGTTCTTCTGGTCTCAGGGTTGTGGAGTCTGGGGTTCATGTGCTCCATTAGTCCTTTGGACTAATTATTTCCTGTACTTTTTATTTTCTTCACTCTTCCTTGCTCTGAATAGTGACAGACCAATAGTTGTATTTTAGATGGCCACTTGCAAGCTTTTAAGACCCCAGTTTCTGTTCACCAAAGTAAGATGTAGAACATTGTCTTTGTGGACTATATTATGCCAGTTGACCTTAGTGTCATGTGAGACTTTGGTCCTGAGTCTCCATACCCAGCGATTCATTCCCTCTGGTGTTTGTTATGATTAACACATTTTCATAACTTTATTCCCTTATGTGCTACATTCCTGGATATATTTGCAGCACTTACAAATACATAGGTAAAGATAGTCTCTGTCAAACATACATATTCATGTGTGTAGTGCCATTTGCCTTCCCACCCCTGTTCAGATTTGAGTGTCTATCTGTGTACCCACCTCTAAATTAATTGTTGTTACTGTTATTGCAAGATTGTGTGTCTAATAGTTTTCACCTTTAAGCAATTAATTTTTTAATGATTATTCTATACAACAGGAGACAGGCCCACTAGTTAGAGATGCAGTCAAAGCATCTAACTTAATTACTCCCAAAATATACTTAAGGAATAAATAGTTACCAACTTTCTCTATGTAAAGTACAAAAATAACTCAAAGTTTAAGTAAGCTGACCAAGAAAATATGTAACATTTGTTTTTTGACCAGATATTTTCAAACTTTTTTTTTTGTGAGGGAGGTAGAATTGTTATAGAATCATAGCCAATCTTTTGTTTAACCTTTCTAACATTTCTTCCTCCATCTTCCTTGTCACTTTATGTCTTACTTCAATGAGAAAATTGAAGTCACCAGAAAAAAACTTTTAACACTATATGTACCTACTACTATATACAATCCACTATGTAATATTCTGCCTTTCTATCTATTGTTACAGGTAAGCTATCCATTTTCCTAAGTCCGTTCTCTCCACTTGTATACAAACTCACATGCCCTCTCATCTACTCAAGATTCTCACTCTAGCAGTTCTTCCATATCTCTTCTACATCATCAGTTATTCCCTATCTGATGAATCATTCCTATTTGTGTATGGATATACTATCATTTCTTGGCTTCTCTAGTATTTCTACTGCTAGCTACTTCATCATTTTCTGCTACACTTTGCATGTAGAATTCTTTAAAAGGATTCTATGTACTTACTGTCTCCAATTCTTTTACAGCTGTTCTCTTAACCCTATTTCAGTTAGATATTCCTTCTACCAAAATTGCCCTTGTTAATGTTACCAGTGCCCTCTGAGTAGTTCTAGAACTTGGGCCCTCTGAGTAGTTCTAGAACTTGACTCACTTATCTATCTGATAGTAGCTTTTGACATGGTTGACTTATTTTTTTCCTTCTTGGTTTGTTCTATTGGATATATAGGGCACTGTACTCTCTTGGTTTTTTATTTTCTTTACTGCTTTCCCTTGTCTTTTGCAGGTTCTTCCTTTTCTGATCTCAATCTGGAAGTGCTCCCACCCTCCGCTTTTTTTGCTCTGGACTTCTCTTCACTTTTCTTTACTTCTCTTCCTACACTCACCCACTTGGTGATTTGTAATATGCTGATGACTCCCCAAATTATATTACCAGTGCAGATCTCTCTTTGCAACTCTAAACTTGGCTGCCTTTTCTAAATCATTTAATTTAGATTTAGACATATTTTAATGGTACAGTATACCCACCATCTCTACACTACTGTCATCTTACTCTGAGCTACCATCATCTGTCTGTCTTCCTGCTTCGATCCTTGCCTTCCTATGGTATGTTCACAACGTAGCAGCCAGAATGTTGCTTTGAAAAGTCATGCTGTGTCAATCTTCTAAGCAAGATCCTCCTATGATTAACTCTTTCCTTTAAGTCTTTGCATAGAGGGCCACCTTCCCAGCAGGATCTGCTCTGACCACTGTATCTCAATGTATAAGCAGGCCTCTTTCCCCTCAGCCTAGGCCTTAGCATTCCTATTCCCCTTATTTTATTTTTTTCTCCTCTCAGTACCATCTTTTAATGTAGCATATGAATTATTCATTTCTTAGGCTTATTTTTTAGTGTTATCTCCCTTTACCAGACCCTAAGCTTCCAGAGAGCAAGGATATTTTTTCACTTATATATCCAACGCACATACAGCAATGCCCAGGATATTGAAGGTCCTCAGTGGATGTTTGTCTAATGAATGAATGAATGTTAGGCAGCATTGAATATCCATAACAAGAATATGTTTTTGAAAATTACATTATGATTGTTTTTGCCCTTTTACTATCAGAATTATTTACATATTTCAAGATCTTCGTTGATGAGACTTTCTGAATATTTTGGTTAGACTTCAGTCTCTCATTTTAAATGCAAAACTTCTCAAATTCAAGCATACTTATATAATATGAACAGGTTTTTATTATTGTAGTGGCTGTAAAAACATTTGTGAAACTTTCCTCATAATAATTTTAACTGTTCAGAACATCTGTATTGGGGATGTACAGTGTGATTAAAGGCACAAAGAGATTTTTTGTTTAATCTCACACTAGTAATTAACAAGTGCTCTAATTTTAAAGAAAATTACTAAGCACTGAATTAAAAAGTAGATTTTAGTGTACAGAAAAGTTATTGTTATTCTGTTTGTTTAAATTTATTGTAGGCAGAAGAGCACAGTTGTAATCTTACAGAAATCAAATATTTGTGCTTTGTTATCTGTAACATGAGTAGTGATTGTAAAAATTGAAAATGGCAGGAAGAATTTCACATATTATAGAGACATAATTTTGGAGACTGGTGAAAAATTTGTATTAACTTATCTGAAAAACATTGCTTACTGATTTTCTTTTAAACCTGTTGATTACACAATTTTACTACTATTTGAATATTATCTAATTTACTTTGCTAGGCAGCATTTTAAAAAAATGTATGAAAAGGTTTTTTTTTTAACTATTTTTGAGAGGTTACTATATTCCAGACATTGTATTTAGTAATACACTTTCATTATTTAATTTGACCCTTACAATGTGAAAGGGACATTATTACTATCCTCATTTTATAGATTAAAAATGGAAAAAGAGAATAATTAATTTATCTTAAATTTTATATCAGGCTAGCAGCAGAGCCTGAATTTAAACCTTGACTACCACCTTATATATATTCATTGTTAAAAATGAGGACAAATGGGTGATTATTTTACACTTTCATTTCTGTACATTTTGAAAAAGAGAGAAGACAGAAGGGAAATATTTTCCCCTGAAACTTAAGCCCTTGAGAATTGCAGTTTGTTTCTCTTTCCTCTCCCTTCCTTTTTTTGTTTCTTTTATTTTTTGAAACTTCCCTTGAAGTATTTAAAAAAATACTGATTCCTGGGCTCACTCCCAGATATTCTGGTTAAATTGTTTTGAGGTAAGACCCTGTGCATTTGTTGTTGTAGACAGTAGATTACTATTGTTAAAACTATTTCTTTTATCTGTCCTTTTGGTGCTTTCTTATTTGGGTCCATCCTCAGTGCTATCTTACTATCAATACTGTCTTAAATTTATGATGGCAATGATGAAGCTATAGGTAATTACTATAGATATCTCCAGCATAGTATTTTTCTTTATAATATTTATGTAAAGTAGGAGTAACCCATTATGTATAATTACAACAAGCATAATAACACTGAGCACAATCCCAAATCCACCATCATTTTTAAGAAGGAGCAAATATTTTTAGGATCATTTTTTCCCCATCTTCCTAATTGTTTATTCAATTTTTAATTCGTTTTAATTTGACTGTGTTACAAAGTATGACATTTGCTATAATTTAGTTTAATTAGATTTTACTTCTTTAAGTCTAGTTGTTTGATACGTAATACTGCATGGTGCCTGTCCCTCAAAGAAAATGAAAAAGGAAGCAAGGTCAAATAGATTTGTGGAGTATCAACACACAGGAGTTTTCAATTGATGAGAGATGGAATGAAATGAAATTATTTTAGGAAAGAATGACAGTGTTCTTCTGCTTCTGTTATTTTATCCTTCAAACTCCAGTTAAATTCAGGGAAAATTATCTATTTTACTCTTTACCTTCTTTAAAAGGAATGGGAGAAAGGGATGGAGCTGCGAATACTAGTTGTTGGTATTACAAAGTGAACCCTTTATATAAAGAGAAATTTTCTTTAAATGTTATACTTGATGCTCTTGGTGATTTTTTAAAAATTATGTTATATAACAAGATAATTTGGGTTAACTAATACTCTATTGGTGCCTAAAAATTTGTATTGCTTTAACAGTACTAATTAAAAACATGTCTGCATTGGAAAGTCTAGATTTCTTTAAGAATAATTATGGCATGCAACATGTAATATTTCTTTCCTTTCCAACTGCTTTCTATTATATGCTTAGGGTTTAGATCGCTCCAATTCCTGGGTTAACACTGGTGGTCCAAAAGCTGCCCCATGGGGATCCAACCCCAGTCCAAGTGCAGAATCAACACAGGTGGTGTTTAAATTAGAGGCTTCTTTATTGGCTGCTGATGTTTCCCTTTAGAACATTACCTTTTAGTATATACTATGATTTCAGTGGCTTGCTTTTTTAATCATTAAAAAATGTGTATTTTTGTTTACTTAGCACATTTTCCAACTACTATGCATGTATACCACCAATTGCACCAGTAATGCTCTCCCTTTCTCTTTCCTGTCTCCTCTTCCTTCTCTCTTATACATACTATCAGTATTTCATTGCCTGCTGCTTATGCAATTGATGGCTTTTATAACAGTTTATTTTAGAGGTAGCACATACTTAGTAGGAAATTTTTTGAATTTTTATATGGAAAAGCACACCACAGTTTCCATTTCCTTTTGGTTTTAAATGTAGCTGTTGTATCATTTTCATTTAGCATTTACTATCTAGTCATGTTTTTCATAATCACTGAGTAGAAAGATTGGTAATAAGCTGAAATTAATTGTGAGCTATATATTAAGATTGATCCCCATGCTATAATGTTAAATGCCAGAAGCAAAAATTCATTTTAATTTGAACTGTGTTGCAAAGTATGAAATTTGCTGTAATTTACTTGAATTAGATTTTGCTTACCGAAGTATATCTAGTTGCTTGATAGCTAATATGCATGGCGTCTCAAAATATACTTCTCATCTGTTTATTGGCTTTGGAGGAAATTTTTCTTATTTTTGAAGAAAAATCTAAGTCCATATTTAATTTTATAAATGGTTTATATTTGTGTAGCATATGGCATACCAACAGTAGTTTTTGATAATAGTAAAAAAGTGAAAGAAATCCTTATAAACTTTTTATTTCTTTTTTTGAAATTAAAGTCTTGATTCCTTTTTTGGTCTAAAACCAGTTGAGAAGTATGTTTTTACTTTTTATACATTCTTACTAGGTATATGCATGTTTATAGATCACACAGATAAAAGTTTCATTCTTTGCAGCACTCTGAATATTATATAGCCATTAAAATACTCTTTTAAAAGACTAAACTATATATATATATATGTATATATGTATATGTTTATATACATATCGAAGCCATTTTTATACTTCTAATGCATTGTCATTGAAGCAGCTTAAAATGATGAAAATAAGATGAGCAATAAAATATATGGTTGTTGAAACCATGATAAACTCCATTTTTAAAAGTATTCGTAATCCTTGAGCTGCAGAATCATCCACTGCAAACTTTAATGTTATCTCGTCATTCATTCATCTTCACTCCATAGGCTATGGATCGAAGTTGTAATCGTATGTCTTCGCACACAGAGACGTCAAGTTTCTTACAAACATTAACGGGACGTTTACCAACTAAAAAGGTAGATTTATATGAAGACAGTTTATATAGGGGAATGTAATTCCAGCAGTTAAAGAGGTGTAAAATATCTTTACATAACTAATGTGAGATGTTACAATAATTGTATTGTGTTTAAAATACATCTGAGCAAGCACTGCTTGCCTGATGCCTTTTTGGACATACCTCTCCAGTGTAGGTTCATTTACATTATGATAATATTTATGTCTTGTAGCATTGATTATTTTCCAAGTTTAGTGAATTCAAATTTTATCACATTTTAGTGCCAAAAATGTATCAATTCTTAATTCTGTTTCTGTAACTGCTTCTGTTTTGTGTTTTAAATCTCCAGGGAAAGGAAGATGAGTTAGAAAAATTATCACTCTTAGTAAGATATGTTGATTTCCTTCCCTTATGCAGTTTTGTTAGTCTTTTCTCATATTAATATGCACTAATCTGTAAATGCTTTGTATGCATATCCATTGTAAGGCAGGAATTTTCTTTTCTTCCCCTTTTTCTTTTTCCCCCTTAAAAAAAAAAGAATTAAATGCCTGGAAATGTGAGAATTAGTGGCTTATATCAAAATTCAAATTTTTAAAGGTATTTCCAAATTGTACCAGCAAAGTTGCTTGCATATTTACTTGCATATGTTAACATCTATGTTTAAGGCACAAACAAGATCTTATTTGTAACTGGTTTTTGGTCTAGTTTCTGTTTGCAGGTACAATTTAGGAGGCTGTTTATCACTTGTCCTTTTAAAATTACATTTTACTCAAAGATAACATGTAATTTTTTCAGCTGTTCAACACACCACTGTCTTATATGCATAAACAGTCGTTTCGTTAATGGGTGTCTTCACTGCATCATTGAATGGTTCACATGCCTTGTTTTGCTTATTCTCATTATATCTTCATATATATTTGCTTTATTATTTAGTTTGTTATCTGCAGATTTGTTCTTGATAATAATTTTGGATTTGCTTCTGGATAGCTTTTTCATGAGGAGCTGGCTTTGCAGTGGGTTGTTTGCAGTGGCAGTGTTCGGGAGGCAGCTTTGCAACAAGCCTGGTTCTTTTTTGAGTTAATGGTGAGCAACTAAAAATACATTCTGTAATTTTTTTTTTCTTAGTGAATAATTATAATAGTTTATTTTTAATCCTAGGAATCGTTTTCTGTTGTCTATTCTTGGGTTATACATGTGGCTCTGAGACAAAATTACATGTGTTGTCTCTGTAAATAAATGTTGTAGACATTGTAGCACAGTTTTTGTGGATTTATAAAGTTTGAGGCTCACTTTAACTCCATTATTCAGAGATGGTTGCAGAAGTTACTATCTGTTTAAAGAAAACTTGTGGCACATTCCTTCCTAGTCTGGACATGCATATGTATAATGTCAGTACTATAGATTTTATACTAGACATAGATAAAGAGCTTCATAGATCTACTTAACTGCTAAGAAAGCTCTTGAGGGAGTGTCAGTTACAGCCAATAAGGAAAAAACAAAACAAAGTGCTTTTTACCTGATTCAGTAGATGATATTAACAATGAATGAATGAAACAGTGAATGGATTAATATTTTAAGAAATACATACATAAACAGACATATGTATATAAATAAACATCAAGAGCCCACAGTGTGCTAGCACTGCTCTGTGTCCTAGTTATTATCCAGACACAGAGAAGTAACTTGTCTTTGTATATAACAGGTTAAAGGTAACAGAGCTAGAATTCAAACCTAGGCATTTTGACTCCAGGGACTTTTCCGCTAACCCTGTAGCCTCCAGAAAGCTGATTATTGTTAGAACCTTTGCTTCCTATATATATATATATATATATATATATATATTAGATTATGCAGTCTACTTCCGTAGTGATACTGCCTTGGCAACCCAAGGAGGGGTCGCTATGAGTCGGGTCCAACTCAGTGGCACATAACAACATATATATATATATGTATGTAAAAAAAGCTAAAGAGAGGACAACAAATAAAAGAAAAAGAAATGAAAGAAAAAAAGGAAAAGAGAAGGTTTCAGCATTGAAGGTTATGTGTATTTGAAATAAGAAGACATTTTTCTCTTGTGATTTGCTAATCCACAAAAAAAAAAAAGAAAAAAAAGATTGGGAACCTCATATAAGTGAAAAGAAGCTCATTTTCCCTCCTAGAGAATAAACAAAAAATTTACTTTCCATGTGTGCTTTTAATACAAGATCAGAATTATAATTTTGACTTATTTTTTGATAGTTTCACATGCATGTTCAGATTTCCTAAATAGAGTATCAACGTATGGCATTGGGCAAATCTGCTGCAAAAGATCTCTTTAAAGCATTTAAGAACAAAGGTGTCACTTCGAAGACTAAGGTGCGCCTGACCCAAGCCATGATATTTTCAGTAGCCTCATATTTTCATGTGAGAGTTAAACAATGAATAAGGAAGACTACAGAAGAAATCATGCATTTGAATTGTGATGTTGGCAAAGAATTCTGAATGTATCATGGGCTGTTAAAAGAACAAACAACTCTGTCTTGGAGGAAGTACAGATGGAATGTTGCTTGGAAGCTAGAATGGCCAGACTTTGTCCCTTGTATTTTGGTCATATTGTCAGAGACCAGTCCCTGGAGAAAGATAATATGCTCGGTACAGTAGAGAGTCAGTGAAAAAAGGGATGACCCTCAGTGAGATGGTTTGATACAAAGGCTGCAACGATGGGCTCAAGCATAGCAACAATTGTGGGGATGGTGCAGGACCCACCAATGTTTTGTTCTGTTGCTCATAGGGTCACTATGAGTTGGACTGACTCAGTGCAGCTCCTGACAAGAGCAACAAAGGCCACAGTTTAAGACGTGACCCTTTTATTTATAAACTGTAGAGCCTTAGCTTTTGTTTTTCTGAAATTTCAAATTCTTTATTACTATTACCACAGTGTTGTGGTAATAATCAATATCTGAAAGCATTTTATAAACTTAAATCACTGTTTTTAACTAGTATTTATTATTCATATTTAATAATCACATATTTATTTTACACCCATATAGAATGTATATATACCATCATATGCTGGATGCTGAAGATAATATAGTGAAGACAAGGTTTCTAATCTCTCAAAGCTTACAGTTTAGGGGTAGAAAATGGCAAAATTATCTAGTCTTGGAAAATTTTCATTAAAAAAAATTCAGACATTGAAATTTTGTTGTTTTGATGGACACAGAATTTCTTTTTCCTATTAATGGATAATTTTATGAAGACCATGCAGTGACTGAATTGTGTTTAGTATACTTTGGGGCATACAAAATACTATAGGGAATTTTTTGAAAATATTTGCAGGCCTAAAGTTATTTCAGCTGTTTTAAATCACAATGTATATGGAAAAAAATAACCATAATGTTTAGAATTGTAGGAACTGTTAAATAAATCCATAAGAAATTAACACTAATGGCTTATGTCTTTTCAGGTAAAGAGCATGGTACATCATTTATACTTTAATGATAAACTTGATGCTCCAAGGAAAAATCGTTTTCCAGAACGTTTCATGGATGACATTGCTGCTCTTGTCAGCACAATTGCTAATGATATAGTTTCACGATTTCAGAAGGTAATGATAACTTATTTTCTATTAAATCTCTTTCATGCTAAGATTAAAGTATCATATTTTTATTTCTTTTGCTTTGTATTTTGTTTCTTAGGACATAGAAATGGTTGAGAAGCTCAACACAAGTCTAGCATTCTTTCTCAATGATTTATTGTCTGTTATGGACAGAGGATTTGTCTTTACCCTTATCAAGTCCTACTATAAACAGGTAATACATAATTAGTAATCAAATAATTTAAATATGTTTGCTCTGCATCTAAGAGACTTCTAAGAACACATGCATATACTTGATTTTAAAAAAAGTATATTTTTAATAGTTAGGCAGAAATAAATTACATTTGTTTTATTAGCACTCAAAGAGTATGGCAAGCTGATATCAGAACAGTTCACTTTTCCCTAAGTTGTATTGACCCTGTAGCAGCCACTTTTTAATTCTCATTCTGGAGCACACTTATAAATCAATAATCTAAATGTAAAGATGCTGTGCCACTGTAGGACTTACACTGAATGAATAGTTAGTTAACTGACCTTTTTGAGTGATTTTAAGAGCAGCTATATTTTGCTGTGTTATTTCGCACTGTAACTCTGGAGGTTGTAGACATTATGAAAAGGTGTACTCAGAGCTTAAATGTCATTCAATATATTGCTTTTATGAAACTCAAAGTATCCTGGAACTTTTCCATAAAGATCTGATTTTGTTTTAAAATTTTATCAACCAATTAACGAGCCTGTTGTCTTATTTAACCTTGTTGTTGTTTATTGTTGTTATGTGCTGTCGAGTAGTCTCAGATGCAAAGCAACCCCTACTTGGGTTTCCGAGGTGGTAACTCTATGGAAGTAGATTGCCCAGTCTTCCTTCTGAGGAGTGGCTGGTGGGTTTGAACCACCAACCTTCTGGTTAGCTGTCAAGTGCCTTAGGCACTACACCGCCAGAGCTCCCCTTACTTACCTAGTGCTGTCATAACAGATATATCACAAGTGAGTGGCTTTATGAAACTCATGTTCACACAGTTGTCCAAATTCAGGGAGTGGCTCTAGGAGGAAGTTCTTTGTCAGTAGCCTGGGGATTCCTTGGCATTCCTTGGTACCTTTCTTTCCCCTGTGTGTCTCTGTCTGTTCTACTCTTTTTATACTCAGAGTGATTAGGCTCAGGACCCACCTATGCTGGTATGACTTTATTAACGTAAAAAAGAAAAACCTATTTCCAGGCAGGATTGCATCCACAGGTGCAGGGGCTGAGATTTCAATACATATTTTAAAGGGGCAATAGAATTCAATTTATAACACCTGCCTTTTGGAAAACATTAGTTATTGGTTCCGATGGGCTACTTGGGTAGTGCGCTATATAATCATTCCAGAATTACCATGAGAGCTATTAAAATACAGATCTCTGGGTCCTATCCAGAATTACTGATGAGTTAGAATCTTAGTGGTTGATGAGAGTGAGAGTGAGTAGTGCTTATAAAGCACCTCCCAGCTGATCCAGATTGGTTTTAGGAACTACTGGTCTAGAATGCTATTTGGCAGTTTAATATTTAGAATTTTGAATATCTATTCTATTGGATGCCTTTATTATTTGTTTCTTTTAATAGTTACAGGAGTTTAAAACTACACATGGGTACTGACCTACTTGCAAATATTAGCAACACTATGTATTGTTTTTACTTTTCTCCCAAATTTCCCAAAACTTGTCCTGTCTTTATTCTTTAAACAGTGACCTCCTAAATTTGCCAGACATTGTGTTGGACCCTAGAGATACTAAAGCTGTTAAGTCACTTTATAGTATTGTCTCCTCAAGTAGCTTATGGTGTAATTGGGAAAACAGACAAAGTTTAAAATACAGGTAAACGTAAGGTGCTATGGAAAGAATGGTGAATTTCTTTTAAGAAATGATTTGAAGTTATTTTGGTGGAGTAAGTGTTCCCTCAAAACTACATCTTAGAAAAGTAGAAATATTAATGAGATACTGGAAACATAAGAATATGGCTTTTAGGTTAAGCAAATGGATTTTTACAGTAAATATTGTGGTTTTGATTTTGTAATCTTAGCAATAACTGGAAAAAGTTGATATTGTTATATAAAGCATAAAACCCAAAACTTCCCACTGAATAAGCATTTTTAATTCTTCAATACTTTTTTCTGGTATTAATATTGGAGAATATTCTGGTATTAGTACTGGAGAATTGATATATGTATAGAGAGAGAGATAGATACATAATTCATTTGATGTTCTTTTATTTATGCAATACTTACTAGGTATCTTCAAAGCTTTATTCATTACCAAATCCAAGTGTCTTGGTGTCTTTGAGGTTGGATTTCCTGCGAATCATCTGCAGCCATGAGCACTATGTTACATTAAATTTACCCTGCAGTCTACTTACTCCACCTGCATCTCCATCACCTTCTGTTTCTTCTGCGACATCTCAGGTATGCAAAGGGTATGATCACATACTTACTTACATATGTTATTGTTGTTGTTGTTATGTGCCGTCGAGTCAGACCTGACTCATAATGACCCCTCCTTGGGTTGCTGAGGCAGTATCACTAAGGAAGTAGATTGCCCCACCTTTCTTCTGAGGAGTGGCTGGTGGGTTTGAACTTCCAGTCTTCTGGTTAGCAGTCAAGTGCCTTAGGCACTATGCTACCAGAGCTCCTTCTTAGACACACACACATACACACACATAAGCACACATACACACACACACATATATATACACACATACACATACATACACACACCAATATATGCACACCAAACAAACCAAACTTACTGCCATTGAATCATTTCCAACTCATACCAACCCCCATTTAGTTTCCAAAGCTGTAAATCTTTACAGAAGTAGATCGCCCTATCTTCCTTCTGTGGAGTGGCTGGTGGCTTTAAACTGCTGATCTTCTGGTTAGTAACCAAATGCCTTGTCCACTATGCCACCAGAGCTCATGTGTGTGTGTGTGTGTGTGTGTGTGTGTGTAAATATATATATATATATATATGTATGTATGTATTATGTTTTGTTATTTAAGTCCATATTTGTGAAAAAGGTTTTTAAGCACTGGAAAAGATAGCGCCTAAGGCATTTGACTGCTAATCAGAAGGCTGGGTGGTTCAAATCCACCAGCCACTCCTTGGAAGGAAGGTTGGATAATCTACTTCCATAGTGATACTGCCTCAGAAACCCAAGGAGGGGTCACTATGAGTCTGAATTGACTCAACAGCAGTGAGTTTGTTTGTTTTTAGTTTGGAAAAACATAATTAATACTTACTGAATAGCTGGGAGCTCTGGTGGCGTAGTGCCTAAGGCATTTGACTGCTAACCAGAAGACTGGTGGTTCAAACCCACCAGTCGCTCCTCGGAAGGAAGGTTGGGCAGTCTACTTCTGTAGTGACACCACCTCGGAAACCCAAGGAGGGGTCACTGTGAGTCAGATCCGACTCTTCGGCAGTGCATGTATATGTGTGAATAATAGCTGGACGACAGGCTCAGTTCTAGGTGTTTCTTAATTATTCACTGATTTGATCCTTGGAGTAATTCTATTAAACCAAACCTCTTCCTGTGGAGTCAATTTTGACTCATATAGACCTTGTAGGACAGAGCAGAATTGCCTATATAGTTTCCAAAGCTGTAATCTTTACAGAAGCAAACTGCCTCATCTTTCTCCTATGGAGTGGTGGGTGAGCACCACCAGGGCTCCTGAGGTCTGATATTATCCTATTTTACAGATGGAAAAACTGAAACACAGGTCAGTATGTTACCTTAGTTCACACTGTAAAAAGCAGCAGAGCTAGACTTTGAATCAAGGTACATGGTGGCTCCATTGTAGAACTTGAGCTCTTAATTACTATGTTTATCTCACAAATTCATGCACATGTGAGTAAATTCACCTATATAGGCTTCCTTATTTAGATACTTTCACAAATTGGGTTCCCTGAAAGTAGATACTGAGCTAGAGTTAAGGGTGCATGTTTTTCTGGGATCAATATCTGATGGGAAGAAGAATGAAGGTAAATGAGCAGAGAGAAGTCAAATTGTAAGGCAGGCCTAACAAAGCCCTGCTTTTACTGTTCTGTCTGGAAAACTCGAAGGAAACTTTACAGTTGTTGTTGTGTGCTGTCAAGTCAATTCCAACTCATAGCCATGCATTATGACAGAGAACTGGCCCATAAGGTTTCCTAGGCTGTAATTTTTACAGGAGAAGATCACCAGCTCTTTTCTTCCATCGAGCCTCTGGTGTGTATGAACCATATACCTTTCATTTAGCAGCTGAGCACTTAACTCTTGTGCTATCAGGGCTGCTCCAAAGGAAATCAGATAGATATTTATAGGTTTTCATTGCATGGCACTTGACTTCAACAACTAGTAGTTTGCCTAAAGATTAAGAAAGTGTTATTGTAATGTTATTGTAATAATTCTTAATCTTCTCATACAGATTGTGATTGATGGATTTGGTGATTTTTAGTAACAGAGAAACCTGGGTTTTCTTCCTTCCTAGTGAAACACTTCGCTACATTATTGCAGAGACAAACAATCTATTAACCTCTTAATGCATGTGTGTGTGTGTGTGTGTGTGTGTATAAAATGGATAATAATACAGGAGGCTGGCCTTTTACTGTCTTCCCCTACCCACTGTCAAAGATTGAGCTACTCACTCAAGGACAAATTAATCATAGGTAGGGTTTGTAAACCATTAATGAAACACATTTGTTTAGGAGGTCTGGAGGCGTAGTGCCTTTAGGCATCTGACTCCTAACCAGAAGGTTGGCAGCTCAAACGCACCAGCCACTCTGCAGAAAGTAGACTGGGCAATCTACTTCCATAAAGATTTACTGCCTCAGAAACCCAGTGGGGGTCCTATGAGTCAGAATTCATTCACTGGCAGTGAGTTTGGTTCTTTTGGTTAACTCTCTACTGAACATCTCATTCCCATAGAATTTCTTTCATTATCTTTTTGCTCACTCTTATCTACCTACATAATTTTAGATCCTGATAGATGGTAAGGAGTTTTGGTGGCATAGTTCCTGAGGCATTTGACTGCTAACCAGAAGGCTGGCAGTTCAAACCCACCAGCCACTCCTCAGAAGGAAGATTGGGCAGTCTACTTCCGTAGTGATACTGCCTCGGAAACACAAAGAGGGGTTGCTATGAGTTGAAATCGACTCAACGGTACATAACAACAGTAACAATAGATGGTAGTGATAGCCTTCTTTTTTGGGGCCAGGTGTAGTGGAGAAATTGTATATATGTATTAGAAAGATGAGTTCTCTATAGAAAATTTGGTATGTATTGTTGGTTTTCTAAGAAACCCCATATATTTAGTTGGTCCCGAATATAGATCAGAAGGGGATGAAGTTGAAGACACGCTTACCTTGAAGTATCCTTTGGGGGATGCTATTTTGCAGTATTAAACAATTCATCAAAACTCAATTAGTGAGTAGACTTCAGATGATTGTAATTTTCTAGAGAGTGCTTGTTCTTTAAAAGATAATTTTATTGGTATTTGGAATTTCTCTGGAAACCAATAGACTTAACTATAAATATTTCTCTTGCACTCTGCAGTGATCATCTAAGTTTGTCATTTGGACTTAATTGCCTTTTTTTTTTCTTCTTCAGAGTATGATATGGAAACATTAAATGACTAAATAAAGGACAAAATAGATGGAAAAGGTTCAGTATGAGAAGGGAAACTGAAAATAATTAGAAGTGTTATTTCATCATAGTTTCTTATGCCAAGAGTAAGAACAGTTACTTTCCCCAATGTTCGTGATAGTAATATTAAAGAAACTACCCTTAGGTAAAGTTTATCTCACTTTTAGATAATCCTTCTACTTCACCTGTTGTAATGGTCTTTGTTGGTGAGATATTTTATTGCACAATTAATTATAGGGTTTTTTTTTTTTCCATCCCATTTCACAACAGAGTTCTGGATTTTCCACAAATGTGCAAGACCAGAAGATTGCAAATATGTTTGAATTGTCTGTACCTTTCCGCCAACAGCATTATTTGGCAGGACTTGTTTTAACTGAGCTTGCTGTCATTTTAGACCCTGATGCTGAAGGGTGAGTAGACCAGTTTTTGCCTTGTAGAGAATCAATTTGATTTTGAACAATAAGACAAGTTTTCCATGTATACCTCCTAAGAATCAAAAGAATACTCTTTCCAACTTTTTTCCTACTTCTAGATTAACTAAATTCAGTACCCATGTTATTTTCTCTATTTATTGATTTTAATTAAGAAAGACTTTTTTTTTTTTTTTTTTAATTTTATCATCTCTGCATTTGAAGTGTATCATGGTTTATCTGGCAACATTTTCTTTCCTTTTTAATAAAGCAAAACCAAACCCACTGCTGTCAAGTCAATTCCAACTCATAGTGACCCTATTGGACAGGGTTTCACCGCCTCATAGGATTTCCAAGGCTGTAATCCACAGAAACAAACTGCCACACATTTCTCCCACAGAGCAGTTGGTGTGTTTGAACTACTTATCTTTTGGTTAGCAGCCAAATACTTAGCCACTGCACCATCAGGACTCTTTTCCTTCTTAATAGAATATAAAATCATAGTGCATATTAATAGATAAGACACTCAGATTAGTTATAAACAATAGAAGTTTTTCAGTTGAGTAAACAGAATACTCCATTTGATTTAGGAGGAAAATTTATCATTTGCCATCATAATATGTTATATTTTATTTCAAAATTTGTCCTATAAACAAATATCCTTAAATTTTAAGAACTTCCAAAGGGTTGTATAGTTGTTGTTTTTAAATTTTTATTGTGATTTGGGTGAAAGTTTACAGAGCAAATTTATTTTCCATACTGCTGTTCATACACATTTTGTTTCATGACATTCACTGCAATTCCCCACAGTGTAGCATCTTTCTTCCCACTTCCTCCCCATAGTTACCTCTTCCCTGTGTCCTTCTTTCCTATACATTACTGGCCCTGTACATATACTGTCTTTCTTTTCTACCTGATATAAATATTCACTCTCTATTCTGTCTGTTTGGCTGGAAGCCATGGGAATGAGTTCAATTCCAGACATGAAGGGCAACTAGGGGACATAGTTTCAAGGGTCCATTAGGCACATCAGACCAGTAAACCTGGTCTTTGTTATGATTTTGAGTTATGTTCCACATTGTTCTCCCACTCTATCCAGGATCTCCTACATTGATTTTCTGAGTGGTTGACAGTGGTAGCTGGGCACTATCTAGTTCTGGTCTCATGTTCATATAGGCTGAGATTCACTTGGTTCACTAGTCCCCTGGACTCATTGTTTCCATGTGTCTTTGTTTTTTTTTTTTTTTTTCATTCTTTGCTCTTGATGAGGAGAGACTCATTGTTGCATCTAGATGGCAGCTTGCAAGTTTTTAAGACAGTTGCTACTCACCGAAGTAGAATGTAGAAGAATATTTTTGCATAGTATGTTATGCCAATTGAGCTTGATGTTCCCTGCGACCATGGTCCCGAGCCCATAGGTCCAACAGCTTGCTCCCAAAGGGTTGTATACTTTTAGAATAGTTTTGGAAATTGATTTAATAAGAAAAGGGTGTATTGTGAAGAATGGAATTTACAGAAATATATTGATGTATGGTTGGCTAGCATTCCTATGGAGTACATTATTATTATTATTATTTTAATTGTGGTAAAATTATATATAACAAAAATTTGCCAATTCAGTAATTTTAACATGTATAATTCAGTGACATGGATTACATTTTTCATTTTGTGCAATCATTATCAATATACTTTTCCAAATTAGTCTACCACAATTAAGAGAAATTCAGTGCCCCCTAAGCAATAACTTTCCCTTTCCCCCTTTCTACCACTCCTTATTAGTAACCACTAATAAGTTTTGGTTTCTGTGTATTTGACTGTTTCATGTAAGTGAGATCATACTATATTTCCTCTTATGACTGATTTATTCACTTATCATGGTATTTTCAAGTTTCATCCATATTGGGGCATGTATCAAGACTTCATTTCTGTTTATGGCTGAGTATTATTTCATTGTATGTATTTATCACATTTTGCTGACGCAGTCATCTGTTGCTGGACATTTAGGTTCTTTCTACCTTTTGGATATGTGATAGTACTGTAATGAATGAACATTGGTATATAGGGGTATGTCTATCTTAGTAAGTGTTTTCAGAAATCTATCTGACCATAACTTGCTTGGGTAATAATTACTTTTCTCTAAATTTTCTTATATAGAATCATTATGAGTTCATAATACAGTTTAACTTCATGTAAGAACTCCACTAAAACAAAGAAAGAGATATCATAGTACAAGTTTTATAAAAGTGTTCTGCTATATTTGTTGAATGAGCAAAAGAGATTAAGTTCTTAAGATGTCTGGGACATGGTCAATGCTCAATAAATTGTGAAAGACCAAATCTTTAGCAAATAAAAAAATGTATCTTTTCGTAATGATGACTTGCCAAATTAGGAGTTTATTTTAAAGAATTAGTTTTCATACTCCAAAGCTGTAGGATTTTGAGAGGTGCTTTCATATGGGATACAAAGGTGCACAGATTGGAGCATGAGGAGGGCAAAATAAGTGGATAAGCTCTTGACCTCCCATCACTTTCATATTTTGCCATACTGAATAAGGTGTCATTTGGAAAATAAAAGAATCCATTGTTTTAAAAACAACAACAGTCTGAAAACAATGTCTCTAAAACATACTAACTTTCTTTAACAATTGATATTTCTCAGTCATTTATATCTATAGTTCCAGTATTTTTACTTGTATTATCAGGATGTTTTTGGTTGAATGTTTTGCTCTCATGACTGTAAGACTGCTACTGGAAATCAAGATTAAATGCTTACTGTTCATGTCTAACAAGAAAAAGGGAAGATAAAACCCTCTTCCCAAGCATGCAATATAAATCTTTCCTTTGGACAGATACAGCTCATCTGCCTCTCCTGCACTACAGCAGTAACCAGAACAATGCCAGGTTGCTGGATGGATTTAAATATGGTTCAGTGACTGGTATCAATCCGTGGGTTGTTAGTTACAGAATACAGCAAGATCAGGAACTTGCGCCTGAATGTAAATCAGCTATGTCTCTAAGCACAGTGACATATCACTTTTTTTTTCCTAGGAAGAAATATTGAGGAAGTAAATGGAAACCCTGGGTATAGAGTGTACATTTGAAGTTTATTCCTGAAGAAGTAGAATAATAACTTATTGTTGAGAGAAATAATATATAAGCTAGAACAAAGTGTAGGTTCACGTAAAGATGTATTTTCAAGATGTTGTTGTTGTTATGTGCCGTCGAGTCGGACCTGACTCATAGCGACCCCTCCTTGGCTTTCCGAAGCAGTTTCACTACGGAAGTAGATTGCCCAACCTTCCTTCCATGGAGTGGCTGGGGGGTTTGATCCGCCAGCCTTCTGGTTAGCAGTCAAGTGCCTTAGGCACTATGCTACCAGAGCTCCTATTTTTCAAGATAGGAAAGGTTTATTGAAGAAAGGAGGGAAGATATTAGGGAGGCAGACACTGAGGATTTTTAAGAAAGATGAAGTTCACTGAACACTTGGAGAAGTTATCTTCTGAGAGGAGGTGCAACTTTTTTGAGACAAAATAGGCAAGATGGTGGGGTAGATATAAAAATGCAGATGTGTTAGATCTGACCAGAACAAATTCAGAATGGCCTTTCTCATCCAGTGAAAGTTGGAGGTAAAGTAGGTAAAGTCTTCTACTAAAATTGATTGTGAGAATAAAAGTCTGAAAAGGTTGCTGGGTATAACATTAAGAGCCAGTTTAAATTGGAATAGATGAATTTTTAATTAGAATGCTTTGCAGTCAGATTGCCTTTACTCTGAGAGGCAACACAACAATAACAACAATGAAAAGTGTGAAGGTAGGAGTGACCCTTGCTAATGTATTAACCCAGTTGAAACTGAGGGCATATGGTAGTTCTGAAAAGTTACAAGGACCCAAGTGAGATATATGAACAAAGAAGTTCAGAGTCAAGGGCGGCCTTAGCCTGTGGACTACATAATCCATTAGGGAAAGGAGTGTTCTTTGAGAATAAAGAAATACAAATGCATTTTTGGTATATGTGAAAAGATCTGATTTAATTAAATAAAATTTATTACTGTTTAAGTTTTGCTGTTTTTTGCTATAAAATATAAGTGGTCATAAGTTCTGAATATTCAAATACACAAATAAGGAGCTAATGTAAAACTATTCAGATTATTCAAGTGAATTTGTATAGCATTTACTTTTTTTAATTTCTTGTTTTTATACAGAGAGATGTTCATTAATTTTAAAATGAGATGTTTTATACAAATATATGCAAATATGTCAAAAAGTTAAGTTGCACAAAATCGATTCAGTTTCATGACACTGTTTGTTTTTAAGATAGTAACTAATCTTTCTGACCTCACTACATCTTCTTCTTTTAAAATAGTCTATTTGGATTGCATAAGAAAGTCATCAATATGGTACACAATTTACTATCCAGTCATGACTCAGACCCACGGTATTCTGACCCTCAGATAAAGGCCCGAGTGGCCATGTTGTATCTACCTCTTATTGGTATTATCATGGAAACTGTACCTCAGCTGTATGATTTTACAGGTATTTACCATATTCAAGAAAGATTTTCAAATGAAAGCCCAATATTATGTTATGTTGCTTTATGAAAACTAGTACTTATGTTTTATGGCTTTTGCTTTGCATATTTAAATTTTCCTTAAATTCTTTCATTGAAGTAAAATACTATAGGTTGCATTTAAACTACTATTTAACCTGATAAATTACTTTTATTTATCACTTTTATTTATTTTATTACTTTTATTTATTTTAAACTTTTAGTTTAATAAAAACAAAAACAAACATTTACTGAGTACCTAATAATGTTTAGAACTCTTGATAAGTGCTGGTAATACAAAGATAACCAACTCTTTGATTCTGAGGAATTGATAATTGAGTAGTTTTCCCAGTATTTGGATCATGAAATGGGTTTCCTTACCTGGAGACAGAAATGTTTATATCATTATATTATTTTTTACCATCAAGACAGAGTTCTGTATAAAATTAGAAATTAACACTATGTTGTTGTTATGTACCATCGAGTCGGACCCGACTCACAGCGACCCCTCCTTGGGTTTCCGAGGCAGTATCACTATGGAAGTAGATTGCCCCATCTGCCTTCCGAGGAATGGCTGGTGGGTTTGAACCTCCAGCCTTCTGGTTAGCAGTCAAGTGCCTTAAGCACTACGCTACCAGAGCTCCCATTAACACTATAGGAATGAGTTAATGTTTAACATACTAAAAATATTGTTTAAAAGAAGTCAATTTAATGATTAATAATACATATTAACAGATTTTTTTTTTTCAAGAATAATAGAGAATAGGAAGGGGAATTGCATGCTCAATAATTGTTAGTTGAGCTAACCTGAAATTTTGTATTAATTCTTCTAAATTATTTTTCTCCAGAGACTCATAATCAACGAGGAAGGCCAATTTGTATAGCCACTGACGATTATGAAAGTGAGAGCGGAAGCATGATAAGCCAGACAGTTGCCATGGCGATTGCAGGAACATCAGTCCCTCAGTTAACAAGGCCTGGCAGTTTCCTCCTCACATCAACGGTAAAAACAATACTTTTACAGGAATTTTCTGTGAAAATACAAATATTTACAAGGATGTGCCCTTAAATAACTAAGATTACTGTTGTTGTTGTCGTTATGTGCTGTTGAGTCGGACCCGACTCACAGTGACCCCTCCTTGGGTTTCCGAGGTGGTATCACTACAGAAGTAGATTGCCCAACCTTCCTTCCAAGGAGTGGCTGGTGGGTGTGAACCGCCAGCCTTCTGGTTAGCAGTCAAGTGCCTTAGGAACTATACTACCAGAGCTTACTGTTAGCTGATGCAAAATACTGAGGGTTTTTTTTTGTTTGTTTTTTTTTTGAAACATCTAAGGTTCCAATAATAATACCTGTAGTACAGAATGATCAGTTGTCTAAATTCATGAGGTATAAAAGTCGGGATCAGCACAAAGCTGGTTCCTGCGAGGTGGAAGGCAAATATATCCCTGTTTTCTCACTTCTCCATTATGTCTGACACCAGCAATCCTCCCACGCCACTCTCTACTGCTCTGCTGGGTTTGATATTTCATTGCAACAGACACATAGAACTCAAAAACCATATTCACATTTATGTGCTTTGTTAGACAAATGACAGGATTGTTAGGATAAGGGTTAACGTGGAAATAATAGAAACAACTTGGAATCAGAATCAGGAATCACAGGTAAGGTCTGGAAAGGTCCCCAGGTGAAGAGCATAATCCTCCCTTTTTTAGTACAGGACAGTTTCTGACCTGGACAGCTCTCTCAGCTGCTCTCCACTATTGGCTTCTCTGCTATTGGCCTCCCTGCAACTAACTGGCTTAGCTCATAGCCAGTGTAGCAGCTAACTGAGGTCTTTTAGCTGCTTCTCTCCTAGCACAGCTCTTTGCTGTCAGGCCTCTCTCTATATTGGATGCTCTACTGTCAGGCAGTCTACTGTTGGCCTCTCTGCTGTTGGCCTGTCCACTGCTAACTGCCCTGGCCCAAAGCACTGTAGTAGCTTGCTCAGCTCTCTTAACTGCTGTCTGTCATCAGGCCTCTCTATCATCAGCTCATTGCTATGTCAGCTTTTGCTATCAACTTCTCCACTGCTAACTGGCTCAGCTACCAACCAGTGAACAGCTAATTTAGTTGCCGTCTGTCATCAGGCCCTTCTCTTGTCAAGCCTCTCTGTCATTGGCCTCTCCACTGCTAACTGTCCCAGCTTGTAGCCAGTGTAGCTGTTTTAGGATCACTCTGCTCCCACATGGCTCTGCTTCTCTGCCGGCCCAGTTCTTAGCCAGCAGCTCTTTCTCATTCGGGAGGCTTCTCTGAAACCTGTATTTCAGCTTTTCTATGTGGTGATTCTCATTAGTTACAAAGTGGGGTCTTCCTTACCAGACCAGAGTTCATCCTATCCTCAGTTACCCTGAGATATTAATTAACCGAGGTCTCGTTAATTATAAGACAAAAGTATCAAACCATCAAGCTGTTCACATCTTACCCAGGAAATGTCAAATCAACCTGAGGAATTCTTTGTACAAAATTACCAAACCTGGGAGCTTCAAACCCTCCCTGCCAAGTTGCTTCTCCAAAGAACTAGGGCAAAGGGAAAAAAAATCTCACAAGCAGTTTTTCCAAAAAACTAAGGAAAAAGGCCATTTAAAGGAACTCCTTGCACTGATAGTAACTGTCCTGTGCGAAGTTATTTCTTTGCCTTAATAGTGTCATAGCAGAGTTTGGTTGTTTAGCAATTGACTTTTTTTTTTTTTTTTTTCCACAATCTGAATATTTATACTTTTCATGTTTCAAAAAAATATCAATTTTATTCTGTTCCTGTATTTTTCCTCCCTTAAAGAGGAAAGAGTGTGAAGGCAGGGAAGAAGTAAAATGTCTAAAGCAAAATAAGATCAAAAAGTTTTAAATGACTTTCTTTTGGAAAAAGGCAGTAATAGTTATAGAAGCTCTCTACTTTACAACTTAAAATAGTTTTAAGATGTTTTAAGTCTAAAATTAAGTAGTTTTTAATATATTTACAGATTTCATAGCATCACCACAATCTAATTTTCATCACTGCTTAAGGAACCCTTATGCCCATTTGTAGTCACTCTCCATTTTCTTTCACCCTTAGATCTAGTCAGCAACTAATCTGTTTTCTGTCTGTCATGGATTTGATGAAATTATATGGTTTGTGATCTTTTGTGTCTGGTTTCTTTCACTTACCATAATGTTTTTGAGGTTCACCCATGTTGTAACATGAATCAGTACTTCATTCCTTACTCCTTTTTATTTCATTGTATGGATGTACCACTTTTTTTTTTTTTTAAATTGATTCCTCAGTTGATAGACATATGGGTCTCTTCTACTTTTTGGCTGTTATGAATAATGCTGCTATAAGCAGTTGTACACAAATCTTTGTGGACGTATGTTTTCATTTCTCCTAGGTCTACGTGTCTAACAATGGATCTGCTGCATTGTATGGTAGCTCTGTGTTTATATTTTGAGAAACTGCCAAAACTCTTTTACAAAGTGGCTGTACATTCCTACCAGCGGTGAATAAGCATTTCTGTTTCTCCACAATATCCCCAACTTGTTATCTCTTTCTTTTTGATTGCAGCCATTGTAGTAGTTGTAAAAGGAGCTAAGGTGGCATGGTGCCTAAGACATTTGACTGCTAACCAGAAGGTTGGTAGTTCAAATCCACCAGCCACTCCGTGGAAGGAAGATGGGGCAATCTACTTACACCTTGGAAAGGAAATCAGGGTCGCTGTTAGTCGGAATCAACTCAATGACATTGTCTTTGAGTGGTTGTAAAGAAATCCCTGGATGGTGCAAACAGTTAAGCACTCGAAGTATCTCATCTAGAAGTATCTCAGAAGACAAGCCTGGTGATCTGTTTCTGAAAAGTCAGTCTTGGAAACCCTGTAGAGCATTTGTACATTGCATACATGGTTTTGTTATTAGTATGAATTGACTTGATGGCAACAATAACAGCAATGGGTGCAAAGTGATACGTTTTTGTGATTGTGATTTTTATGTACATTTCCTTTATTACTAATGATGTTGAGCATATTTTTATGTGATCTTTGCTATATTCAAGTCTTTCGCATTAATTAATTGGCTTGCTTGTCTTATTTATAAAATTATAAGTTCTTTTTTATTCTGGATCAAATTCTTTATGAGATGTGATTTGCAAATATTTTCTTAAATTCTGTGGGTTGTCTTTTCACTTAAAAAAAAATTGTGGTAAAAATATTTGTTTAACATCAAACTAAACTCACTGCCATCGAGTTGATTGGACTCATAGTGACCCCTCCTTGGGTTTCCAACACGGTATCTCTATGGAAGTAGATTGCCCAGTCTTCCTTCCAAGGAGTGGCTGGTAGATTTGAATTGCCAGCCTTGGCTGCTAACCCAAATGTCAGCAGTTTGAACCTACCAGCCACCACTCCCAGGAGAAAGATGAGGCAGTCTGCTTCTGTATAGATTTACAGCCTTGGAAGCCCTTGGAAGACAGTTATACTCTGTCCTAAAGGGTTTCTGTGAATCTGAATCAATTCAATGGCAGTGGGTTTGGTTTTTTGGTCTGTATTCCTAAACATTATAATTTAGTTTTACCTTATGATCTTAATTTTCATTCATGATTTGATATCTAACCATACTTCACTGATTTTCATTGCTGTATGAATTATATTGTCTATCTAAAGTCTTATTCACCCATTCTATTGATAGACAAATGAGTTGATTTTTGATCTTTGGTTATTACAAATAATCCTATAGAATTTTTTTACATGATGGGTATAAACAATTTTATTTGTGGAATTTCCTATGTCACACACTATATGTATCATCTATACCAGATATAGCCCAATATTTTTCCAAAGGTTTGTCTCAGTTTATACTTCCATCTGCAGTATGAGACTTCCCATTCCTTCATATGTTCATCAGCATTTGTAATTGTTAGATTTTTTTAAAATTTTTGTTACTCTGGTAATTTATAGTTCTTTCTTCTTTTAGCTTTTATTCTTTTGATGGTTTATGAGGATGAGTACTTTTTTTTTTTTTTGGTACTGTGTTGGCCATTTAGATTGTCTCTTTTGAAGTGTCTTGAGTTTTTTGCCCATTTTCCATTGGGTTTCATTTTCTTTTTAAAAAATGATTTGTAAGTGTTCTTCATATATTCTGGATCAATTCCATTTTCAGTTATAAGTGGTCCAAATATCTCCCTTCTTTGTGGTTTGCTTTTTAACACAACTAATGCTAAATTTGGTGATCAAAATGTCTTATTTTAAAGTAGTTAAATATAATAATATTTTCCTTTATAGTTAGTAGTTTCTGTATCTTACTTAAGAATAATTTTTCCATTCTAAGATTTTAAATCTATCCTAAAATCTGCCTGTAAGTGTGTGTGTGTATGTGTGTGCGTAGCATATATTGAGGTCTCAGATTAAATTGTGCATTACAATTGTGGAAGCAGCATCCTCTGACCTCCTCTAACTTCATGAGCTGGAGAGAGAAGGAGCAACAGCAACAGTCCAAAGTTGATTCCCATGAGGTGGAAGTCACACATGCCACCACCCTCCAACCTTTTTGCCATCTCTGACACCAACCATCCTTCCTGTGGTACTCTCTGCTACTCCTCTGGGCTTGATAATTTGTTGCAATGGCCACACAGAACTCACAGACAATACTCATGCTTATGGGATTTATTAGGGAAGTAGCAGGTTACAATTCACATTCAAGAACATTCATGATACAATTCTTTGATCAGGACAGCCTCCCGGCCTGGCCTCTAAACTGCTCACCCCACTCAGGCAAGTGTTATAAAGCTCTTTTGGCTCTGTCTCATGCCAAGTCCATCAGAACCAAAATATGACCTTGAGTATATTCCACCTGAATTTAGAGACCATCTGAAGAATAGATTTGATGCAGTAAACACCAGTGACTGAAGACCAGACGAGTTGTGGGATAATATCAAGAACGTTATACATGAAGAAAGAAAAAGGTCATTAAAAAGATGGGAAAGGAAGAATAGACCAAAATGAATGTCAGAAGACACAATGAAACTTGCTGTTGAACAGAGAGTGGCTAAAGTTAAAGGAAGAAATGATGACATAAAGGAGCAGAACAGAAGATTTCAGAGGGTAGCTCAAGAAGATAAAGTATTATAATGAATCATGCAAAGACCTGGACTTAGAAACCCGAAAGATACGAACATGCTTGGCATTTCTCAAGCTGAAAGAACTGAAGAAAAAACTCAAGCCTCGAATTGCAATATTGAAGGATTCTATGGGCAAAATATTGAACAATACAGGAAGCAGCAAAAGAAGGTGGAAGGAATACACAGAGTCACTGTACCAAAATGAATTGGTTGACATTCAGCCATTTCAGGAGGTAGCATATGAAGAACCAGTGTTATTGAAGGAAGAAGGCCAAGCTGCACTGAAGGAATTGGCAAAAAAAAACAAAGCTCCAGGAATTTATGGAATACCCATTGAGATAGTTCAACAAATGTATGCAGCACTCGAGGCCATTACTAGTTTATGGCAGGAAATTTGGACGACAGCTACCTGGCAAACCGACTGAAGAGATCGATATTTGTGCCCATTTTAATGAGAGGTAATCCAACAGAATGTGGAAATTGTCAAACAATATCATTAATATCACAAGCGAGTTAAAGTTTGCTGAAGAAAATCCAAAAACGGTTGCAGGAGTATATTGACAGGGCACTTGCAGGAATGCAAGCTGGATTCAGAAGAGGATGTGGAGTAAGAGATATATTGCTGATGTCAGATTGATCTTGAAAGCAAAGAGCCAGAAAGATGTTTATCTGTATAGTATTAACTATGCAAGGCACTTGATTGTGTGGATCATAACAAATTATGGATAACATTGTGAAGAAGGGGAATTCCAGAATTAATTGTGCTCATGAGGAACCTTTACATAAACCAAGAGGCAGTTGTTCAAACAGAGCCTAGGAACACTGCATAGTTGAATCAGGAAGGGCTCACGTCAGGGTTGTATCCATTTACCATATTTATCCAATCTGTATGCTGAGCAAATAATCCAAGAAGCTGGACTATATGAAGAAGAACATGACATCAGGATTGGAGGAAGACTCATTAACAACCTGTGATATGCAGATGGCACAGCCATGCTTGCTGAGAGTGCCGATGACTTGAAGCACTTACTCATGAAGACTGAAGACTACAGTCTTCAGTGTGAATGACACATCAACATAAATAAAAAATCCTCACAACTGGACCAATAAGCACCTTCACAATAAATGGAGAAAAGATTGAAACTGTCAAAGATTTCATTTTACTTGGATCCATAATCAACACCCATGGAAGCAGCAGACAGCTGGGCATATCTGCTGCAAAAGACCTCATTAAATTGTTAAAGAACAAAGATGTTACTTTGAAGACTAAGATGCACCTAAACCAAGTTATGTTATTTTTCAGTTGCTTCATGTGTATGTGAATAAGGAAGTGAATAAGGAATATGTAACATGATCCAAGTCATGTTATTTTCAGTTGCTTCATATGTAAGTGTATAAGGAAGACAAGAAGAACTGATGCCTTTGAATTTTAATATTGGCAAAGAATACTGAAAATGTAAGGACTGCCAGACGAATGAATAAATTTGTGTGGAAGAAGTGCAGCTGAAATTCTCCTTAGAGAATGGCTAGACTTCATCTCATGTGATTTGGTCATGTTGTCAGAAGAGACCAGTCCCTGGAGAAGGATATCATGCTCAGCACAAGAGTAAGCATTATTTAAGTATTAACTACTATCATTATTGTCATCCAGGATAGAGGGAAGAGTGAGGGGACTTCAGTAGTTAACCATGTTCAGCTTTCCTCCATTTTTCCAATCAACATCCCCTCCATTATTTTCTTCCTATTATTTTGTCTATTTGTTGATGTTGTTAGCTGCTGTCAAGTTGACCTGTGACTCATGGCAACCCCATGTGTTATAAAATAGGACTGTTCCATATTTAATCTTTATGGAAGCACATCGCCAGGTGTTTCTTCTGCAGAGCCACTGGATGTGTTCAAACTGCCAACCTCTTGGTTATCAGCCAGTCATAAACTGCTTGTGCTACCCAGGCTGCTCTAGTTAGTATATTTATTAACCAAATATTAAATGTAGTAGAATGGTAAAGAGCATAGGTTTTGGACTATAGTAAGCTTGGACTAAAATCTTTTAATGATTTTAGGCAAATAATATAATACTCTCTAGCCTTCAGTTTTCTTGTCTAGAAACTAGAAATAATAATAGTTAATAATGTCTCATAAAATTGTTGTGAGAGTTAAATAATATATAGTGGTTAACATAGTGTCTGTCTAGCACATTAGAAAATTTTTTCTCATCATAATCATAGTTGTCATTATTATCATCTTGTAAAATTTAAATGGTACAACTTGATTCATAATATTTTTGGAGAATTAAATGAAATAATATATGTAATGTGCTTAGCATGATAACTGTAAATGTCCAATGAACAGTAATAAATATGCTTATTATTAGTTTTTCATTTATATTTCCCATATTATAAATACAGAATAAATATTGACAATAGCATTTCAACTTTGTTTCTTAAAGGCCACTTTTACTTACATTTGACCTAGGATTTTTCCCTGGTCCTTGATATGAAACAGTAGTTCTCTAACCCCATTAAACATTATTATGTTGTTACTTTCTGTTCTTACCCCACTTTGATTTGATTTATGTGGGTCAGTTGCTTTCTCTACTTTGTTTTCACTAGACTTGATATCTTAAAATAGTAGAACCTTTTAGTGTTTGCCTTTGTGTATTCTATTTAACATGTATTTATTGTCTGCTATCAGTCCTGCAAAGGAGCTCTGGTGGCACTATGGTTAAAGCATTGGGTTGGTAGCCAAAAGGTCAGCCGTTTGAACCCACAAGCCAGTCTATGGGAGATATATGTAGCCGTTTGCTTCTATAAAGATTTACAGCCTTGAAAACCGGGGATGGGAGGTAGTTCTACTCTGTCTAATAGAGTCACCATAAGTCAGAATCAACTAGATGGCCATAGTTTTTGCTATTAGCCCTGCCATAGATTAAAACAATCCTCTGTTGCCAAGGTTCAATAAATTTCATTGTCTAGATCAAAGGCCTTTTTAAAAAATTTCATAGTTTTAAGCAGTTTTTTTTTTCTTGTTTTAGAAGAAAACAATTAACAACCAAAAAAAAAAAAAAAAATCAAAAACTGGTCATTGGTCAATGTTTCTCATTCTACTGCTATTTATTTTTAGAGTGGCAGACAGCATACTACCTTTTCAGCAGAATCAAGTCGAAGCCTTTTGATCTGTCTCCTTTGGGTTCTCAAGAATGCAGATGAGACGGTTCTACAGAAATGGTTTACAGATCTCTCAGTCCTTCAGCTAAACCGGCTATTAGATTTGCTTTATCTCTGTGTATCTTGCTTTGAGTACAAAGTAAGTGATCATTATGCCATTTAAAGAAGAATCAGAAATGAAACATAATTTGGAAAAGGAAGAAGAAAATTCCCTCAATGCCTCTTCTTTTCTAATGTTTTAATTTTAGGGAAAGAAAGTGTTTGAAAGAATGAATAGTTTGACCTTTAAGAAATCGAAAGACATGAGAGCAAAGCTTGAAGAAGCTATTCTTGGGAGCATAGGAGCTAGGCAAGAAATGGTGCGCCGAAGCCGAGGACAGCTTGGTATGTACACAATATCTTCCCTGTCTAGTGAGAATCTTTCATATTTCCTTGAACTGTGACATTGTGATTATCATTGTCACAAGCCTTTAATGATAAAATTTACACTTTTAAAAAAAGTGTTTTAAATGTAACTTTGGAATATCCAAAGTAGGAATTCAAGGTAGAATTCTACTTTAAATATGATGAACATTTTTCCTGCTTTGCTCTGAATAGTCTCATTTTATGCCTGTTGCCCTTGTGTAAATTTTAGTAGCATCTCTTTTTACTCTTTGTTGTTGTTGTTGTTGTTATGTGCCATCGAGTCAGACCCGACTCATAGCGACCCCTCCTTGGGTTTCCAAGGCAGTATCACTACTGAAGTAGATTGCCCCATCTTCCTTCCGAGGAGTGGCTGGTGGGTTTGAACCTCCAGCCTTCTGGTTAGCAGTCAAGTGCCTTAACCACTACACTACCAGAGCTCCCTAGTGTATTCTAATTTGCATTTTGAGATTCAAGGCAAAGACCATCAAACTCAAATACCAAAAGAGTATAATAGCATTTTATGTCCTGGTCCCGATCTCAAGCCTGCTACCTGTATACCTTTGGCCAAATCGCTTATTCTCCCCACCTTCCTTTTCCTCATCTGTTTGTGATTTTTATGAGAATTTAAAAGCTAGCATAGCTAACTGATACCATCTTTTTCATGGTAACTGTGTATGTGGATGGCACATAATAACAACAACAACAACAACAACTGTATGTGGAAGCTGTTCAAACCCACCAGCCACTCCTCGGAAGGAAGGTTGGGCAATCTATGTCCGTAGTGATACCGCCTTGGAAACCCAAGGAGGGGTCACTGTGAGTTGGGTCTGACTTGATGGCACATAACAACAACAAACCAAAAAAAAACAAACTCACTGCCCTTGAGTCAGATCTGACTCATAGCGACCCCTCCTTGGGTTTCCGAGGCAGTATCACAACGGAAATAGATTGCCCAACCTTCCTTCTGAGGAGTGACTGGTAGGTTTAAACCGCCAGCCTTCTAGTTAGCAGTCAGATGCCTTAGGCACTATGCCACCAGAGCTCCTGTAAATTCTGAAGTGACATACAAATAATATATTGTTGCTGAGGGTTTCTTAAAGTCAAGGGCATACTTAGTCATCTTTGTACATGAAACATTCTGACGCTATGTTTGTTGCCTTAAAATATGAGTGTATATATGCATGAATATTTTGTAATCATTTTTTTTTCCAATTGGCATTATTGTAGTGATGATTTATTTAAATATCTTTTATATGTATATGTAAATATTTGAGATTTAAAAATGAGTAAGACACAGACTTGCCTTTGAAAGAATGAGTGGAGTAACTTTTTTTCCTGTGTGTTATATACAATTTACAATTTCCCTTAGTGTTTTGGTTGTTTTTTAAAATTCATTTATTATACACAACAACCTTGTGTTAAAGTTAGAAAAGAACATTTATTTAGGTCATAACTTTTACTGAAATCTCCTGAATAATTATTCTGCTGTTAAATAAAGAAATTGAAACTAAAAAAAGTGAAAAACTTGCCCCAAATTCTGTAATAAGTGGCAGAGTCAGGATCTTTTGACTTCCAATTTATAATTACTTGTATTATATCACAGCTCTCCATGTTTCTTCACATCTGGCTCAGTACTATTGCTGTTGTATTGTATTGTACTTTAGAGTAAAATGACTGTATAAAAAAAGTGGCATTGTGTAGTATTTCGTATATATCTTCAAATATACATATATATGGTCCAACTGAAATAAAAACATTTGACTTGTTTTTGAAATGTACTTGACAGAGAGAAGCCCATCTGGAAGTGCCTTTGGAAGTCAAGAAAATCTGAGGTGGAGGAAAGATATGACTCACTGGCGTCAAAACACAGAGAAGCTTGACAAGTAATATAACTTTATATTTGATGTGATAGATAGGCTTGTTGGGTCAAATGCAACAAGAAAGTGATTAATTTTAGTGTTAATTTATGTATATGAGACATGAAAATCTTAGAAGACAAAGTGCTTATATTTAAATTTTAAATTTTAGATTAAAAAAGATGTTACGAAATAGTTTCTCATTGTAGCATAATAAAGCAAATTGGTGTATTTTAAAGCACATTTCCCCCAACAAATCCCCTTGGAAAATGTATTCAGCAACTGTTTTCTGAACACATTTTGGTATCACACTAAACGAAATATTTCAAGGAATACATAGTTAGAAAACTAATATTACTTTCTTGGAGGGAAAGGGGAGAACAATACAGATGCTTTGTTTCTAGCCCCAAGGCAAAGTAAGTACACTGACCCTACTGCCAAAACAACCAAAAATGATGGCCAAAATATAAACAATTTCTCTTAAATTCATCAATGACCTGGCAATAAAATAAGGAATGCTAGTAGGACCAAAATAAAGTGAAGGTAGGATTCCTGAGAAGTAAGTGGAACAGGCACTATTTTTTTACACTGAGGGATTTTGCTGAGCAGGGTGAAATTGCTCAAGGCATGGCAAAGCAGAAGGAATAAGAAACAAAGCCTAGTTCCTGCCAAATTGAGGATGCTAATTGGAAACTACTTTTTGCCCTTGCTTCAATCCGACACTCTAAAGAGCTACTATACTTTTAGTGTAAGAGGAAGTAGAAATAAAGCCTTCCCATTGCCTTGGTGACTGCAAGTAAAGTTTCATGGGCTGAAATTTGGCATTCACGAGAGGAGCTAAAATTTTTCTCTTCAGAGTCTGTAATCACAAGTTAGCCTGCAATAGCCTGGCTGGCCTGAGAAACTTTAATTTGACACAGAAGTGACCAGTTCATTCTGGTTTGTCTAGGACTTTCTTAGTTTCAGCACAGAGCATCTCACATGCCAGAGAACTCATCAATCTTGTCCTATCTGAGAATTGTCTTCAGCCCAAGCCTCAGAAGATAAACTTTAAGACATCTTTACTCATAAAACACAAGGAAACAAGGCCCTGTGAGAGACAGTGGAGAGGGAAGCGAGACACTGTACCATATAGATGAGAGTTTGGAATTAGCATATGCTGAATATAATATAAATATATTAAAATTCTTAAGCTTTGCATGAGTGCTTTCTTCCTTTCCTCTGTCTATCTGAATCTCACCACTTCAATTGTTTATTTTCTAGAAATCACAGAGCACCCAGGCACTACACTATTATTACATTGCTTTTGTTTTGCATCCACACACCATCTTCTCTGGGGTTGTCTTCCTAAGTTTTGAGGAATACTCTGGTGTTTTCCTTATTTTTTTTTTTAAACTAGTTATTTTTATATTTCTTTAAAAAATCTCACTAGAAATTTTAAGTATTAAAGTTTGAAGTCCTCTGTTTTCTTCTTTTCTAAATTACTTCTGATAACTCTATTGTGTTTTACCCTTAAATTTTATGTGTACATGTAAATTCATAAAGTATTCTCTGTTGTGGTGGTAATAAAGACCAGAGACTTACAGATCTAAGAGTTTTGAAAGGTATCATTTAATGTTTTAGTACTTTCACTTTGATTTTATGGTTTTTATATATTTATTGCTACAAAAACAAGTTTACCCACAAATATATATGTTGTTGTTGTTAGGTGCTGTCAAGTTGGCTCCGACTCATATCAATTCTGTGTACAGCAGAACGAAACACTGCCCAGTCCTGTGCCAGCCTCAGAATCCTTGCTATACCTGAGGCCATTGTTGCAGCCACTGTGTCAGTCCATCTCATAGAGGGCCTTCACCTTTTCAGTTGAACCTCCACTTTACATGATATCCTTTTCCAGGGAATAGTCCCTTCTGACCACATGACCAAAGTAGGTGAGACGAAGTCTGGCCATTCTCACATCCAAGGAGCCTTCAGGTAGCACTTCTTTCAGGACACATCAGTTTGTTCTTCTGGCAGTCCATGGTACTTTCAGTGTTCTTTGCCAACACCACAACTCAAAAGTGTCAACTCTTCTTCAGTCTTCCTTATTCATTGTCCAACTTTCACATGCATATGTTGTTGTGTTGTTGTTATGTGCTCTTGAGTTGGACCTGACTCACAGCGACCCTTCCTTGGGTTTCCGAGGCAGTCTCACTATGGAAGTAGATTGCCCAACCTTCCTTCCGAGGAGTGGCTGGTGGGTTTGAACCGCCTGTCTTCTGGTTAGCATATGAGGCGATTGAAAATACCATGGCTTGGGTTAGGTGCACCTTAGGTCTTCAAAGAGACATCTTTACTCTTCAGCACTTTAAAGACATCTTTTGCATTAGATTTGCCTAGTGTCATACGTTGTCTGTCAGTTTGTTGGACTGTAGTGGCTTGTGTATTGCTTTGAGGCTGGAGGCTGTACCACTGGTATTTTAAGTACCAGCAGGGTCACCCATGGTGGACAGGTTTCAGAGGAGCTTCCTGAGTAAGACAGACTCAGAAGAAGTAAGGAGCCATCCATTTCTCAAAAAATTGACCAGTGAAAACATTCTGAATAACATTGAAATGCTGTTTGAAAACTTTAGGAATAGCCCTGAAACTGTGTCCAATATAATGCCAGAAAATGAGCCCCTAAGGTTGGAAGGCACTCAAAATGGGACTAGGGAAAAGCTGCCTCCTCAGAGTAGAGTAGATCTTAAAGATACAGAAGGACTAAAGCTTTTGGGACCTCCATTTGCTGATGTGACAAGCCTCAAAATGGGAAGAAACAGCTGCAAACATCCATTAATAATCGGCACATGGAATGTGTGAAGTATGAATCTAGGAAATTGGAAGTTGTCAAAAATGAAATAGAATGCGTAAAGATCGATATCGTAGGTATTAGTGAGCTAAAATGGACTGGTTTTGGTGATTTTGAATCATACAGCCATATGAACCACTATGCTGGGAATGATGAAGAGGAATGGCATTCATCATCACAAAGAATATTTCAATATCTATCATGAAGTACAGTGCTGTCATTGATAGGATAATATCCATATGCGTACAAGGAAGACCGCTTAATATGACTATTATTCAAATTTATGCACCAACCACCAAAGCCAAACACAAGGAAATTGAAGATTTTTACCAACTTATGCAGTCTGAAATTGAGGAAACATGCAATCAGGATTATTACTGATGATTGGAATGCAAAAGTTGGAAGTGAAGAGGAATCACCAGTAGTTTTAAAATACGGCCTTGGTGATAGAAATGATGCTGGATGTTACATGATAGAATTTTGCAAAACCAACAACTTATTCATGGCAAATACTTTCTTTCAACAGCATAAACAGTGGCTGTATATATGGACTTCACCAGATGGAGTACACAGGAATCAGATTGACTACATCTGTGGAAAGAGGCGATGGATAAGCTCACTGTCTTCAGCCAGAACAAGGCCAGGAACTGACTGGAACAGACCATCAGTTGCTCATATACAAGTTCAAGATGAAGCTGAAAACAATTAAAACATGTCCACAAGAGTCAAAATATGACCTTGATTATATACTATATACTGAATTTAGAGACCATCTGAAGAATAGATTTGACACATTGAACACCACTGATTGAAAACCAGATGATGATATTGGGACGATATCAAAACATCATCCTTGAAGAAAGCAAAAGGTCATTAAAAAGACAGGAAAGGAAGAAAAGACCAAAATAGATGTCAGAAGAGACTCTGAAACTTGTTCTTGTACAGAGAGTAGCGAAAACACACACACACTGCCGTTGAGTCGGATCTAACTCCTAATGACCCTTCTTTGGGTTTCTGAGGGGGTATCACTATAGAAGTAGATTGCCCAACTCATATATAGTTATTCTTACATCTTTCATTGTAATTAAAGAATACTTTTATAAGTAGGGAGTGCGTCAAGGTTGTATCTTTTCACCATACTTATTCAACTTGTGTGCTGAGCAAATAATCCAAGAAAGCTGGATTATATGAAAAAGAACGTGCCATCAGGAATGGAGAAAGACTCATTAACAACCTGCGATATGCAGATGACACAACTTTGCTTGCTGAAAGTGAGGATGACTTGAAGCACTTACTGGTAAAGATTAAAGACTACAGTCTGCAGGCAGTATGGATTATACCTGAATATAAAGAAACAGAAATCCTCACAGCTGGTCCAATAAACAGTTTCACAATAAATGGAGAAAAGATTGAAGTTGTCAAAGATTTCATATTACTTGGTTCTACAACCAACATTAATGGAAGCAGCAGTCAAGACATCAGACGACGTATCACATTGGGCAAATCTGCTGCCAAAGACCTCTTTCAAGTGCTGAGGAGCAAAGATGTCTCCTTGAAGACTAAAGTGCACCTAACCCAAGCCGTGGTATTTACATTCCCATCTTATGAATGTGAGAGCTGGACAGTGAACAAGAAGACCGAAGAAGAGTTGATGCTTTTGAGTTGTGGTGTTGAAGAAGAATGCTAGGAGTACCATGGTCTGCTAAAAAGACTAACAAATCTGTCTTGGCCGAAGTGCAGTCAGACTGCTCCTTGGAAGTGCGAATGGCCAGACTTCATCTCACCTACTTTGGTCATGTTGCCAGAAAGAACCATTCCCTGGAGAAGGATACCATGCTTGGTAAAGTGGAGGAAGAAGGAGAGGAAGGCCCTCAACGAGGTAGATTGACACAGTGGCTGCAACGATGGGCTTAGGTAAAGCAAGGATCATGAGGCTAGCACAGGACTGGGTAGTGTTTTGTTCTGCTGTGCATAGGGTTGCTGTGAGTTGGAGATGACTGGACTGCACCTAACAACAACAACAAAATTTATAAATAGCAGTATTCAAATAAAGCATGTTATCACATCCAGTTGTTTTGTTTGTAATGAGTGATTCCAGTCAGACTCTTACTGAAAAGTTAAACTATTTCCTGAGAGTATAAAACATTTTTGGAATGAATACATCAAAAATCCTTGAAATGATAAAATGAATAGTAAGCATTTTGAATGTTTCTTTATCTGAAGCATCCCTAAATAAAAATTCACATCGCACCACCTAGTATCAATGCCATTCAAGATGAAACAAGATGTTTTTCTGTGTTTGCTGCATCTCTGCTTGAAAGCTTAACTTTTGTGGCATTGTGCTATTGCAATAGGGTAAGAAAATATGAATTGGTATGTGAAAAATTATGAATAAAATAAAACATTTTGTAATATTTAAAATGTTGCCTTTTCCTTATTATACTCTTTTGTGTAGGCAGATACTGAAAATGCCTTCAAGGTTTTTCATTTCTATGCATTTTTTAAAAAGTCTTTATTGTAGAGCTATTGCATATTTTTAAGATAAATGTAATTTCTTATATTTTGTATTAGGTCAAGAGCAGAGATTGAACATGAAGCACTGATTGATGGAAACCTGGCAACTGAAGCAAACCTAATCATTTTGGATACCTTAGAGATTGTTGTCCAGGTAAGTAACAAAGAAGATGAATTTAAAGTACAGATTTAGTAAATTGGGGAAGGTGTGGGGGAAAGGATTTATTCAGCCATGTAATTATATGTAAATATCAGTTCCTGTAGTTCAGTTCCAAGGGTTATTTGATTCTCTAACTGTAATTATATATTTAATCTGTTCCCACAACTTCAGCTATTTATTCTGTGAGTATGATTATAAAATCTATGTTGTTGTCCTACTCATAGTGACCACTCCTTGGGTTTCTGAGGCAGTTATCTCTACAGAATTAGGTTGCCCAACCTTCCTTCCAAGGAGTGGTTGGTGGATTTGAATCGCCAGCCTTCTGGTTAGCAGTCAAGTGCCTTAGGCACTATGATACCAGAGCTCCTATAAAATCTATATCTTCCCTTTAAGATCTAGTTATACATTTTTAAATGTCCACAGAGTACTTATAGTTGAATATTCCATATCATACTGTTCTCAACGTGCATGAGCAGCCATAACTACATATAGATGTAACTGGGTTTATTCATTGTCTTCTACATACCACAGCAGTGTTTTAGGCTCTTTTTATATAAGGAGCCCTGTTGCCTAGTGGCTAAAGCACTTGTTTGCTAACCAAAAGGTCAACAATTAGAAACCAACATGCTTTGCAGGAGAAAGGTGTGGTAGTCTGCTTCCGTAAGATTACAGCTTTAGAAACCCTATGAGGCAGTTGTACTGTGCCTTCTAGGGTAGGTATGAGTCAGAATTGACTTGATGACAGTGAGTTTGGTTTGGTTTTTGATTATATATAATTGTCTCATTTAGTGTTCCTAACAGTAGTCATCTAGGTAATACTATTCTGTCAGAAACAATAATGATAACTAATACCTATAAGTTTTCCCTGTCCTGTCAGACTCTGTCCTTAGCACTTTACAAATATTAATTTATTTGATCCTTACATGAAATTCATGCAATTGAAATCATTACTATCCCCATCTGGTAGATGAGAATACTAAGGCACAGAGATGTTAAATAATTGCTCTCAATCACACAGCAAGTATAGAAGCCAGAATGTAAATCAATTACTAAGATCTCCTAGTTGTATTAGTAAAGGTGTCTCATACCAGCCCCTTTCACACCTTTTCTACTACCATCACTGTTCCATTCTTATTTCAAAGCTATTATGATGGCCAACTTTGTAATATTCTTGTTTCTTTCTTCTCTAATCAATTCTGTACAGCCCTATGAGAAATTTTTTCTTAAAATATTTCATAATTCATTACTCTGATTAAAATTTTAAAAATACAAAAGAATATTTCTTGATTACCTAAGGAAAAAAATGGGTCACTCTTCAGACTTTTAAGGCTCTTTATATTTTAGTACTCTATTAATTGGATGATGAGACTTTGTCTCATTGCAAAAACGGCAAGGAGGCCACATGTTCTGACCTCCTCTAATCTCACAAGAGGAAGACAGGATTACCAGCAGTAACCCAAGGCCTATTACTGCAAGGCCAGACATGCTGCCTCCCTCCAGCCCTTTCACCAACC
>NW_006921603.1:12855937-12861904 GCF_000298275.1 Orycteropus afer afer | reverse complement strand
GAGAGTTCTGCCTCCAGGAGGTCTCCTTTAGAGCCTGCAGGGTGGTCAAGGTAGCCAATTATAGCATCAGAACTCTAAGCACCTGAGAGAGAGTGGGCACCTCCCAGAACATTGTTTTGTGCCACTCCCAACAGAAATACTCCAGGTGGACACCTTCAGCAATCAGGAGCTCCTCAGTTGCTCATAGCAAATCCCACCTTGGAGTTTACAAAGACTTATGGGTCGGAAACCCAAGGAGGGGTCGCTATGAGTCGGGGCCGACTCGACGGCACATAACAACAACAACATGGGTAGAAAAGCCACACAAAGTAATTTACTACCCTGCACTCATGTACTTTGGACATGTTACCAGGAAGGACCAGTACCTGAAGAAGGAAATTATTCTTGGTAAAGATTGTCTTTGCAAAAGAGGACAATAAGATGGATCGATACAGTCACTGCAACAGTGGGCTCAAACATCGCAACAATTGTGAGAATGGCACAGGACTGGATAGTGTTTCCTCTGTTGTACATTGGGTCACTGTGAAGTGGAACTGATTTAGTGGCACCTAACAGTAACAGTTGGAGGGGGGATAAAAAGCTAACCAATTAGTTCTAAGCTACGACTACAAACAAAAGTCAGTCCAAGATACGTAACCCAAGATGGTTACTCAAGTTTTGACCGTCATGTTTGCATTTTAGTTGGTGGAAGGGAAAAACAGCAAGGGCAGAGCACATTCATTCCTTTAAGGACATGACCCAGATTATACTTTTTTCTTCCTACCTTTGGTAGATGAGTTCGAATACCCAGCTAAAACTTAGAATTTCCTTTATTGAAGGTTACTGATACACTACTGACAGGCACTGCTGTAGCTACCACTCTATTTCAATGCTTTGTTTCTAGTTATTTTCCATATGAGTCTTGAATCGTCTAAATTCATTTACTTATTTTCCAAGAATACACTTCATGGTTTTTTGCCATTGTATTCTTGTTCCCCTTTTTTTTTTCATATTAAAAAAATACCCATTCTCACCCCACTGCCAGTGCCCTTTTCTAGTCTTACCTAGATCCTGCTGAGTTCCTTTACCTTGAAGTCCTTTTGGTTCTTCATTTTCTGTTTATTTGTTTATACATTCTATATCTGCCTAATCAATCTGCAGATGTAGCTCCATTTTATTTATTTATTTTCAAATTACAGACAGTTTCTGTAACAGAATCCAAAGAGAGCATTCTTGGTGGTGTACTAAAAGTGCTGCTACATAGTATGGCCTGTAACCAAAGTGCAGTTTATCTACAACACTGTTTTGCTACACAGAGAGCCCTGGTCTCAAAGGTAAGTTATTTAATGCCTGCAGTCTTATCAGACTTTGCCTTTTTATTAACATTGTCTAAGATCATTTGATACATTCATTGGTTAGTATAATTAAAAGTTATATAATAACCTAATGCCCTTGAGTTTTCTTCATTTCCCCATTAGTGTCTTCTATTTAGACTTTTTTTGGATCATTTTTAACCCATTTCTGATTTTAAAAAATATATGTAGCAGTTTTGTGTAGTGAAAGACCTGAAATTAATAGCTTAACTTCAATATGGAGGCTTCTCTTGTCTTCCTTTTACCTTGTCCTGTCATTCCTCATTAACTTGGCTTATCAAAGAATTCAATATCTAACCACAATGATTGTTTTCTCTTCTAGAACAACAGAAGAAGGAGAGTCAGGATTAGGAAGAAAGGCAATGTGTGGCTAATAGACTCTTTAAACAGTTGCCTCCTTTGCCATTAGATGAGAATTGAGTGATGTCCAGCTACTATTACTGAACATTTTGATCAAAGATTCTGTAGAAGAATCCTAATCAAAAGAGGAGAAATGCAGAGCAGAATTTCAAATTCTTATGGACTCCAAACTTTCTGGAGCCATGAAGGTTGGATTAACCTCTGAATCTATTGCCCCAAAATAATCTTTAAACCTGAAACCAAAAATTCTTCTGAAGTCTTCATAACCAAACAGTAGATTAGCTTATCTATTAAAAATTGTTTCCTTGAGCATTATACTCTTTCAAGGTCTATATGAGATTTTACTGACAACAGCAGCTTGGCTGATTAGTTAAGAACTTTAAGGGGACTGACTTTATGTTAATGGAGAAGAACACTCAGAAGGGTCAGATTGGTTGCACAACTTGAAGAATATAATCAGTCACTAAATTGTACATGTCAAAACTGTTGAATTGGTGTATATTTTACTGAGTATGTTTTGAACAGCAGCAAGATAAATAAAATTAGGCAAAAAATAATTCAACATATAAGTTGTTCACTTTAAAATTTATCATACAGTGAATAAAAAAGAAAGTACTTGTATTTGTTCAACTGCTTCAAATATTTACTCACTTAGTTTGTTTTGCCTTGGAAATACATGTATTCTTAAATTTTGAAGGTAAATATTTGATCTTATCCTATAAAATGGAAGGCAGCACTGTTTATTAAACTTATCCAGAGAAAATAACTTATATACTATTTTTTCATAATTTTTCCATTATATGTTGAATCCTATAGTAAGTATTTTATACATATTATCTAATCTAAGTTTCAACAACCTCATATAGATAAATATTGTTAGGCCCATTTTGTGGGTGAGAAAACTTGCCTAAAGTCATACAAGCTAATAAGTGTTATAATCAATATTCAACCCAGTCTGTCTGTCTCTGTGATTCTTACTATTAACTATTAGCTAAAATTGTTGCTTAACCATTCTTTTAATTTCTTGGCTATACTGACAAATCTTTAGGTCAGGCTATATTAACATATCTCTGGAACTTTTGCTATCAGTCAATGTTGGTGTTATTTCTTTACAGTTCCCTGAACTGTTGTTTGAGGAAGAGACAGAACAATGTGCTGATTTATGCCTCCGGCTTCTCAGACACTGTAGCAGTAGTATCAGTACAATACGGTCACATGCTAGTGCCTCACTTTACCTACTAATGAGACAGAACTTTGAGATTGGAAATGTAAGTACTTTATCATCACTAAGACTGGATTCATAATGCAAAATAACTTCTGCAGATATCTATTAAATAATTTTCTTTGGGGGCATGGATTTTTTTTTTGTATATTTTGAGTCTAATCTTAGACTGTCTTAATAATTCTCATTCTGTATATATTTTACAAAGGTCCAAATCTCTAATTTTTCTGTTACACTAAAAATAACATATAATAGTCTAGGTTTAGAATATAAAGGTACTTTGAAATATTTAAAATTTTAGTTATTATCCCTAAGTAAAAAGAATGCAATAACAAGGAAAATTAAAGGCTTAAGTATCTTAGTTGATACCATTTTAAGATTGTATGACAGAACCTTTGAAGAGTTCAATTTTTTTAAGTTTTTCATTAATTTTTATAGTCACATTTTATTTTCTGTTTTTGAATCACATGTTTAATTCCTTTATTTTTTTATCATTTTAGTATTAGATTGTTATATACATAAGCAAATAAGGCTATAAATTTACTTGTGATTGCTGCTTTTGATATCTTACTGGTTCTGATATCTCCTTGGTTCTGGTAGTTTTTTCAGTATTCTTATTAATAGAAATTTTGTAACTTCAGTGTGTGTTTTCTCATTAACCCAAGAGTTAATAAACATTTTTATTTTAAAGTTTTTATAATAACTTTTAGTTTAATTGCATTGCGATCATGTAAAGTATGTATTATTTTTCCTTTTTTGTACTGTGGGTATGTATATCTGTGTGTCCAAATATATAATCAGTTTCTAAATACAAGCACTTAAAAGCAAATATATTTTATTAGTTACGTAATTCAGTTTTTCTATACCAAAACCAAAAATACCCAAAACCACTGCCATTGAGTTGATTCCAACTCATAGAAACTCTATAAGACAGAGTAGAACTGCCCCATAGGGTTACCAAGGTTGTAAATCTTTATGGAAGTAGACTGCCTCATCTTTCTCCTGCAGAGCAGCTGGTAGGTTCAAACCACCAACCTTTTTGTTAGCAGCCAAATCTTTTATCCACTGTGCCACCAGAGCTCCTAATTTTTCTCTATCTTTGTTTATTTTTGGTCCTCTTGGTGGATGAGGGAGGAGAATTAAAGCCTACACGTGGATTAATCTGCTCCATTAGGTTTTATATGGTATATTAATATTCATGAGTATTTGATTTATTGATGTTGTTGTTGTTGTTATGTGCCATCAAGTCAAACTCGACTCATAGCGACCCCTCCTTGGGTTTCCGAGGCAGTATCACTACAGAAGTAGGATTGCCCAACCTTCCTTCCGAGGAGTGGCTGGTGGGTTTGAACCGCCAGCCATCTGGTTAGGAGGCATGTGTCTTAGCCACTATGCTACCAGAGCTCCCTTGATTTATTGATATTTGTAACTATTATATTTTCTTATGAATCATTCTCCTTTAGAATTAAAAGGATACTTCTTGGTTTCATTTAAAACTTTTTTTGTGTGTGCCTGAATTGTGCCGTGCATAATAGTAAATTCTTGACCTTTGCTTTCTTTTTAATTTGAACTTACCTCAATTACCTTTGCTCATTCTTCTGTTTTCAACTGTTTTTTGAATAACTTTACTTTAGGTATATCTCTCGTACACAACATTCAATTGAGTTTTGCTTTGTAATCCAGTCTGAAACTTTCATCAAACTTGTTCATACTTGTATTAGATATGTCTTTGAGTTTTGTCCTCTTCCACCTTTTTAAAAAAAATTATGATTATTTTCATCTAGCAATATCTTCTGGGTATAGTTTTTATCATATTTAGGAAAATTTATATTTTTATTGTAATGATTACCTTTATAATCAGAACTTTATGTACTACTCCTGGTCCTCTGTTTCTTAGACCATGCATCCTATATGGGGGCAATGTTGTTGTTACTAGGTGCTGTCGAGTCAGTTTCTTCTCTTAACAATCCTATGTGCAACAGAACAAAACACTGCTGGGTCCTGCTCCATCCTCACAATTGTTGCTATGCTGGAGTCCATTGTTGTAGCCACTGTGTCAGTCCATCTTGTTGAGGGCTTTCCCCTTTTTCACTGACCCTCCACTTTACCAAGCATGATATCTTCTGGCACTAGTCCCTCCTGATAACGTGTCCAAAGTATAAGAGACAAAGTCTGGCCAGTCTTGCCAATAAGAAGCAATCTGGCAGGAATTCTTCCAAGACACATTTGTTTGTTCTTCTGGCAATCCATGGTATATTCAGTATTCTTCACCAACACCATAATTTAAGTGCACAGATTTCTCTTCAATCTTCCTTATTCCTTGCCCAGCGTATGAGGCTTTTGGAAAGACAGTGGCTTGGAGTCTCAGAAAGATGGAGGAGTAGGCAGAAAGACTGCACAGACCCTTTTCAACAAAGAAAAGGGAAACCAATTAACACAGATACAGAAGATAATCCTGGACTCCTGAGCCCTGAAGGGAAGGGTATAGAAGTGGATTAAACTCAAACTAGCAGAAGAATTTGCATGAAAACACCAAAAAAGGAGACATATAGAGCTGCAGCCTGGCAGTGATCCTGATGGCACAGACAGCTTGGATATTGCTGAGTAGTGGTAGGACCTAAGAATTAGCCTAAAATTCAGCCCTGCTAGGCAAGGACTGCACGGAGGACTGCTCTGGTGGTTGGGGAGAAAAAGGAAGCAGCGAAGAGGAATGTAGGCTGAGCTTTGGACTTTTGCCTGTCTGGAGTATGCAGCCATTTTGAATGTTTACAAGCACCTTGACCATTTTGGATATTTAAAGGGACAGCAATCTTCCAGATTCCAGGGACTTAAGAACACGCTTCACTTGCCAGGAACCCAAAGACATTCCAGACCCGGATGACTGGACAGGTGTGACATTCCTCTTGTTACTCATATACCCTACACCCTTTGGTGAACAAAGGTGCAGCCATCCCTCACTACCACCCATCTTCTGGGCTGGCAGGAACTCCACCCCAGTCTGTGTGCTCGGACAGAGCCTAGGTGCCCTGCCCC
>NW_006921603.1:12853138-12854734 GCF_000298275.1 Orycteropus afer afer | reverse complement strand
AACCCCAAACAGGATAGACCCCAAAAGAAAATCACCAAGACATAACATCAGCAAACTCATAAAAACCAAAGACAGACAATCCTGAAAGCAGCACAGGAAAAACAAAAATTTACTTACAAAGGACAGCCAGTAAGAATAAGCTCTGATTTCTCAGCAGAAACCCTGCAAGCGACAAGGCAATGGAATGGTATATATAAAACCCTGAAAGAGAAAAATTTTCAACCAAGAATTATGTACCTGGCAAAATTGTCCCTGAAATATGATGATGAAAATGACAGATTTCCAGATAAGCAGAAACTAAGGGAATATGTTAAAACCAGACCAACCTTACAAGAGATACTAAAGGGAGTCCTTGGAACAGAGGACCAAAAATAGCAAATAACAACCAATCATTAATACACAAGATGACATAACCCAGATACTACAGCTATGGACATATCAAAGTAAAATAAGCTTACAAGATTGTAAACAGGAAACCAGAAACATCAATTGGCAAGTGAGGACAACTACAAACCAAAAAGTGGGAAAATACTGTGTAGTTACAGAACTTCTAAATGGTGAGGAAGTCAAGAGAGTTGCAAGATAGAATGGACTGTTCTGATCTGAGAGAGAAAATTATAAATCACCGGGTAACCTCAAAGAAAAATGATAAGCCTTCACATCACAATAAAAAAGAGGACAAGCATAAATATTCAGCAAATACTAAAACAACAGCAACAATGGAAATGATAACACGGTTTATAAACATAATGAGCTCAGCACAGAAAATAATAATGGAACAAAGAAATCAGGGACACCATGAAAAAACACATAACAAAATGACAACAACCAATTCATACTTGTCAATAATTACACTAATGTTAATGGATTAAATGCAACAATCAAGAGACAGAGAGTTGCAGATTGGATAAGAAAACAAAACCCTTCAATATGCTATCTATACAAATCAAAGCAACAATGAGATACCATCTTGCTCCAGCACTAGTAGCAAAGTTCAGCGTGACAGAAAATAACAAATGCTGGTGAGGATGTGGAGAGATTGAGACTCTCATATACTGCTGGTGGGACTGTAAAATGGTACAACCACTGTGGAAAGCAGTATGGTGATTCCTTAAAAAGCTGGAATTAGAAATACCGTTTGATCCAGCCTTTCCATTACTAGGTATATATCCTAAAGAAGTGAGAGCCAGGACAAGGACAGATATATGCACACCTATGTTCATTGCAGCACTATTTACAATAGCAAAAAGATGGAAACAACCTAGGTGTCCACCAACTGAGGAATGGATAACCGAACTATGGTACATACACACAATGGAATATTATGCAGCCCTAAAGAATAACCTAGAATCTGCAAAACACCCCATAACGTGGATGAACTTGGAGGACATTATGCTGAGTAAAATAAGTCTATCACAGAAAAACAAATATTGTATTAGTCCGTTATTGTAAAAGTCAAGGAAAGGTTTATCTATGGAAGGAAATTTTCTTTGTTGGTTACCAGGGGTAGGAGGGGAGGAGAGGGAACACTGTTAGATACCAGAACACTGGTAGAGATAAGCATTGATTTGGGTGAAGAGAAGGGCAGTGAACCAA
>NW_006921603.1:12821967-12852563 GCF_000298275.1 Orycteropus afer afer | reverse complement strand
TATGTAGGAGATCCTGGATAGAGAGGGAGAACAATGTGGAACAAAACTCAAAATCATTTGGAAAAAAAGGGGGGAGAGTGAGTTTGCTGATCTGATAGAACCTGGTGGAACCACTGAGCCTATGGCCCCTAGCTGCCCTTCAGGTCTGGAATTGAACCCACACCTTTGGCTTCCAGCCAAACAAAAGACAGGCATATGAGCTAAACATTTACCTGAGGTAGATACACTCCTTGGAGAGAACAATCATGGGAGAAAGAGGGGCTTTTTATGCACTGGGAGACCGCTCAGGGGGCAGGAGTGCATGGAGGGATGGACACAGGGAAGAGATAACTATTAGGAAGAAGTGGGAGGGGAGCTGTTGCATTGGAGTAAAGTGTAGTCAATGTCATGAGATAAAATGTGTATGAACTGCTGTATGGAAAGTGAATTTGTTCTGTAAACTTTCATCCAAATCACAGTAATAATTAAAAAAAAAGATCATTTGCATCAGATTTGTCTAATGAAGTATGCCGTTTGACTTCTTGACTATGGCTTCCATAAACATTGATTGTGGATCCAAGTAAAAGAAAATCCTTGACAACTTCAGTCTTTTCTCCATTTATCATGATGTTGCTTATTGGTTCAGTTGTGAGAATTTTTTTTCTTTATGTTGTAGTGTAATCCATACTGAAGGCTTTAGTCTTTGATCTTCATCAATAAATCTTCTTCACTTTCAGCAATCAGGGTTGTGTCATCTGTATATCAGAGGTTGTTGATGAGTCTTCCTCCAATCCTGATTTCTCATTGTTCTTCATATAGTCCAGTCACAGATGATTTGCTCAGCACACAGATTGAACATGTATGATAAAAAGCTTTCCTGATTTTAAATCTTGCAGTATACCCTTGTTCTGTTCAAATGACTGCCTTTTGGTCTGTGTAAGGTTGCTCATGAACACAATTAAGTATTCTAGAATTTCCATTCTTTGTCATGTTATCCATAATTTGTTATGATCCACACAATAAAATGCCATTGCATGGTCAATAAAACACAGGTAAACATCTTTCTAGTTTCTTTGTTTTTAGCCAAGATCCATCAGACATCAGTATTGATATCCCTTATTCCATTCCCTCTTCTGAATCCAGTTTGAATTTCTGGCAATTCCCTGACTGTGTACTGCTGCAACTGTTTTTGAATTATTTCTGCAAAATTTTACTTGCATGTTATATTAATGATAAAGAATTTTTGCATTCTGTTGGACCTTTCTTTGGAATGAGCACAAATATGGATCTCTTCCAATTGGCTTGCCAGGTAACTATCTTCCAAATTTTTTGGCATGAACAGGAGAGCATCTCTAGTACTACATCCATTCGTTGAAACATCTCAGTGGGTATTCCATCAATTCTTGGAGCCTTGTTTTTGCCAGTTCCTTCAGTGCAGACTTATTCTTACTCCTTCAGTACCATTAGTTCTTGATCATATGCTACCTCTTGAAATAGTTGAACATTGACCAGTTTTATTTGGTACAATGACTCTATGCATTCCTTCCTTTTTTTTTTTTTTTTTTTATTTGCTTCCCACGTCATTCAATATTTTGCCTGTAGAATCTTTCAATATTGCAACTCAAGGCTTGAATTTTTTCTTCTGTTATTTCATCTTGAGAAATGTGAGCAAGTTCATCCCTTTTTATTTTCTAATTCCAGGTCTTTGCACATTTCATTATAATACTCTACTTTGTCTTCTCAAGCTGCCCTTTGAAAGCTTCTGTTTTAGCTTTCATACTTCATCATTTCTTCCATTCACTTTAGCTACTATTTGTTCAAGAGCAACTTTCAGAGTTTCTTCTGAAATCGATTTTGGTCTTTTTTTCCTTTCCTCTTTTCTTAATATCCTCTTGCTTTCTTCATCTATGATGTCCTTGATTTCATACCATAGCTTGTCTGGTGTTTGGTTATTGGTCTGTTGGTTTGTCATAGGGTGATGGCTTGCACATTCCTGTGATGCTGGAAGCTATGCCACTAGTTTTTCAAATACCAGCAGTTGTCACCTGTGGTGGACAGGTGTGGTGGTTAAGTTTGTGTGTTATCTTGGCTGGGCCTGATTGAGTGGCTAGGCAGCCGAATGTAGTAAGTCCATTGTAAGTCCCAAGGTCGGCAGAGCATAGCAGGCTGCTGAGCAATGACATGGCTACATGCAGTGTCATAGGCTAAAGACCATTCCCAAGGCTTCTCCCTATATACAGGAAGCAGACCACATCCCAAATGCAGTTACTCAGCTGCTTGTGGTAGATCTACCATGGAGTTGATTGCCAGTCTCATCATGGGGAATAACTACCACTAACTGCCCAGCCACTCAACCAGGCCTAACCAAGTTGACACACAAACATAACTACCACAGGTATGTGGTCTGCTTTCTGTATATAAGAAACAGCTTTGGGAATGGTCTCTAGCTTATGGCATGCTTAAACTCTGCATGTAACCATGTCATTGGTGAGCAGCCTGCCATGCTCTGCTGACCTTGGAACTTTCAATGGACTTGAATTAATGACCTGCCATGTGGTTTGGTAACATCAGGACTGTGCCTTTTTACTTGTCAGTCTTGCGCTTCTCAGCCTCAGCAGCCAGCAGCTGTCTGAGTGAAGAAGATTCAGTCAGCTGGGAGCAGGAGGCAGAGCTGAAACTCAACGTTGAGGGGCTTTCACCCAGCCCCTAGAACCTGACACTTTGAACTCGGACTTAAAGCCTCCAAACTGTTAAGAGAATAAACTCTTGTTTCTTCAAGCCCTCCCATTGGTGGTATATTCCTTTCAGAACAGCACTAGGTAACCAAAACAACAGGTTTCAGTGGAGCTTCCAAAGTAAGAAAGATTAGCAAGTAGGATGTGGCAGTCCACTTCTGAAAAACTTGGCCAGTGAAAACCTTATGAATAACAGTGAAACAATGGCTGATATAGTGCCAGAAGATGAGCCCCCAGGTTGGAAGGCACTCAAAACAGAACTGTGGAAAAATTGCCTCCTCAAAGTAGAGTTGACCTAAATGAGGTGAATGGAGTTAAGCTTTTGGGACCTTCATTTGTTGATGTGGCATGACTCAGAATGAGAAGAAACAGCTGCAAATATCTGTTAATGATTGCAACATGGAATATCTGAGGTATGAATCTAGGAAAATTGGAAATTGCAAAAAATGAAATAGAATGCATGAAGATCAGTATCCCAGACATTGGTGAGCTGAAATGGACTGGTTATTGGCCATTTTTAATTGCACAGTCATGTGGTTTATTATGCCAAGAAGGACAAATTGAAGAGGAATGGCACAGCATACATCTCACAAAGAACATTTGAAGATCTGCCGTAAATTATGATGCTTTCAGTGATAGGATAATATACATACAAGTAGACCAGTTACTACTACTATTACTCAAATTTACACAACAACCACTACAGCCAAAGATGAAGAAATTGAAAAGTTTTGCCAGCTCCTCTAGTCTGAAATTGACCGCACATGCAATCAAGATTCATTGATAATTACTGGTGATTGGAATGTGAAAGTTGGAAACAAAGAAAAGGCATTGGTCATTGAAAAATATGACATTGACAATAGAATGATGCTGGAGATAGCATGATAGAATTTTTCAAGAACAACTATTTACTCATCACAAATACCTTTTTTTCAACAATGTAAATGGCACCTATACATGTGAACCTTGCATGATGGAATACATGGGAATCAAATTGATTACCTCGATGGAAAGATATGATGGAGAAGCTATGTATCTTTAGTCAGAACACAGCCAACTAAGGAACAGACCATCAGTTGCTCATATGAAAGTTCAAGTTGAGCTGAAAAAATTAAAACAAGCCCATGGGAGCCAAAATATGACCTTGATTATATCCCACTTGAACTTAGACATCATCTTGAGCTATATAGTGAAATATAATAGTCTGAAGCTCTGGACAGAAACACAAGCTAAAGACGTAGATCATGTGTTTTGGTTACCTAGTGTTGGAGCTCTGGTAGCATAGTGCCTAAGGCACTTGACTGCTAACCAGGAGGCTGGTGGTTCAAACCCACCAGCCATTCCTCGGAAGGAAGGTTGGGCGATCTACTTCCGTAGTGATACTGCCTTGGCAACCCAAGGAGGGGTCGCTATGAGTTGGTGCCGACTCGACGGCACACAACAACAACAACAACAGTGCTGCTCTAACAAAAAACACCACAAATGGGTGACTTTAACAAACAGGGATTTGTTCTCTTACTGTTTAGAAGGCGAAAAGACCGATTTCAAAGTTCCAAGCTCTAGGGGCTGGATGAAAGCCCCTTGGCCTTGGGCTTCAGCTCTCCCTCTTGACCCCGGCTCACTGGAGCTAGACGTGTCTCTTCAATCAGGCAGTTGCTGGCAGCTGAGGCTAACAAGCCCAAGGTCAAAAAATAAGATGGCACAGCCCCAAGATTACCAAACAACATGTCAGTCTACTAGTTCAAGTCCAGAGACAGTTCCAAGATTGGCAGGAAACATGGCAGGCTGTTAAATGAAGACTCAGCTACATGCAGGGTCCAAGCATGCCATAAAGCTGCAGAGACCTTTCTTAAAATTTCTCTTTATATACTGGAAGCAGACCACATCCCTAAGGCAGCTACTCAGCTGCTCCAGTAGATTCCACCAAGGAGTTGATTATCATTCTCATCATGGAGAATAACTATATCCAGCTGCCTAGCCACTCTAAACCAGGCCCAGAAAGTTGACACAGAACCTTAAGTACCACACTGTGTATATGAAGACAAAGACATGGATGAGGCCACTTGAAGTGTATCAAATGAAAAGGGAGGAGTGTTTTTGGAGGGGTGTACCATATCATTCACAGCAAACTTCTAAGTTCTTATATCCCCTAAAATATAAAATTTGAATATGTATATTCTATTACTTTTGAAAATATATTTTGCTTAGAATGGTATTTTTCATAGTCTGTTAACCAAGAAGAAAAGTAAGCTTTTTTCTTTATGCTTTTATTATTTTACGTATTGACCTGATAAATTTCTCTGTTACAGAACTTTGCCAGGGTTAAAATGCAGGTAACCATGTCACTTTCCTCATTGGTGGGCACATCTCAAAATTTTAATGAAGAATTCTTAAGACGTTCTCTAAAGACTATTTTGACATACGCTGAAGAAGATCTGGAATTGAGGGAAACAACATTTCCTGATCAGGTCAGAAATTCTACTTTCCAGATTGTTAAATCAAAGTTTGGTTTTTATTGGATGCGCCTGTATTTCTTTGTCAGTCTACATACCATGCTATAGATAAAACGGAATCTTTTTTCTTTTTTCAAATAAGGAATCCTTCCTTCTTGGAATAGTTAATATCTTTGGTGTTTGATTTTTTGCATTTGTAACAAGTGTAACAGTAGACTTAGACAGTAACAGATAAGCACAGGTTTGTGATGAAACTATTACAGTTTATTAATTACAATAATTTGTCTTAAAAAGCTAAATTTTCTATAGTCTCCCTTTTAGTAAATCATAACTATATAAGAAAAATTTCCTTATGCATTCTTTTCTTATTACCCCTCACTGCCATCAAGTCAATTACAACTCGTAGTGACCCTGTTTGGGTTTCCGAGGTGGTAAATCTTTACGGAAGTAGATTGCCCAGTCTTCCTTCCGCAGAGTGGCTGGTGCATTTGAACTACCAACCTTCTGGTTAGCAGTCAGATGCCTTAGGCATTGCACCACCAGAGCTCCTTTGTTTCCCCTATATCCCTATATTTTTTTCTACCTGTAAGTCTATTTGCTTTTAGGTAAGAGAACTGAAAAAAAGTCTGTTGGTACATTTATATAGAATTCCCTGTCCTTCACCAGCCATATCCCAATATACCCATGCTTTGTAGAGCTGTATTAATACCATATTGTTAGTCTTGAAATACTCAGATGCTTATCTGAAATATCTCCCAAACTAATTTAATGATTAAGAATGAATGACAATTTAAGAACATTTTTCTGTAATTCTCTGCTGTAGGTCCAAGATCTTGTTTTCAATCTTCATATGATTCTTTCTGATACTGTTAAAATGAAGGAACACCAGGAGGACCCTGAAATGTTGATTGATCTAATGTACAGGTAACATTTGTTTGATTCACTTACACCTTATATTGTGGGGTTTTAGTAAGACATAAAGAAAACATTTGATTTAAAAAAAAAAATAGACACACAACAGTTTTTTAAGTGATTTTTCTAATGGAAGATTGAAACATCAAAATGAACTTTTTATAGACCCTCTGTGCTGCTACTTCTTTTAGGAATTATGCATGAACTATTCAGTGTGTTTGCTAATTATCAAAAACAAAAAGATTTTTAAAAATCAAAACACACATTTAAACTCTGGCTTCCTGGGCTCCAGACTTAATACAAGGCCACAAGACTGTATTTTAAATGTGAAAATCAGTTTTTTAAGAAGAAAATACAGTATATATGTGTTTTAACAGAACATTAATTTTCCTGATTTTAAATATATCTAGAGGTTAATGCTTCCAGGGCATATTTTGAGAAATCGTATTCCTTTTATATCTTGGCAGGTTTAAGTAAAACTTGAGAATTATTCTTTGCCATATGACTCTTTCTAAAATAATTTTGGAACTCTTTAAAGGCATAAGTAAAATAATTTGTTCTCTTATAATAAAGATTATGTGATAAAACAGCCTTTTTTATAAGTCCCCCTTTTTTCCCTTGAGTATAAATCTTGTCTATATTATCATTATGAAAACTGGAATTTCTGAACTTTTTCTCATTGTTTCTTTAGTGGCCAGAGTTTTAATATTGCATGTTTCTTTTTAACTTGTTGATTTTTCAAAGTGGTATTATCTGTCCCATGGGCCTACTATTATTTCTCTAAGCATGCTCAAGGACATTTTCATACTGCTCTAAAACTTATCGTGATAGTTTGTATGCAGTAGCAAGCCTTTCTAGTTAAACACTGAACAAACCCCTTTCAGCTTGGGAAGCAAATGCTAATGAGAAGAATTTCTGTTCTAATTAGAATTGCCAAGGGCTACCAGACCTCTCCAGATCTTCGGCTGACTTGGTTGCAGAACATGGCTGGCAAACATTCAGAACGAAGCAATCATGCTGAAGCTGCGCAGTGTTTAGTCCACTCAGCAGCCCTTGTTGCTGAATATTTAAGCATGCTCGAAGACCGGAAATATCTTCCTGTGGGATGTGTAACCTTTCAGGTAGGAATCTACCAGATGTACATTATTAAATCAGGTATGTTCTTTTTTTGTTCTTGACTTTTTCTCACTGCTGGTTAGATTCAGTCAGTTTGTCAGGAAAACATAAGAACTTAATGTGATGCTTCACAAGATGAATTAACATTTCACTATTAATTATCTTCCAGTTTCCTACTGCTGAATTATCAGTGGCATGTATAGTTATTTTCTCTGCCTTTATTACTTTGTCATCAGTGATAGATTTTATAGCATCTGTACAAAGATACTATATTCAAAATACCGAGAATGAGAATATAGTAGAGACTCTTAATTGGCTTTAACTTAAGCCAGACACCAGATAAACCAACATGCTCCATTCCCCATATAAAATATGCTAATACCATGCTTCATAGGTGATACTTTATTCCCTAGTAGATTTATGTACATGCCTCTTATCCCACTAACTAAATTCTTTGCTTATCTAGAACATTTATGCTTTTCTCTAACACCTATTAACCAGGTTTGGAAAATTTTAAAATTTAATTAAATATTATGTCAACTGATGAAATAAATAGGAGTACAGAAAGCAGACGAGTTGTTTCTCTAAATTTTAATGTTTTGCAAAGATGAGTCTTCAAATGATAGCTGTTAAATTAATCTTGGGCAGGGCAAATATAAAAGACTAATGAAAATCTAGGTGATTTAAGTTTTCACTCTGTTTTAAAGAAACCAAAACTGGAAATCTTTAATGAAGGTTCCATTATGCATATTTACTCAAGAAAAATTACATGGAACTCTGGTCTGGAGATCTTCACACAAAAGTTGACAAATGACTGTACAGCAACTGTAAATGTTCATGTTAAAATGTTTAAGATATGTATGTATCATGCCTTTTTTAGAAATAATTGTTGATTCCAAGCTCTCTGAGTAAAAAGACTTTGATTTTTAACTGAGATTTTTCTTTTCTTATTTTTCCATTAACTTTATGTATAATGTTAGGCAAGCCAGAAGACCATTTTTGTACTTTAATTTCCCTCATTGAAAAGATAAGTAAATCTAGAGAAAGAAAACGCTTTACAAATCTTCTTTAATGTCCTGTATCATATCAGTTTTTTTCTTATCATATAATTTTTCTTAATTTTCTTTCTCACAACGTTTTATTAATGGAAAAGTTACCTGGGCAGTATTGTTCCCATTTGGCGATTCATCTTTTACCTTTACATCAAATAGCATTATTATTATTATTATTACTTTTAACCTACACTGAGAGTCATAATTTATCTTCAGTTACATCTTTCAATACATTTTTCATGCTAGGAGAGTATTGCTATTTTACAATTTTTCATTTTTTTTTTCTGCTAGAATATTTCATCTAATGTTTTAGAAGAGTCTGCAGTCTCAGATGATGTGGTTTCTCCAGATGAAGAAGGTATCTGCTCTGGAAAGTACTTTACTGAGTCAGGACTTGTGGGATTACTGGAACAAGCAGCTGCTTCTTTCTCCATGGTAGATAACTGTTGTTAATTCTCCTTCCAGTTTCATACCTCTGAATTACCAGTGACATGTGTATTTATGCTCTCTGCCTTATGACCCTGCTTTACCATTAAGATACTTTTCTGTGGGTACCTTAAGTTCCTTTCTCTTTAAATTCATCATTTCTTAAACCTTTTTTTCTTAATAGCTATCATTTTCCCATTGTTTCTCATTTCCTTGTTTATGAAATAGCATTTATCTGCAACAGATATTTTATTGATTCACAAAACTTTCACCACCAAACATTTTCTGACATTTTAAAATGAAAAAACAAAACAAAATGGAAAAATTCTGGGTAATTTAGGTTCCTGTTTGGATGGATGAACATGGCTCTGTGGCTCTAGAAATAGAGATTGTCCATTGGATGAAAGAGAGGATCTTTTGAGTGCATTGCCGTGGTGCCCAGGAAAGTTGTGGCCACTCATCGCATTGGTTGCTTACCTACTGTATTAGGTATTTAGGCCTGGAGCTTACTGTCAGGAGTTTAATGAACTATATCCTGGATCACTTGCCTGACCTTCCTTACCATCCCCCAACCTTTGTACTTGCCTCATTTATATGTCATCAAGAGATGCAGTCTGGTGAAGCGTACTCAAGGTATATATTAGAGAAAGGAAAGATAGCTATGGCTTACCTCCTTGAACCATGGTGAAAGGGTTACCTATGTTCTCTTTTATGATACATGTTCAGTGTCCCAACATCAAAGTTTAATAGACAGTGAAGTTCATGTAGGATAAGAGGAAGCTTGAAGAATATGCAATCCTGCCCTCTTTCCCAATGCTCTACTACTGGAAATGAGTTGTTTCTTCCCCTTGTTATTACCCCTAACCTGGAGTATATTTGTTAATGGCATAGATTCTGAAGCCATACTGCCAGAGTTCAAATCCCACCCCTGCTGCCTTAGTAGCTGTATCACTTTGGGTACCAGTTAACATAGTAACTCCTCACTTTTCTTCCCAATTAAATGCATTTAGAAATAGTACGTACATCACAAGATTGGTGTCAGCATTAAATGAGTTAATATATATAAAGTGGTTATCGCAATGCCTGACTTGCTAACTTAATGCTCGGTTTGCCATTATCATCATCCTCATCATTATTGTCACCTCAAACCATCCCATTTAAATATAATGATTCTGAAGCTATAAACATGTTTTTCCAAACTTAAAATGTAAGATACTGGTACTCTTAAAGTTTCTTGCCTCTTGAAGACCTTGATTGTCCTAGTTTCTCCCCTAGATTTCTGCACTGTGAGTTTTAACTTAACTGGTCTGAACTAGCAGGAGAAGCTATGTTTTGCTGTTTATGGACTATTTTAATAAATATATATTGTATGTGTGTGTGTGTATGATTTTAACAGTGCAAAGTAGTGAATTTAGATGGGAAACACTGTTCTGGGTTATAGAATGAACTCAGCTGCTAACTGAAAGCTTGGAGGTTTGAGTCCACCAAGAGACATCCTGGAAGAAAGACCTGGTAGTCTACTTTAGAGAAATCAGCCATTAAAAACTATGGAACCTGGTTCTACTTTGACACATGTGGGGTCATCATGAGTAAACATTGACTTGATGGCAGCTGGTGGTTTATAATTATAGATCATATTCTTTTCTAATTAATCTGTTTAATCTTAGTGAAAATAATTCCTGGGGCGTTTTAGTTACATTTCATTACTACAGCTATATTATTGCTTAAATTTATTCCTGTCATCTGATGAGGAAATGTAAAGATATGATGGTTTCCTTGGGAAAATATGTTTGCTAATTTGTGAGGCAATGGGAACTCTATGACTTTTGGACAACATCTCTCTCTTCCCTTGCTACATCCATCAATTCATTATTAAGAATTAGGGAGTGGAGCAGTAGTACAAACACATCTGTTGTTATGTGCCGTCGAGTCGGACCCTACTTATAGTAAACCCTCCTTGGGTTTCTGAGGCAGTATCACTACGGAAGTAGATTGCCCCATCTTCCTTCCGAGGAGTGGCTGGTGGGTTTGAACTGCCAGCCTTCTGGTTAGCAGTCAAATGCCTTAGGCACTATGCTACCAGAGCTCCCACAAACACATCTAGTCCATGACAATCATTAGCCAACCACTGGCCAGCTAGAAGAAAATAATGATGGCTCAAAATCTCTTCAAGTTTGAAGATCAGTGATTTCTCCACAGATTTCATAATTTGAGGAATGTCTATACCAATTTATTATTTCAGAAAAGTAAAGGATTTTGGTTTGTTTATAATTTTAAATTTGATTTTGATTTTCCAGGAGGCCACAGGTTATCTGATTATAGGAGAAGTTGGTATTTGTGACAGTGTAATAACTGGATTTTATTTCTCTGCTTAAAATTGATCTCTTTAAAAATTTGTATGCATGTATATGTATATATGCATATATCCATCTATACAGAAGAGAATATACATTCTGCAAACTTTTTTTTTTAAATTAAGGCTTAATGAAATTAAAACATTAGTGTTTCCACAATTTTTTTTTTTTTTTTGGTCCTATTGAAAAACCTTCAGTGGTATTGTCTTAGTAGAAATGTTGTGAATTTATAAATTGTAATTATTTTACTTTCTTATTGATGCAAAAGAAAGCAACATCTTACAAAAATTATTCTTATAGGCTGGCATGTATGAAGCAGTCAATGAGGTTTATAAAGTACTGATTCCTATTCATGAAGCTAATAGGGATGCGAAGAAACTATCCACGATTCATGGTAAACTTCAAGAAGCATTCAGCAAAATTGTTCATCAGGTAATGATTCCAATTTATAGCTTTAGTATAAATGACAAAAAGTGTGTGAAAGCCTGGATGTTGCTTCTACTGATGTCAAACTCGATCCCCTGAGATGAACATTTTAATCAGATTATTGATGAGCAATGTAAAAATGATGGTTCATGATCAAAGCAAGACTTATTAATACAAAATGGATTTACTTGTAGTAGATTATGATCATCATAAACTTTTCACATAGCCCTCTCCTTTTTAAAGATTATTATTGGTTAGTAAATTTTTTTAAATTATTAGATGGTTTTTGTTTCTCTGTTGGTTATAATTCAGAATCTGATTTTTAAGTTGATTTGTATTCCTTTGCTGTCAAAAAAAGTTTTAGTATTTAACTTCTCATTAAAAGATGAGAAAGTTTATAAATTCCTAATATTTCTAATGAATTCAACTGAATTTTAACTTTTTCCTAGATGTTGCATTCAGTTGGTCTTTGATATATTTCTAGTATGAAAAACACTTAGTGAAAATAATGAATAAAAAGGTTCCTCTGTGTATTTGATTATAATGATATGATTCAGTATTTGATTTTCATAGTTCATTATGGAATCCAAGTATTATCACCAAAATTAAAATTAAACTAAACTGGTTTAAAAATTAATTGGGTTACTAGCAAATTATTTCCCTGAAACTCAGTCTTTGGCTCCATTGAAATACTGTGAAATAATCCTGTTGAGCCTTCTCTTTCTCTCTTTCCTATCCCTTCCCTGCAGTGCTGCTGCCATTATCTAAAAGGAAGTGGAGTACTGATTATTCACTTCCATATTCAGTGCTAGTCCAACTTTATTGTCTCTCAGCTTAACCTCCCCTTTCTTGCCGTGGGCTAAGCTTGTTCTAGAAGAATTGATACAATCTGAACAACTAACAATCTTAAGATAGGGCTACTATACTGCTAAGCCAGAATTTTACTGCCATCTACTAAAATAGTGAAGTTGCAAGAGATTTATTAGGTTTCATGATCATAACAGGTGATCTTTTTATAATCAATTATATGTGCACTGTGAAAGAAACCTCATCCCAGCCTCTGTAGCTCTAAATAGAAAATGATATATGTCAGGTCTGAAAAGTTGAGAGTTATTAGTTTCTAACGAACTTTTATTCATTTGTGTTAATGGCACTTGAGCAAAATTGCAATTTGTATTCCAGTTTAATCTGGTTAGTTCAGTGATGTGCAATTAACTTTAGAGATCTAATGCAGAAACGGAGCAAGCAGCTGGCTCATTCCTCAAAATTTGTATTTACACTTCTTGAAATATTTTAATGGTAAAAGTATAGCTACTACATTTTGAACAACAAATTTATAAAATCACAGATTTTAAATGAAAGAATATGGTGTTTGAAGTATCCTGGTGCCTTTTATTCATGGAGAGTAATTTGTGGTATATGGTACCTTATACTACTGAACTTCCTTTGGCCTTTTTGTTCTTTTTAAACAGTTTTTTTTTTTTTTTTATGACTTGCCCTTTTTTTACTTTTTATTATACAGAGTACTGGCTGGGAGGTAGGTAACATTTTAGTTAGTTCAAGACACTAATAGATTGATTTGACCAGATTTCTTATGCCAATGCTTTGCCCACATGTGCTAGCTGTGGGCGTTCTGTTGCTATCTGCTATCAACTGAATTCATTAACCAAAGAAATTTTGTTAAAATACTGTAAGTTATTTTAAGAAATTTATTATTAAGAGGTTGTAGGCAGTGCATGGAAATCGATATGTTACACTAATGAGATTCTTTGGTAAATGAGCCACTTTGTCATCACTTCAGTTTGTTTTTATCCTTTAAAGCATTTTCTTTCATCAACATTTACACACAGATTTCTTTTTTTAACCATGTTGTCTCACCTCATCGTACAGAGGTCGATTTATGTGTTATTGCTCAGAGGTGCAAACAGAAAATACTGTATTTCATCTATTCTAAGATGCCATCAGTTGTAAGATGTACAATTTCATGTAACGCTAAGAAAAAAGAAAAAGTCCCATGTATTAAACAAGGATATCCTTTAAGCTGAAAGATGAATACCAATTACAGGGATATTAAAATGTGGTAAAAATTGTGTATCTTAGAATTGATAAAATACTGTGTTAATTTACATTTACTTTTCTTCATCTTGAGTATAAGCTCTGCTGAGGAAAGAAATTCACTCTTGGTCATTTAAATTGTGTTGGGGGAGAGGATGAAGAACTTCAGAGAATTTGAAATTTAATTTGACCTCATAACAGTTTTTAAAAGTATGTTATTGTTTAATGAAGACTATCTGTGCTTTCTTTCTTATAGTAGTTAGGCTGGAAAAGTTATGTATAAATCAGATCTTATTTGAAAAATACCAGTTGATTACCATAGCTTAAAATTTTTTTGTAAAGGAAGAGAATTCTATAAAATATGCCTTAATTTATTTTAATGAGGTAAACCAAAGAAAGTATTACTAAATCAGGTTTGTTTAAAACTAGGTATATTTGCAAAGTTGTCTGCTTTGCCTCTCACTTTTCAATTAGGTTTGTAGTGATTCAATGCTTAGACTTCATCTGTCTGCTTTTCATAGCAAACCTTGTTTGGAGTCCCAAAGAGAAAAGATTAGGAATAAATGTTGCTATTGAGTTTATTTCATTTCTGAATTAGTACTCACCTTTTGCTTTTCTTCATATGAAGACAGTGCTTTTATATCTATCTTACGTCTCCAGATTAAGTGTCTGTGACCTTATTAATATGTAAGCACTCATTTCTATGGCCCAATGAAAACTTTGTAAAGGGACTTCCCAAGATTTCCTATGAGTGATAAAGTTCCTTATGGATTTCCTAACATGAAAAAGAATTAGCTGAGAATTAGGCATAAAAGAATATAATGAAACCTCTGAGCAGTTTATTAGTAGTCTGCTTGATGCTAAATCGACCCCTGAAAGGTATAATTTTCACTGGTATGACATTAATATCATTCTGTCATCATGTGTATTGCATGGTAAAAGCTGCACAGACTTTATTTTCTTGTTTATATTCGTGTCACTACCTTTTACTGGGACTTTAGCTTTATAGCTGCTAAATTTGTTGCACGCTTATATTTTGCTTTTCTCTTGTAAAACTTTAATGGATGCTTGCATTTTAAAGATGTGTTTGCTACCATTTGCTGCTTATTTGTTTTGAAATTTTCCTAATTAAAATGCTTTCTGTTTTCTCTTCTCTTGCCCCTGGTTGCTGACCCTACTCCCTACTTTTACTATTGTCTATTGTGGTAAGTTCCTACCTTGTGAATATTTTTCTTTTTGACTCTGTATAAACTCCAGTAATTTCATTTTATCTAAAAGCTATGCCAACAAATTTCCTAGGATTCTTATAGAACTCTTACTGGATTGAAATCCAGTGAGGATAATTTACTCATTGTAGAAAGGCTTCTTGAATTGGTAACTTACTTTCTGACTTAGAGGAAAAGCTTTCCTTGGCTTATATAATAGCAGTGTATTTCTGCATTTGGTACAGATTATTTGAGTTGGCAAAGCTTTGTAGGTGTGTGTGTGTGTGTGTGCGTGTCTGTTCATGTGCACACGTGCATTTGTATGCACACATGCAAAATATAACTCTAAAACTTAGTGCTTACCAATTTGATAAGTGTTTTACCATGCAAAATAAACAAATCATGAACCTTTCATGAATCATGGTGGCTATTACTTGCTCTGCCAGTTTTAGTTCCTTAATAGCTGTCTAGTGTTCACTTTTATTATTTCTCTTTATTAAAAGCCCTTTTGTTATTTTGAAATAATAGCAAATAAAGTATATTTTAATAATTTCTATCTTTTTATTGTATTTTTAATTATTTTTTGAAAAAAGACAAATGTTGAATTTCTATATGGAAAGTTTTTAGAACCATTTCATACTTTGTGTATGTATTTTTTTGTTTTAAAAAATACGTTTATTTATCAAATAGTGATGGATTTTATAATCAGAAATAGACTAATACAAGTTTAAATTTTTCAGAAAAATTAGTCCTTAAATATTAATAACAGGTAACAGTCCTTTGATACTGAATTTTTTTTCTTTCCTGAAAGATTACAATATATTTCTTCAATGGGAATACTGTCATCCTAGTAGACATGTCTCAGAGTTTCTAGAAAGCCTAGAGAAGATGAGCTTAGCTTTGTTGATGTTAACTCTCTCTTCTGAGTAGCTAAAGAAATGTGGGGTGTCCTAACCCTTGAAATTAAAGTCATTCAAAATGACTAGGTCTTATCTCTTGTCATTGAACTGGATGGACAGGAATATGAACCAGTATTTTAGTTTTTATATGATCAGAAATACTGACCATACTTCTTGCTTACTGACCTCTCTTGAATTCTTACATGATTTAGTACACACTAAAGCTGAAAGAGATAAAGTAACTTATCTGAGCATGTAAAAAGTAAAGCAGAATTAGAAACAGCAAATTAAAATTGGGGGGTTGGGGCTTTGAAAGCTAGGTATGAAAAAAAATTCTAAGAGTATAGCACATAATTAAGGAGTGTTGGTAGAGCATTGGTGAAGTGCTTGGCTGTTAACTGAAAAGTCGATGGTTCGAACCCACCAGCCACTCCATGGGAGAAAAGACTTGGCAATCTGTTCCCATAAAGATTACAGCCTGGAAATCTTATGGGGTAGTTCTACTCTGTCTTATAGGGTCACTATAAGTTAGAATCAGCTTGATGACACAACAAGAGCATAATCAGAAGTATTTTGAAGCACTTACATGGAATCCTGTGATATTCTAAAGAAGAAATGAAAACTGTAGATATGAAATAAGGTGCTCTGGTAGTATAGTGGTTAAGGCATTTGGCTGCTAACCAGAAGGTCGGTGGTTCAAACCCACCAGCTACTCCATGGAAGAAAGATCGGGAGATCTGCTTCCGTAAAGATTTATAGCCTTGTAAATCCATTGGGGATTTCTGTGAGTCAGAATCAGCTTGATGGTACTGAATTTGGAGTTCTGAGGTATAAAACAACCAAAAGCCTTTCTCAGGAAGATGAAGTTAGATTTGAGGAAAATACAGTAAGTAGGAAGAAACTTACTATTTCTAGAAAGAGATACTTTCCAGTTTTTGGTGAGTCCCTGATAATTGGTATAAACTTAGGACTGAGCACTTGATGAGATATGCCATACATTTCATGTTCTGCCCCTTTGAAGAGAAAAAGATATGGAAATTTACTCCTACATGATAGTAAATATGACTTTTTTTTTTCCCCTGGACTAGGATATATAGTAGTCAAAATTGAATTTCTGATAAGAAGTGGAGTAGGATATATCTTAGAAGAATCTTTACACTGGAATATACAGGAAGGAGATGTAAACATGCAGAAACAATTACAACAGAGAAACATGCTGTAATACAGAGAAAGATACAAACCACAGGGAAAGAGATACCCAGTAATTATTAAGGAAAAACATCAGAGAAGTAGAAGGTGGTTTGAGAAATCATACTAAATATCCTAGTGTGTGCGTGTAGAGCAGTAGTGTGTGGGAAGCATTCAGCTTAATTTAGATCTTAGATTCAGGTGTTAAATATTGTGGTTGAACTCTCACCTTCACCAATTACCAACACTGTGACCCTTGGGCAAGTTATGTTTATGCATTTACAAAATGAGGATGAAAATTATGGAATTTATAAGGTTGTGATAAGAATTGACAGTGTATGTAACTGATTAGCTAATATCTGACATGTAGTAAGTACTCAAAAAATGTTGGAGATCATTATTTTTGTTGTTACTATGATGGTTATCATCATTATTATTATGACTACTATTACATAAAATCTTAACACAATTTGATTGATAAAATCCAACATGTGTTCCAAAGTTGGGATCTGTAACTGATAATGAACCAGTAAAGCTGAATGTGCTCTTTAAGAAGAATAGATCTAATAATAGATTGCCTATATGGAACTCAGTTAACTTGAAGAAAATATAGTGCACAACATTTGGGTGAGAATAAATGATGTCATTGTGGAAATACACAACTAGCCCAACAGAATGTTTCTTACTAAATAAAGATTACAAAACTAGAACTTTCTTACTAAATAAAGATTACAAAACTAGAACAGACTTCAGCAATTTAGAGACATGTTAAATGGATTTGCACAAACCCTTGTGGCAGCGTAGGTAAGAGCTTGGCTGCTAACCAAAAGTTCGGCAGTTCAAACCCACCAACCTCTCCACTGAGGAAAGGTGTAGCTGTCTGCTTCCATAAAGATAACATCCTTGACAATACTGTGGGGCACTTCTACTCTGTCCTACAGGATTGGTACAAGTCACAAATGACTCAGTGGTAACAGGTTTAGGGTTAAATGGATTTACTTGTCTGAGACACGTTCCATTGCCCAGAAGATTGTAGAAGCAATAAATAAAACTATTAGGGAAGAATAATAATCTGAAGTATGAGAGTAATGTGAAGTTTAGAAAGAATTCATAATAGCAAAGCAAAGTAATGCTAGAGAAACATAAAATATTATTGGAAAGTGTATTTTTTTCCCTTTAATTCAAAGGAAAAAATGATAATCATTCTGTGGTCCAAAACTGAAGAAGAAATAAAGATGAAGCTATGTTTTGCTAAAAGATGTGATGATGTGATTATCATGACCTGCATAGGGCCAGTAAGTAGTTCCACGCTAGAAAACTTTTTCTCAATTTTAAGTAAATTTACTCAAGCCTTAGCCTTCCCACTTCTCTAGCCTCCTCCCTTACCACTTCCTGTCTCATTCAGTACACACACAAATGTTCATTTGAAATTCCAGTAGTGTCAGACTCCTCTCTGACCTTATCTCCTCCTATTTTCTCCCGTTGGATACTCAGCTGCAGTCACGCTGGCCACTCTCCTTTTCCTCAGATACATTAAGCAGGCTCCTGCCATGGAGCCTCTGCACTGGCTATTTCCTTTGCCTGGAATGCACTTCTCTAGATTCTCCTGAATACCCATAACTAACTCTCTCATCTCTGTGCCTTTGTTCAGATGTCACCTTGATGAGACCTACGCTAATCCTCTCTTCAATTGCTACCTCCTCCCAGGCCTCCTGATCTTCTAAATACACACAGCAGGATTTAGCACCCTCTAACATACTAATTAATTTGCTTACATATTTTTGGTTTATTATGTCCTAAGATGTAGGAGTCTTTTTTTCTTCTGTTCACTGATTTATCACAAATGCTACAACAGTTTGCTGACACATAGTAGGCACTCAGTACATATTTATTGAATGAATGAATGCTTTCCTTCACATACATTCTGTTTCATGACCTTATATCTTATTTTTTTTTCCTCCTCTGCTGAAATGGACTTTCCTTCTCTCCACATCACTTGGCCAATTCTTTTGAGTTATAGGACCCTGTTTTTGTGTCACCTCTTCTGTGACCCGCTTCTATCAGGATTTATCGTTCCTTTCTTGATACTTTTTGTTTTGTACGTACTAATAAAGCACATACTGTAATTATTTGAACATATATCTAACTTTCTTCAGTTCCTTGGTAGTAAAAAAAAAAAGTCTTACTTATCTTCATTTTTCTATTACTGAGGATAAAGAATGAGTAACACATACTAAGTACTCAATAAATTTTTTCCTTGAACTGAATGTCAATATGCGAAAGGATGTAAGAAGAGTTTAAAATGGCTGCTCAGTAACTATTTCAGTTTTAAGCTACATTAATAAAATTCAGTATCTGATCCAGGGAGCCAGTAAACCCACTGATACCTTCACAGATTGGATCACATCAGCAGTATTGAATCCGTTTCTGGGATATACCACACTTTAAAAAGTTAATATTGACAAACTAATAAAATGCAAAGAAGATAGTAATTCCTGTCATGTCAGGATTGGTAGAGAACAGGAAAGCTTAGCTAATGGAAACAAATTTTAACCTGTCTTCAATTATTTGAAGGCCCATGATGTTAAGAAATTAGTAGTATATACTATAGTGTTTTAAACTGAAAACCTCTGAAAGGGTTACAGCCTGAATAATATTTTAATATTGGCTGTTTTTAAAAGTAGCAATGTATGTATGTATATGACATTTTGAAAATGAAAATAACAAATTACTAATTTTCTCAGATTGCCTATGCAATTACTCCATTCCTTGATTATGTCAAATTTTACTGTTACGATACTGTTCTATTGGCTTATTGATGGCTTAATTGGAATTTTGGTTGAATCCATCTGGAGATTTCATTCATTGTGGAAATCAGTTAATCATATAGCTTATTGTTAAATTTTGAAATAAAATAATTGTGGAAAGTGTGTGTGTGGATGTGCACGCACATACACACGTTTTAGATTACAAACCTCCAGTTTCTTTAGTTCCAAAGACATTTTTCTTTAAAACTTTACTTCTACAAATAAGACAAAAATATGGAGGGTTTTTTTTGTAATCACTGTACTCTTTAATTTATTATAATCTCTCGAATTAAGGATCAGTTTCCTGTTTTGCTTAATTACCTGTAACATGTTTGGCTTATTTTACATAGGCTTTCCCTTTCCAAGAAAGAACTCATACTGAAAAAATAAAGCAGATTAGACGTAAAGAGAATTTAGACTTTTAGAAATACTTATGTGTGTCTGTGTATACAGGAGCCACCACAGAGTTCTTCTGAAACAGCTCTGCATCTATCTGAGTTTAAGAATTGTGTAAAACACTTCCAGATATTTTTCTTTATTGAAAAGATTTGTCTTCAAGTTCTTTTTGTGAGAGTTAAGGTGACTGTAGTGTAGTTTGTCCTTGAAATGAATATGTGGTTAATGCATGCAGTGGGTGGTTTGGGAGCTTTAGACTAACCAACTCATCTCAAAAAATTTTTATTATCTTTCATTTGTACGTTTTTTTTTCCTTTCTGCTAAGCTTGTAGTTACTTTTCCACACCTAAATATTTTTATAAGCAGAAGGATACAGATCATAGATTTTTTATGCTTTAGTGCTTCTGAAGGGTCTTGGCATTTAGCGATTGCCTACTTTACGCTGGGTGCTGTGCTTGGCTCCTAATTTTTATGAGGTCATTTTGCTTATGTAAATATATTACATAAAGGCTATTGCTAACCAACAACAAAAAAGTTAATGTTGTTTTTAAAATTTAACTTTATTTCTTGTGCTCTCATTTTAGAACAGTTAAAATATAGTGCATGTTATTCCAAAAATCATTTTGTGTGATAAGAAAAATAATTTATCTCAATTGTGTGGATTTAAAACATACAGAAATACGTACTTTTACTTCACTTAAGAAATAATGAACTAGTTAAATTTTCATTTAAATTTTTTTGCAATGATTAGGAATTTTACACTATAGCAGTCTAAGCATAATGTAAAGAAAAATACATTACATTAACATTTCTTCATTCTCCTAAACCTAGGATGGTAAGCGGATGTTTGGCACCTATTTTCGTGTTGGTTTTTATGGAACCAAGTTCGGGGATTTGGATGAACAAGAATTTGTTTACAAGGAGCCTGCAATAACCAAACTTGCAGAGATATCTCACAGATTGGAGGTGAATGCTGTGATGGTTCATAACATATCATCTTTAATTTGTATTCTCTGTGATGAATACAAATGAGCTCTGGTGGTGCAGTGGTTAAAGCATTCAGCTGCTAACCAAAAGGTCAGCAGTTCAAACCCACTAGCTGCTCCATGGGAGAAAGATGTGGCAGTTTGCATCTGTAAAGATTTACAGCCCTGGAAACCCTAAGGGGCAGTTCTACTCTGTCTTATAGGGTCCCTATGAGTTGGAATCGAGTCGATGGCAGTGGGTTTGACTTTGGTTTTATGACTAGAAGGAGCCCTTGTGGCACAGTGGTTGAAGAGTTTGGATGCTAACCAAAAGTTTGGCAGTTCAAACCACCAGCTCCATGGGAAAAAGATGTGACAGTCTACTTCTGTAAAGATATGCAGCCTTGGAAACCCTATAGGGCAGTTCTACTCTGCTCTGTAGGATCTCTGTGAGTCAGAATTGACTTGACAGCAGTGGGTTTTCTGTTTGTTTGCTTGTTTTGGTTTATGATGAATATATTTGCAGATCTAGATCTAATCATTTAATATGCCAAATCTTGCCACAAATAGCCTTACTCCTTTAGAGGATATGGGATTTTGATGGGTACAGTCATACTCTTGCAAATCCTTATAGTATCTTTTATGGCAAAAGTAAAGTAATAATATTATTAACTTTATTTTTTTGAAGCTTTTTTTCCCACACATGTTTTAGAAAGCCCGTATCCCTTAGAATTCCTGTGATTTACAGAGAAATGCATAGTATTATCTACTCTCTCTCTCTCTCTCTCTCTCTCTATATATATATATATATATATATTTAAAAAGGCATTATTATGAACTAGCAGCTAATGATGTAACTAGAACTGGAACTCCAAGAAATTTCTGACCAAGTGCATTGTTTCTTTGGCTTAACTGGTTCCCAGCAAGATACCTTTAGAACTTTAAAACCTGAAATCAGACCTTAAAAACACCTCCTAGAATCTCTTAACATTTATAACTTCTTAATTTTCACTGTAAATGATTGATTGCTTTTCATATTTATCAGGTTAACCAGTCTTTTCTGTTATAGTAATTCCCTCCAGCCTTTGTCTATTCTTTTTTTGTTTGTTTTTTAGAAATTAAAATTTTTATGGAAGGAATAAAATAATTTTGCAATGGGGAGATGTTTACAGACATCCATGCTAGATGTCAGAAGTCTCTATTCTTGCTACTCCTAAATGTGGCCCATGAATCAGAAGCATTGGAATCACCTGGGAGATGGTTTAAAATGTAGATTCAGCCATTCTGAATCAAAATCTGCGTTTTCACAAGATCCCCAGGTGATTTCTGTTCACATGAAAGCTAGAAGTATTGCTCCAGCTTCTTTTTATTCTCAACTCATGTTAATTTCTTGAATGTTAATATTCTTACTGATCACTTCACTGGGCTCAACTTTCATAAATAGCCTGATAGTGGCCTTTTTTCGGAGGAATGTCTTTTTTCTTGGGCTACCATAACAAAATCCACAAAGTGGTGATTCCACAAAGTAAGTGGCTTTAAAGAACAAATTTATTGTCTCTCAGTTCTGGAGTTAGGAGTCCAAATTCAGGGTGTTAGTAGAGCCATGTTCTCTCTCAGTCTGCTGTAGGGGCAGATCCTTTGTTGTCTCTTTCAGGTTTTGGTGGTCCCAGGTATCTCTTGGCATTCTTGCCTTATAGATATCTTTACATGGCATCTTCGCCCTGTATGACTCTATCTCCCTCTCTGTTGTCCCCTTCTATGAGACACAATCAGAAGGAATTGGGACCTACTCTACTCTGGTGAGATCTCCTTAACTGATACAGTTTTCAATGAAAGACTTTATTTCCAAACAAGGTCATGGGCACAGGGATTAGGACTTAAACATATTTGGGGGAGTGGAGTAGGGGCAAAATTCAATCCAAGGGGCTAGGTAAATCTTGAGAAATATTCATTGAATAAGACAGTGTCTCCCAAACTGACCCAATCATAAAAATTACCTTTGAGGTGTGGGTTCTCTTTTGATGTTTAATTTTACCTTTTGAATAGCCCTGCCCAGTGTTCTGCTGACTTAGTGTCATATGGAAAAGTCAGTAGGGTTGTTCTTTCAAATATAAATCTATATAAAATCTTAAAATATCACTGCATGTATTTTAAAAATCTGGAATGTTACCTTAAATCATTATTAAAAATGAATACTTAACCCATGATCTGCAAGCAATGAGGCTACAGCAAACTCAATAAAAATGAGATCCTATATGTTAAAGATAATGAGTATGTTTTGTCTTTGCTTTCTGTTCCCTTTTTGTTTTTCTTGAGAAACTCTTGTGGAATCTGGAATTTATAGTGGCTAAAATGTTTTCTTACATACTGTGTTATTTAAAGTGAGGAGATGGTGATTGTTTCAAATGAATATAGACTGAGACCATGCTAATTTGATAGACTAGAATAATGTTTTGAATTATTGGCATGGAGGTACAAGAACTTACTAAGTGACCTGATTTTCTCAGGAGTCCCCATCAGAGACTTTCTCTGTTTCCTAATTCTGTTAACTTCATGTAAAATTTTTTTACCCCTTTATTGTAGGGGTTTTATGGAGAAAGATTTGGAGAGGATGTGGTTGAAGTAATCAAGGATTCTAATCCTGTAGACAAGTGCAAATTGGATCCTAACAAGGTAAGGTTGACTGGATACTAATGGCATATAAGCTTATCTTTGAGATCCTCCATATAATTTTATTTGCGAAAGATTAAATGATGATCTATCAGTAAGGAAATGAAAGACTTTTTTCTTTTCCCAGGCATATATTCAGATTACCTATGTGGAGCCATACTTTGATACGTATGAGATGAAGGACAGAATCACATATTTTGATAAAAATTATAATCTTCGCCGTTTCATGTACTGTACACCCTTCACTTTAGATGGTCGTGCCCATGGGGAACTTCATGAACAGTTCAAGCGGAAGACCATTCTGACCACTTCACATGCCTTTCCTTATATTAAAACAAGGGTCAATGTTACTCACAAAGAGGAGGTAAGTCCGAAAAAAAAAACAAAGTGAACAGATGAATTGCCATCGAGTCAGTTGTTACTCACAGCAGTCCTATGTGTGCAAAGTAGAACTGCTCTCCATTGGGTTTTCAAGGCTGTGCCCTTTCAGAAGCAGATTAACAGAGCTTGCTTTTGAGGTGTCTCTGGGTGCATTTGAACTGCCAACCTTTGGGTTGGTCATCAAACACTTAACCATTTGTGCCATGTATGAACTCCTCAATTGGGGAAATAGGAATGAGTGAATCAATATATCAGCTAACAACATGATGTAACAGAGATAGGTGTCATCCCTCACGACATTAACATAGTAGAACTTTACCCAGTTTTGAGTCATTTCATTTTTACTTTTTTTTCTCAGCCCCTGGTTCCCTCTGAGCTTATGAGTTTTTTCTTTTAATGTTTGTTTATTTTTATAAATTAATAGACTTTATTTTTTCAGAGCAGTTTGAAGTTTATAGACTATTAAGCATATGGTACAGAGCATTCACATATATCTATCCCTTGTTCCCCCATTCACAGATTCCCTATTATTAGTACCTTTCATTAGTCTGATATGTATGTTACAATTGATATACCAGTATTAATACATTATTATTATTAACTGAAGTTCAGTTTACCTTAGGGTTCACCTTTTGTGTTATATAGTTCTCTGGGTTTTGATGAATGCATACCTTGTACCCACAATTACAATATCATACAAAATCATTTCATTGCTCTAAAAATCCCATGCATCATCTATTTATCACCTGACTCCTGGCAATAAGTAATCTTTTTATTGTCTCTGTAGAGTTCCCTTCTCTAGAATGTTATATAGTTGAAATTGCAATATGTAGCTTTTCAGACTGGGTTCTTTCTTCCACTAAGCAATATACATTTGAGTTTCTTCCATTGTGTATTTGTGGCTACATAGCTCATTTCTTTTTATCCTTAAATAATAATGCATTGTATAGATGTAGCAGTTTGTTTATCCATTCATCTTTGAATAGCATCCTGGTTCCTTCTTATTTGGGCAGTTATGATAGATATGCTATAAACATTTGTGTTTATAACTTATGAAAACATAAGTTTTCAGCTCATTTGTGTACATAGTTAGGAGTGTGATTCGGGTATCACATGGTAATACTATGTTTAGTTTTGTTAAAAACTGCCAAACTATTTCCAAAGTGACTATACCATCTTATATTCCCACCATCAATGAATGAGAGTTCCTGTTGTTTGCCAGCATTTGGTATTGTCAGTGTTTAGACTTTAGCCATTGCAGTAGGTAGGTAGTGGCATCTCGTGATTTTAATTTGCATTTCTATAATGATTTATGGAGGATCTGTGGTAGCGTAATGCCTAAGGCACTTGACTGCTAACTGAAAGGCTAGCGGTTCAAACCCAGCAGCCACTCCTCAGAAGGAAGGTTGGGCAATCTACTTCCATAGTGATACCACCTCAGAAACCCTAGGAGGGGTCACTATGAGTTGGGTCCAACTCGACGGCACAGAACAACAACAACAATGATTTATGGGAGTTCCTGGGTGTTACAAACAGTTAAGGGCTCAGCAGCCAAGTAAAAAGATGATTTTCATCCACCCTGGTGCCTTGGAAGAAAGGCCTGACAAACTACTACTGAGAAATCAGCTATTGAAAACTCTGTGGAGCACATACCTGTTTGGGTATACGTGGGGTAGGTCGTCATGAGTCTAAAGGGACTTGATGACAACAGGTTTACTGATTTACTATGTTGATTATCTTTCATTTACTTATTTTCCATATCTTTGTCTTCTTTGGTAAGCTGTCTGTTCAGATCTTTACCCATTTTCAGTTGTATTGTTTGTTTTCTTATTGTTTTAAGAATTCGTTGTATATTTTGGGAACAAATCATTTATCGGATATGTGTTTCACAGATTTTTTTTGTCTAGTCTGTCTCATTTCATTCTCTTTTACAGACCAGGAGAATTTTATTTTAATAAATTTTCCCTATTTTTTCTTTCGTGATTTTTCTTTAATGCGCTATTTGGGAAGTCATGGCCAAACCTAAAGCCATTTAAATTCACTTCTATGTTTTATTCTAGAAGTATTATAAAAGTTTTCCCTTTTACATTAAGGTTTGTGATCTGTTTTACATTAATTTTTGCAGAAGGTGTAAGATCATTATCTAGATTCATATTTTTCCATGTGGATGTCCAGTTGTTCCAGCACCATTTGTTGGAAAGACTTTTCTTCTCTGTTGGATTGCCATTGTTCCTTTGTAAAAGATCAGTTAACTATACTTGTGTGGATGTATTTCTATGCTTTCTGTTCTGTTCTCCTGATCTATTGGTGATAAAAATTAAAATCTTTGCCATTTCATGTACTGTACACCCTTCACTTTAGATGGTCATGCCCATGGGGAACGACCAGTTCACCAGTGTCGTGCCGTCTTGATCACTATAGTTTTATAGAAAATCTTGAAGTCAGATAATGTGTGTCCTTTGACTGTTCTTCTTTAGTACTGTGTTGGGTATCCTGAGTCTTTTGCCTTTCCATGTAAACTTTAAAATCAGTTTGTCAATATTTGCAAAATATATTGCTAGTATTGGGGTTGTGTTGACTGTATAGATCAAGTTGGGAAGAACTGACATCTTAACATATTGAGTCTTCCCATTCATGAACATGAAATAGGATCTTATTTAGATATTCTTTCATTTGGGATTGCTGGATTAAATGGTATTTCTATTTCCAGCTTTTTAAGGAAGCACCATGCCATTCTCCACAGTGGTTGTACCATTTTATAGTCCTACCAGCAGTATATGAGCGTTCCAATCAGAGTTTTGTAGTTTCCCTCGTATAGATCATGTACATATTTTCTTTTCAGATTCGTTCTTAAATTCTTCATTTTAAAAAAAAATGGTTTTAATGCAAATGGTGTTATATTTTTATTTCAAAATCAAGTTCTCCATTGCTGGTATATAGGAAAGCAATTGACTTTTGTAAATTAATCTCGTATCCTGCATCCTTGGCTATAATCGTTTATTAGTTCCAGGAGTTTTTATATAGATTCTTTGGAATTTTTCTACATAGAGTCATGTCATGTATAAACAAAGACAGTTGTATTTCTTTCTTCCCAGTTTGTATACCTCTTATTTCTCTTTCTTGTCTTATTCCATTAGCTAGGACTTCTAGTACAATGTTGAATAGGAGTGGTTAGGGAAACATTCTTGCCTTGTTCCCGATCTTAAAGAAAAACCATCTAATTTCTCACCATTAAGTCTGATGCTAACTGTAGGTGTTTTTCTAGCTATCTTTCATTAAGATGAGAAAGTTCCTGTGTTCTGAGTTTGCTGAGAGTTTTTTAAATTATGAATGGGTGTTAGATTTTGTCATATGCTTTTTCTGTATGCATTGATATGATCATATAGTTTTTCTTCCTTTAGCCTATTGGTATGATAGATTATATTAACTGATTTTTTAAAGTTGAACCAGCCTTGCATATACAACACTTGCATGAACCACTTATTCATGCTATATAATATTTTTATATAGTATTGGATTTAGTTTGCTGTAATTCAGCTTATGCTTTAAAAGGTTGGTTTTTTTCATTTAGGAATCCAAAGTTTAGAATTTTATTGTTAGATAAAAGTTTATAATTGGACTCTGCTTGTTTCCCAGTTTTAATGTATTATATATAAAGCTTATTAAATAACTTTCCATCAGTACACTGACTTAAGTAATAGGTGTTCCTTCACCCAGATCATCTTGACACCAATTGAGGTTGCTATTGAAGACATGCAGAAGAAGACACAGGAGTTGGCATTTGCAACACATCAGGATCCAGCAGACCCCAAAATGCTTCAGATGGTACTCCAGGGATCTGTAGGCACAACAGTGAATCAGGTCAGTGCTTTCTACTAGCACTATGTGATTTAAGTTATAAATGGAATTTGGAAGAACCTAATTATTATACTTTACAAAGATCACCAATAAGTGCTAAACCAAGTGATAGGATGTGTGTTAGAAGTGGTTGCGGTGTAAATGAAGCTAAACTAAAAAACAAAAGTTTTATTAATACAATCTCAGTTGTTAAGGTAGCAACTGACCTCTGTACTGTGTATGTTTTTCTACTTTTCTGCACTGATCCATTCTATTATAAAGGAATTGATTCACTTAAAATGACCTTTCCTTAAAAAGCTTATACTGAAAGAATGTGATCTACAAAGGAAGGCCTGTTTTCAGAACTATGTAGATGTATGTGAACTCCCACTATCTCTCTATCTTAGATAATCCTTGATACTCCCTTTTCCAGATCTCCTTCACAATGAATAGTAATGATTAAATAAGCAATATGGAATCATTTTGAACAACTCAGTAATATGTAAACACACAATGCTGTTGTTTTGTTCTATATGCATAGGAACTCTCCCCAGTACTGTATCTCTTTTTAGTAGGCTCATTCAGATTCTTTTGCTAATGATAATATTAGGCCTAACCTCAATATTTAGAAATATTCCAAGGTAAAGGGAAATTCAGAAAGGTTTCAGGTAAGATTTCACATAATGTATCTCAACTATTTTTTAGGTTACAAGAACACAGACAAAAAAATTCTCTGCTAAAAGTAAACACCTGAAGGTCTTTACTCCCTAAAAAGACACATGATTTAGAGGCTTTGCCTATAACTTATTCATAAAGGACCATCTTCTTCAAACTCCTAGTGTCAGGAACACATTTAAAATACTGTGGGAAGCTGCATTAACAACATCAAGTGTGATGATCATTGGATTAGCAGATGTAGTTTTATATCTAGGATAAATTAAAGAATGTAACCAACCAATGTAAGAGAAACTGCATTAATGAACAAAATAGTCATTCCTTGAGCTCCTACTCTATTTCTTTAAGGAATGTATTTATAAGTTAATTTCAGTAAATAAGAGTAGGGATTTGACATTAGGAAAAACAATCTTTGTGGTTTTTAGAGAAGAAAAATACACAGTCCTTATTTTATTTTGTTATTTTACAGGGACCACTGGAAGTTGCCCAGGTTTTTCTATCAGAAATACCCAGTGACCCAAAGCTCTTCAGACATCATAATAAACTGCGACTCTGCTTCAAAGATTTTACTAAAAGGTATTCAAGTATTCCTGTATAAAGATCTTCAAATTAAAAATGTTTAATGCTACAGTATGACATAAAAGTCTTAAGGGACCACTGAAAAGAGAAAATATAGGGAAGTGGTTCACAATGAGAAATACTCTATGTATAATTTACTAGTCTTTAGTACCAAATACTTATTCTTTTCCCTACACAGTCTTATTTACATCATATTTTTAGTTTAAAGATTGAGTAAACCAATGCTCAGGGATTTTTCAAAACCAAGAATATTGTTAGACTGTTTGACTTTAGGACTATTTATTCTGAACCTTCAGTGTGTGAGTTTCCACTTCCCTTCCCACAAGAAACATAAAAGCAACAAACTTGGAAGCAAAAGATCTATGTTCACATCCTGACCTTACCATTCTATGTCCTTCTCCATGTCATTTAATCTCTATGATCCTAAGTTTTCTACTCTATAAAGTAAGGATAGTAATATCTACTTCCCACAGGCTGGTTGTGCAAATTAGCTGAAATATAATATACAAGTGTGTTCATAGTTGCCAAGCCTATCCCCAGGTTCAGTGATTCACTAGAAAGACTAATGAAAACAAACAAAAACAAAAAGAAACAATACAAACAACAGTGCCAGCAAGTCCATTCTGACTCATAGCAAGCCCCATTGGATTTCCAAGGCTGTAAATCTTCATGGAAGTAGATTGTCCCATCTTCCTTCCATGGAGTGGCTGATGGGTTTGAATCACCAACCTTCTGGTTAGAAGCCAAAAATTCCTTACCCACTATGTCACCAGAGGTCCTTAGGAAGACTAGTATAACTCAGCATATAGTGGTACTCAGGGCAAATATTTATTACAGTGAAAGGATGCAAAACAAAATCAGCAAAGGGAAAAGGTACATGGGATGTAGTCTGGAGGAAACTAGGCATGAACTTCTAAGAGTTCTCAGTGGAGTCACACAGGGTGTGCTTAATTCCTTCAGCAATAACTTAAGACAACGTGTAAAATTGTCTATCAGGGAAGCTCATTGGAGACTCGGTGCCCAGGGTTTTTACTGGAAATGTGTCACGTAGTCATCCTCTGACTGACAGATACCAAAATTCCAGACCTCCAAAAGAAAAACAGGAATTCAACATAAACGATACTATTTTTATAAACAGTTCAGGCATTGTAAGCCACTCTTATCAATTCTGGAAATGATGGGAACCTTCCTTCAATCTAAATTTGCAGATGCTAGCTGTGGTATGGTAAATTACCTGGTATGGCTCTTCTAGCCATGTTGTTGTTGTTGTTAGGTGCTGTCGACTCGTCTCCGACTCATAGTGACCCCATGCACAGCAGAACGAAACACTGCCCGATCCCATGCCAGCTCCATGATCCCTGCTATACTTGAGCCCATCATCGCAGCCACAGTGTCAATCCATCTCGTTGAAGGCCTCCCCCTCTTTCGTCGACCCTCCACCTAACCAAGCATGACGTCTTTCTCCAGGGAATGGTCCTTTCTGACA
>NW_006921603.1:12811241-12816822 GCF_000298275.1 Orycteropus afer afer | reverse complement strand
ATTTCATTATAGTAATTGGTTTTGTCTGCTCAAGCTGCTCTTTGAAATCTTCTGTTCAGCTCTCTTGTCATTTCTTCCATTGGTTTTAGCTACTCTCTGATCAAGGGCAAGTTTCAGAGTGTCTTCTGTCATCCACTTTGATCTTCTCTTCTTTTCTCATCTTTTTAGTGATCTCTTGCTTTCTTCATGGATAATGTTCTCCCACAATTCTTCCGGTTTTCAGTCGTTGGTGTTCGTTGTATCAAATTATTTTTTAGATGATCTCTAAATTCAGGAGGGATATATTCAAGATCATATTTTGGCTCTCTTGGACTTGTTTTAATTGCCTTTAACTTCAAGTTGAACTTACATATGAGCAGTTGATGGTCTGTTCCACAATCAGCTCCTGGCCTGGTTTTGGCTGATGATAATGAGCTTTTCCACCACCTCTTGCCACAAATGTAGTCAATCTGATTCCTGTGTGTTCCATCTGGTGAAGTCCACGTGTACAGCTGCCGTTTGTGTTGTTGAAAAAAGGTGTTTGCAATGAACAAGTTGTTGGTCTTGCAAAATTCTACCATGCAAGTTCCAGCATTATTTCTATCACCAAGGCCAAATTTTCCACCTACCGGTGATTCTTCTTTTGCATTCTAGTCACCGGTGATTACTAACACATCCTGATTGCATGTTCGGTCAATTTCAGACTCCAGAAGTTGATAAAAATCTTCAATTTCCTCATCTTTGGATTCGGTGGTTGGGGCATAAATTTGAATAATAGTCATATTAACGGGTCTTCCTTGTGGGCATATGGATATTACCCTGTCACTGACAGCATTGTACTTCAGGACAGATCTTGAGACATCCTTTGTGATGACGAATGCCACGCCATTCCTCTTCAGTCATTCCCAGCATAGTAGATCACATGGTTGTCTGATTCAAAATGGCCAAAACCAGTCCATTTCAGCTCACTAATGCCGAGGATATCAGTCTTTATGCATTCCATTTCATTTTTGACAACTTCTAATTTTCCTAAATTCCTATTTTGTACATTCCATGTTCCAATGATTAATGGATGTCTGCCGCTGTTTCTCTTCAATTTGAATGGTCCCGCATCAGCAAATGGAGGTTTTGAGAGCCTTCTCACCTAACCGGACTATTCATAAAATTGTGCGGTAATATATCAAACAGTGTTTCTTTGCTGTTCATAAGGTTTTCCATGGCCAATTATTTGAGAAGTGGATGGCCTCTTCCTTCTTCCTAGTCTGTCTCAGTCTGTAAGCTGGGCTGATACCTGTGCACCACGTGCATTCCGCTGGGTTTGAAACACCAGTGGCTCAGCCTCAAAACTCAACATCAACACATCACCACAGTAGGACAAACCAACACACAAGTTTATCTCCTTGTTGGAAACCTCTCGAAGCACTCTTACCTGTGTCCCTGTGCCTGACTTCTTCTCTGTCCAGATTCCTTGGGCGTTTTAATCCCCTTTCTCCTGCTCTCCCTCCCTGCTGCTTTGGGCATGCCTGAGTTCCCTCTCCTAACCTGGATCCCTGTGGCTGACTGCTCCTCCGTCCAGGTACCTGGCTTTTTATCCCCTTTTTCCCGCTCTCTTGCCCTGCTGCTTTGGGCGTGCCTGAATTCCCTCTCCTCACCTGGATCCCTGTGGCTGACTGCTTCTCTGTGCAGGTTCTTGGCTTTTACTCCCCTTTCTCCCGTTCTCCCACCCTGCTGCTTTGGGTGTGCCTGGATTCTTTCCTTACCTGGACCCCTGTGGCTGACTGCTCCCCTATGTGGGTTCCTGGCTTTTACTCCCCTTTCTCCCATTCTCCCACCCTGCTGCTTTGGGCATGCCTGGATTCCCTCTTCTCACCTGGATCCCTGTGGCTGACTGCTCCTCTCTCCGGTTCCTGGCTTTTTATCCCCTTTCTCCCGCTTTCCCACCTTGTTACTTTGGGCATGCCTGAGTTCCCTCTCCTAAGTGGGATCCCTGTGGTGTCTGCTCCTCTGTCCAGGTTCCTAGGTTTTCAATCCCCTTTCTCCCACTTTCCTGCCCTGCTGCTTTGGGCGTGCCTGAGTTCCCTCTCCTCACCTGGATCCCTGCAGGTGACTTCTAGCCATAAGTCTTTGTAAACTCCATGGTGGAATTTGTCATGAGCAAGTGAGGAGCTCCTGATTGTTAAAGTTATCCACCTGGGGTATTTCTGTTGAGAGTGGCACAAAGCAATGTTCTGGGAAGTTTGCTCTCTCTCAGGTGCTTATAATTCTGATGTTAACAATTGGTTAGTTTGGCCACTCTGCTAGACTCAAAAGGAGCCCTCCTAGAGTCAGAAGGAGTCTCTCTGACTGCTGGCTGAGAGACGTTCTGCTGAGAGAACACACTCCTGAGAGACGTGCATTGCTGGGAAAGAGACGCAAGAGACACGCATTGCTGAGAGAGACACCGAGAGACACGCAGTGCTGGGAGAGAGACCGAGAGAGACTGTTGGGTGAGAGACAGCGGGCCGAGAAGGACTGAGCATTGTTCTTAAACTTGAATTATAGCCGGGTGCTTCCCTAATAAACCCCGTAATCTGAATTCTATGTGGCCACTACAGCGAATTATCTAACCCAGCAGAGAAGTGGTGGATATTGCAGGAGGAACAGTTTGTCAGGGTTGGTGAAAGGGCTGGAGGGAAGTAGCATGTCTGGCCTCACAGTAATAGGCCTTGGGCTACTGATAGTGATTCTGTCTTCCTCTTGTGGGGTTAGAGGAAGTTGGAAGTTGTGACCTCCCTGCCCCTTTAGCAGCAGCCAAGGACCAAACTTGCCAACAGGCCTTCCTTAAGCTATCAGTTTCAGGCATATTATGTTAACTCTTTTCTGTACAGTGGAAAAATTTGTAGGCTAATACTTGATACATAATAAATAGGTGTTAAATAAATACTGAAATTTGAACCAATGGGGAAATAGTGATTTATCAACTTGATACTTGATTCCTGCCTTACTGTTGTTTGTTGTTGTTACGTGCCGTTGAGTCGGACCTTACTCATAGCGACCCCTCCTTGGGTTTCCGAGGCAGTTATCACTACGGAAGTAGATTGCCCAACCTTCCTTCTGAGGAGTGGCTGGTGGGTTTGAACTGCCAGTCTTCTGGTTAGCAGTCAAGTGCCTTAGGCACTATGCTACCAGAGCTCCCTCCTGCCTTACTAGCATTATGTAAAACAGAGATTGATTAATTCTACTGGACGATGTTAGGGGAGATTTCACATAGGAGGTGACATTTGATATGGAGCATTATGAATGAATATTAATTTTTCAGGAAGAAAAGAGAAGAAAGAGTTTTCCAAATAGAATAACATGAGGAAAGTTCAGAATCTGTTCTGGGAAAGACAAGGTGTCAAGTGAAGCTGGAACTATGTATACAAGTAGTTAAAGAAAATACTGAAAAGGAGATTGGGACCAGATTGAAAGGGCCTTGCATACCATTAAGTAAAAGACTTGATAGTCACCTCACAAAGTAGCATTACAACCATAATCAGAGCTTAGTCTTTGACTACCTGGGAATTGTGGCTCTCTTATAAAATCATTCATTGAATGTGTTTATTAGGGATGGAAATTTTGCATCTACTTTATTATCAGAAAAATATAGATAATGATAACTTGTTCAAGTATTTTGAGATGGTATCTTCCTTTTTCCCATTTAAATAGCTATCAGAAATTATCAATTTCTCTTGTGTAAGTGTGAGAAACATCTAAAAGAAAAACTTCATTGGAATTTCAAGGTTTTATAATCTGATTATTGGACTAGATGTTCTTATAGGATTGGTTTTAGGAAGTAACAGCAGACCTAGCTCCTAATATATGGAGTAGGTTAATTGTGGTGGTAGATGAACAAAACCTGTTTCCTACCTGTAGAATTTATGTATTTCTAGCATTAATTTTATTATTTAGGGGATTTCATAAGGAAACAAAAACAATAACAAAAAAAAAATGCTGTCTTTGTGAACCAGATGATCTCAGAACAATACCTACTTTAGGTCATAGGCATTTGATAATAGACAATCAGATACATCTTTTTCCTGTTATTGTCTTGGGAATTTTTACCATAGTTTTACTTGGATCCACAATCAATGCCCATGGAAACAGCAATCAGGGAATCAAACAACATACCGCATTGGGGAAATCTGCTGCAAAGGGTCTTAAAAGTTTAAAAAAGCTAAGATGTCACTCTGAGGACTAAGATGCTCCTGACTCAAGAAATGGTATTTTCAGTCACGTCATATGCATGTGAAAGCTGGTAATGAATAAGGAAGACCGAAGAAGAATTGATGCCTTTGAATTATGGTATTCATGAAGAATATTGAATATACTATGGACTGCCAGAATAAACAAATCTGTCTTGGAAAGAGGACTGTCAGAATACTCCTTAGAAAGAGGATGGTGAGATTTGGTCTTATATTCTTTGGACATGTTACAGGAAGGACAAGGGTCAGCGGAAAAGAGGAAGACCTTCAACTAGATGGATTGACACAGTGGCAGCAACAGTGGGCTGAGAGATAAGAACAATTGTGAGGATGGTGCAGGACCAGGCAGTATTTTGTTCTGTTGTACATAGAATCTCTCTGAGTTGCAAATGACCTGATGGCACCTAACAGTAGCACCTAACAACATTAAAGTCACAGTTCTAAACAAATGTCTTCCTCTTTATATGTCTTTGCTATAGGGTAATGAATTCTGTAGTCAACAGATCTCCTAAAGTATTACTGTCTATATATAAAAAAAAAAGGTTGTCCCCTTTAAATGAACAAAACAAAACTTCCCCAAAGCTAACCAACTCCCTGCCCACCCCCAAAAAAAACCAGTATTATAAACTTAAGGAAAGTCATAGCTAATACTGCATTTTCATTTTTGTGTACCACCTTTCATTTTTTATGCCAGCATACAAATATATTTTACCATAGTTCAGTCATAATGTGCATATAACCTTGAAAACATATTTTTCAGTTAAACTGTTATTGCAATGATTTTATTATTTCATCAAATTAATGGACTGTAAATTTCCATATCCCTCTTATTTGAATTTAATGTGGTATAAAAAAAGAAAAAAAAATTCACTGCCATCGAGTTGATTCTGACTCATGGTGACCCCCATTGGGCTTCCAAAGTGGTAAATCTTTATGGAAGTAGATTGTTCCATCTTCCTTCCATGGAGCAACTGATGGGTTTGAACTGCCAACCTCTGGTTAGCAGTCAAATGCCTTAGGCACTGCGCCTCAAGCTCCTTTTAATGTGTGTGGTGCAGTAGGTGGAAATGGTTAGGCACTCAACAACTAGCAGAAAGGTTGGTGGTTCAAACACCCCCAGAAGCACCTGGGATGATAGGCCTGGTGATCTGCTTCCGAAAAATCACAGATTTGAAAACCCTATGTAACAGTTTTAACCTGCATACATGGGGTCACTGTAAGTTAGAAGTGACTCTATTGCAACTAACAAGACAAGAAGTTAATGCCACAGTGGATTTTTTTCTTTTGTTGAATTTTTCTGTTGGGATAACATTTCTAGCATAAGATTACTGACCAAAACTGCATGAACATTTCTATTGATTCTTTTTTTTTTTTTTTTG
>NW_006921603.1:12804230-12806959 GCF_000298275.1 Orycteropus afer afer | reverse complement strand
CTTCTATTGGTTCTTAATGTGTAGTGCATTCTAATCAGGTTATAATTATTTACAGTGCACCAAGAATATAAGTGTATTAGTCTCCATATACCTTGCTATTGTTGTTGTTATTGTTATGTGCCATTGAGTCATCTCCGACTCGTAGTGACTTTATGTACAATAGATCGAAACACTGCCCTGTCCTGGGCCAGCGTCACGATCCCTACTATACCTGAGCCCATTGCTGCAGCCACTGTGTCAATCCATCTTCTTGAGGGCCTTCCTCTCTTTTATTGATCCTCCACTTTATCTGGTGTGACATTCTTCTCTAGAGATTGGTCCCTTCTGACATGACCAAAGTAGGCGAGATGAAGTGTGGCCATTCTCGCTTCCAAGGAACAATCCGGCTGCCCTTCTTCCAGGACAGATTTGTTAGTTCTTTTAGCAGTCCATGGTACTTTCAGCATTCTTCACCAACACCACAATTCAAAAGCATCAACTCTTTTTCGGTCTTCTTTATTCATTGTCCAGCTCTCAATGTTTATGAGGCTATTGGAAATACCATGGCTTGGGTTAGGCTCATCCTAGTCTTCAAGGAGGTATCTTTACTCTTCAGTACTTGAAGGAGGTCTTTTGCAACAGATTTTCCCAATGCAGTATGTCTTTTGATGTCTTAACTGCTGCTTCTATTGGTGTTGATTGTAGAACCAAGTACTATGAAGTCTTTGACAACTTAGTCTTTTCTTCATCTATTGTGAGGCTGCTTATCAGCCCAGTTGTGAGGATTTTTGTTTTCTTTATGTTGCGGTGCAATCCATACTGCAAACTATAGTCTTTAATCTTCATCAGTAAGTGCTCCAAGTCATCCTCACTTTCAGCAAGCATAGTTGTGTCATCTGTGTATCTCAGGTTAATGAGTCTTCCTCCATTCCTGATGCCATCTTCTTCTTCATATAGTCCAGCTTCTTGGATTATTTGCTCAGCATACACATTGAATAAGTATGGTGAAAGGATAGGACCCTGATGTACTCCCTTCTTGATTTTAAACCATGCAGTATCCCCTTGTTCTGTTAAAATTACACCCTCCTGGTCTGTGTACAGGTTCTTCATGGGTACAGTTAAGTGTTTTTAAGAATTCCCATTCTTCTCAATGTTATCCACCATGTGTTATGATCCACACAATTGAATCCCTTTGCATAGTCAAAAAACACAAGTGAACATCTTTCTTGTATTCTTTGCTTTGAGCCAAGATCCATCTGACATCAGCTATGATGTCCCTTGCTCCATGTCCTCTTTTGAATCCAGCTTGCATTTCTGGAAGCTCTTGGTCAATATACTGCTGCAACTGTTTTTGAATTATCTTCAGTAAGATTTTACTTGCATGTGATATAAATGATATTGTTAGATAATTTTCACATTCTGTGGGATCACCTTTCTTTGGAATGAGTACAAATATGGATCTCTTCCAGTCAGTTGACCAAGTAGCTGTCTTCCAAATCTCTTGGTATAGCCAAATGAGTGCTTCCAGCTCAGCATCCATTTGTTGAAACATCTCAATGGGTATTCTGTCAATTCTTAGAGCCTTGTTTTCCTCCAGTTCCTTCAGTGCAGCTTCAACTTCTTCCTTCAATACCATTGGTTCTTGATCATATGCCGTCTCCTGAGATGGATGATTATCGACCAGTTCTTTTTGGTATAGTGACTCTGTATTCCATTCATCTTCTTTTGATGTTTTCTGCATCATTCATCATATTGCCCATGGAATCTTTTAATATTGCAATTTGAGGCTTAAATTTTTTCCTCAGTTATTTTAGCTTGAGAAATGCTGAGCATGTTCTTCCCTTTTGGTTTTCTAACTCCAGATATTTGCACATTTCACTATAACAATTGACTTTGTCTTCTTGAGCGGCTCTCCAAAATCTTCTGTTCAGCTCTTTTATCCTGTTGATTCTTCCATCGACTTTTTTGTTGTTGTTGTTATGTGCCGTTGAGTCAGACCCGACTCATAGTGACCCCTCATTGGGTTTCTGAGGCGGTATCACTATGGAAGTAGATTGCCCAGCCTTCCTTCCGAGGAGTGGCTGGCGGTTTGTGCATATAAGTCTAGTGAGTGTGAAATGACACGTGATTGTGGATTAAATTCTCATTTCTCTGATTACCAAGATGGTTGAATATCTTGTCATGTGTATGTTAGACCTTCCTATTTCCTCTTCTTGTAAATTTTCTTACAGGATTATCTCTACCTTACTGATTTCTAAGAGTATTTATGTATTCTGTATATTAATGCTTTATCACTTATAAGTGTCAAATATTTTCTCTTGAGTTTGAGGCTTATCTTGACTCACCCTTTTTTAAAATAAATAAAAGTTCTTAAATTTAATATAGTCGAATGATTCAATTATTTCCTTTATGGCTAGTATTTTTTGTGTCTCGTTTAATTATTTTTTATTATGAAGTCATAATAATAGCCCATTATATTTTCTGCTCAAAGTCAAAATAATGGTACCTCTAAAAGTCAATATTAATTAAAGAGGAGAGTTTTTTTTAAAAGTACCTTATACTCCTTTATAAAATCCACTTGCAGCTGATTTTTGTGTATGGTTCCAGGTAGAGATCCACTTTGATTTTGTCCATACTGATAACCAGTTATCTCAGTTCCATCAGTTAGATATGGTATGAGGTTGGGTCAGGTTTCTTTCCTCATAGGGATAGCCATTTGACCCTGCAGCACTTTTTTTTTTTTTTTTTTT
>NW_006921603.1:12770363-12803742 GCF_000298275.1 Orycteropus afer afer | reverse complement strand
CAGATCAGATGGTGTACCAGTCGCGAGGACTGATTGTTTCCATTAATTTTGGTTTTCTTCTTTCTTCTTTGCTCTTGACGAGGAGAGACCCATCGTTGCATCTAGATGGTGGCAGCTTGCTAGCTTTTAAGATCCCAGTCGCTACTCACCAAAGTAGGAGGTGGAACAATGTTTTGTATAGTATGTTACCTGCAGCACTTATTTAGAGCTTGCTCTTTTTTTGCTGCTTTTCAGTGTCTCCACTATCGTAATTAAGTGCCCACGTTTGTGTGGATCTTTCCCTGTTATCTTCGTTCTCTTCCATTGCTCCTTTTGTCTCTCCTTGAACCAATATCATGCTGTCTTAGTTACTGTACCTTTATAATATGTCTTGATAGCTGATAGCGCAATTCCTCCCTAAAATTTTGGAATCGGTTTATTACTCCTTACCCCCCAAAAAGCCCACCTAAATATATAGATCAGTTGGAAGAAAATTGACAACTTTGTAACTTTGACTCTTCTAGTTCTTGAATGTGGAACATTCCTTCATTTACTTAGATCTTTTTAAATGTCTTGTTTTAAATTTTTATAGTGGTCCTGTACATCTTTTTCATCTATTCTTTAGTATTTGCTACCTTGTGCTTTTGTATACGGTGTCTTTTAAAATTATATTTTGTTTGCTAGTATACAGAAGTACAGTTGAGTTTTACATATTAATTTTAATCCAGCATTGCCACACTCACTTGTTAATTCTAATAATTTGTGTGTAGAATCTTTTCCTTGTCTTTCAGTGATGATGAGGGGCTTCAGTACTGTGTTGAATAGGAATAGTAATAGGGGCTTCATTTTCTTGTTCTTGATCTAAAAGGAAATGTTTTCACATTTGAGTTTATTTGCTGAAGGTTTTTTGTAGATATTTTCCATTAGTTTAAGGAAGTTCTCACCTATTTGTAGTTCCAATCCAAACCAAACTCACTGCCATCGAGTCAGATCCGACTCATAGCGACCTTTCCTTGGGTTTCTGAGGCAATATCACTATGGCAGTAGATTGCCCCATCTTCCTTCTGAGGAATGTCTGGTGGTTTGAACTGACAGCCTTCTGGTTAGCGGTCAAATGCCTTAGGTACTACGCTACCAGAGCTCCTTTACTTAGTTATGCTAAGCTTTTATCATGACAAGTTGTTAAATTTTATCAAATGCTTTTCTTGTATCTCTTTCAATCTTTTAATATTGGAAATTACATTTATTTTTTGTGAATTCTACCTTTCATTTATTTCAGGGATAAACAGTATGGTCATAACTTGTATGTGCTTTTTTGTATGTTTAATCCATTAGTTATTTACCTTTTATTTAGGAGTTTTACTATTTTCATGAGTGAGATTGAATTGTATTTTTTTCTTATAGTCCTTGTTAGGTTTTGGCATCCCAGCCTTGAAAAATGAAATTTAGAACTGTTCTCAGAATTTTTTTTCTTCTATACACTAGAATAATTTTTTTTATATGTTCTGAAGTAATTGTGTTACATTGGTGTTATCTGTCCCTAGCATATTTAGTAGAACTTGCATGTTTGTTTTCTTTGTGGGTAGATTTGTGACTTTACTATTTTTTAAATAGTTTTAGGATTATTAATGAATTTTATTTTTAAGTCTGTTTTTGTATATTTATCTTCTTGTTGTTGTTGTTGTTATGTGCCGTCGAGTCAGCCCTGACTCATAGCGACCCCTCCTTGGGTTTCCGAGGCAGTATCACTACGGAAGTAGGATTGCCCAACCTTCCTTCCGAGGAGTGGCTGGTGGGTTTGAACCGCCAGCCTTCTGGTTAGCAGTCAAGTGCTTTAGCCACTATGCTACCAGAGTTCCTTATTTATCTAGTAAAGCATAATTTCAGTTTTGGCAGTTTTGGTTGAAACTGTACCTCATATCCTCTCTGCCAGGTTTTTTTTTTTGGGGGTGAGGGGGCAGTATTTAAAGCTTTATCTCTGTTTTAATTTCTGCTGTATGTAAAGTTATGTGCCATTTTTAATTTCTAATAAGAGATATTTAGGCTTTCTCTCATTTAATATTGCTAAAAGTTAGTCTATTTTGTATATTTTTAAGAATTTTCCCCCAAAGAACCAAATTTTACATTTTGTATACATGCTATCGTATTTTTTATTACATTAATTTATTTTCTTCCTTATGCTCCACGTTTGTTAAGTTGCCTAGCTCTTTCATTTTAGTCCTCTTTTCTGACATATTCATCTTAAGGTTATACATTGTTCTCTTAAGTATCAGTTTAGCTGCCTTCCACAAATGTTTGTATATATAGTTTTTTCACATACTTTCCTTATTATCTATTGGAGTCCTGGTATTTTTCTTAAATATTTGAGTAAGTCAGAGAAAGAATTACTACCAGCATCCATTCATTTAAAAAACATCTGAACACAGAAAAAGCAACGCTCTGTGCCAGGTACCATTGTAGTTTCATAAATGAGTATTATTACATCCATCCCTTAAAGAGCTTCTAGTCTATGGGTGATATGTGGAAGAATTGGGGCAGGGGGAGCTTCAGATTTAATATTAAAAAAATAATTTGCTATTAAATGTAAACTATAAGTGAATGCTTATTAGGTTTTAAAGGAATTCAATTAATCATTTGTTCCTTAACTTAAAACTGAACCAAAAGAGTATATTTAACATTCAGCTGAAATTGAATGTTCTAATTGTGATGAATATTTATATAGCACTAACCCCTCAGACTAGACCAGATAAATCTTTTGATGACAAACCGTTTTTCATAGGTGTGAGGATGCCTTAAGAAAAAATAAAAGCTTAATTGGGCTGGATCAAAAGGAATATCAAAGGGAACTGGAAAGAAACTATCATCGCCTTAAAGAAGCACTACAGCCTCTAATAAACAGAAAGATTCCTCAGTTATACAAGGCAGTATTGCCTGTCACCTGCCACAGGTATGCTTATTTTTCTGTTATTGAAGACATCTTTAAAAAATAAAATCTACTTGAATTACTTTTTTGGGCATTGTTTCTTGTAACTTTTCTTACTATTACATGGATTCAGATATTTTATTTCCTGAACAAATTGAACTGGTAAAAAGACTTTTGTTACATTAATTGGTCTAAGAGATACATTAATTGGTCTACAAGATAAAAGTTAAATGTCAGTAATTTGAGAATCATAAAGTTGCATTACCACTTATAATCAGGATACCACACCTTAATAAGCCTAGATTCTTAAAACTATTCCTTTTAAACTTTTGTCACACCTTGTGGCACTTTTGTGGAAAAATATAGCAGAATATATCAGGCACAAGCATTCATCTTCCCTCAGCCTTGACAGTAAATAGTATACAGTATATTTTTCTAAATGTGAATTGAAGCAGGCAACCCCAATGCATATCAAGAAGGTATCAATATTTTTATCCACTTTTTAAGTGTGGTAAATCGGAAATTGAAATAACTTAGAACTGGAAATTTTTTCAACTTCTAGAATTCTAGTTCTACTTGAGCAAGTTACTTAATTTTTAAATTTTTCCTCAGTATAATGAGATGATAGTATTTACCATGAAGAGTTGTTGTGGAGATTAAATGATATTACAGATGTAAAGATCCTAGGACAGCGCATAACATTTCTTTTCTTAGCCCCTAAATTCTGGAAAGGGCATGATACTTGCTAAAAGTAACCAGTTAGCAACCTTTTTTTTTTTTTTACATTTTAAAATCCAAATGTATACACACCTATTGAATTATTGTGGCACTAATATTTTACGACCCTCTTCTTTGAATTAAAAATAGTAAAGCTTTTAAGTTATACTTATCTGATAAATTAAGGCCTTTGAAGTTGCTTATATGGAAACAATGTTAATGCATGTTATACTATACTGTGAGACAAATTTAAACTGGAAATTAGTGCCTTCAGTGATCTATCTCTGGACCTGTAGATCTCTGAAAATCTCATTTATTCACATTTATTCAAAAACTGTTTAGTAAGTTTCTGCTATATGTCAGCTTTGATAGGTGTAGTTGATCAGTATGAATGAACAAGCTCAGTGTAGAGGAGAGATACATATTAACAGGCAATTACATGGTAAGCACTATAATGGTATCATACAGGGTGATAATGGAACATAGAGGAGGGCGGCTCGAAACGGTCCTTGGAGAAAATGAGATTGGATAGCTGAAAGATGTGTCAGGGTGCGAGCGGGGAGGGAAGAAGAGGAACATAGGGGATCTGGATGGGTTAGCTGTTCATGGTAGAAAGAGTATGAATTTAATGAAAATGGACTTAGTTTACTATTACTTCTCCCTAAGTTAAACTGGTTGCATACATTGACTGTGATAATATTTATTTGAGCAGATTCTTTTTGAGTTGAAAAATGAGCATATTTAGGAAGAATGCAGAATTGCAACTCAGATGTAAAAAGTCTCTATAACTAAATTTCCTGATTGTCTGTATCTAATGGAGAAAACATTAAGATTTAAATTTGGCAATATAAATCTCTCTTGGTTTTCCTCAATTTCAAGTTCAAATGTCTTATCTTGCTTCTGGTTCTTTCCAACTCTCCCTTACCCTTTCTAAGGTATTTGAATGCAGGGGAACCAAAGTTAGACTTGAGTATGGAGTATGAGTATTGAGAGGAGACCACACACGGGTCAGTAATGGGTGCTCCTACTCATCACACCTGGAAGTTCTCGGGAAGTTAACTTCTACCTCTAATCCTCTAAGCAGTGTCTTGGTCCTTATCATGGTGACTTCCAGTGGCAGGCCAGTTTGGCTCAATTGTCGGCTCTTTTCATGTTCCCTATGGAAAGCATATAGATTATCTGAATCTCTTTCACAATTGATAAGAACAGAGAGAGACTGGAGAGCCTATTTTAGGCTGTCTATCTGCCAAAACATAATTTGCTTCCATCCACCTATACTGATGGGGGAGCACCCTAGAAGGTGCTTTCCTCTCGGAACTCCCAATGGGGAGTAACTTTTCATTCTTTTTGGAATTTTTGCTTTCTTGTTGCCTCCACTTCCCTTCCCTTCTGCAGTCTTTAACCCTCACTAGGTCAAAGGCTCCAGAGAGTAAGAATGCTGAGTCACTGAGGTAGTCAGGCAATTTCCTAATTCTAGACTCACTTCCTTCAGCTATCTCCTAACTTCTTCCAGTGGAAAGGCTGTATACTTCCTAATGGAAGGAAATGTTCCCTTATTGCCATATCCTTTCATGATCTACTTTAAGGGCAGTCTTCCAATTCAGTTCTTTATATTTGCAGGGAATTTTTGGAATTTAGAATAGCTTTATTGCTTAACTGTCTGGCTTTCAAGATTGTTTTCCCGGAACCAAAAAAAAAGCAGGCTTTGAGATTCAAAGATGAACATGATCTCTTTGTACCTGCCCTTTCCTCTCCTTGAGATCGGATGCCTCCTTGTTTAACCTTACTGGCAGGATGAATAAGCAAAAGAAACCAACTTAACCCTATGTTTTTGCCTTTGAGGTTTAGCTCTTATCTCACTTTTGGTGCATGGTGCCATCTGGTGGAGGACCGTATAACTGCATGAATCTAAAGAAACAGGCCTCGAATATTCCACCAACCCCAGCACCAGAGAACCCTCGGGACATATGCTTCCCACTAGTATCATAATTTTCATTTCATTAGAAACGCTTTTCATTACTGAAAACATGATTTCAACAAAAAAAGTCAAAAGCAGAAAATTAGTTTCGAAAGGGTTAAGGATAAAGGGAGATATATTTAGGAGGTATTTTTAAAATACTCTCTTTACCCTTCTTCAGGTTTAGAAAATAAAAATTCCTCAGTTTTTTACTTTGCTGATTTACTTAACTTGGAAGATTATTTCATAGTAGGCGTATATGTATTAAGACAGTGGATCTTTCTCAAAGTGTGATCTGGGACCCCTGGTGGTATCCTGAGGCAAAAATTAATTTCATGTTAACACCAACATATTATTTGCCTTTTTCACTCATTCTCTTGAGGTACAGTGAAGTCTATAATGTTTTTTGTAGTAATGTATAGGTTAATTTTTAAAATGAATTAATACTTTGAATTTTTTAATTTCTAATATGGTAAATACCTCTATACTGGTTTAAGACTTAGAATTTAGTATTTTAAAGAAATATCTGCATTTTGCCTTTTAATGTTGTTAGGTGCCATCAAGTTGGTTCCTCCTCATAGTGACTAGGTGCAATAGAACAAAACACTGCCTAGGCCTATGTGGTCATCACAATCACCATGTTTGCAGTCATGATTGCAGCCACTATGTCAATACATCTTGTTGAGGGTCTTCCTCTTTTTCACTGACCCTCTACTTTACCAAGCATGATGTGCTTCTCTAGGGACTGGTACTTCATGATAATATGTCCAAAGTACATGAGATAAAGTCTTGCCATCCTCCAAGGAGCATTATGGCTGCACTTCTTGCAAGACAGATTGTTCATTCTTAGGTCTGCCTATGGTATATTCAGTATTCTTTGCTAACACCATAATTCAAATGCATCAGTTCTTCAGTCTTCCTTATTCATTGTCTAGCTTTCACATGTATATGAACTAATTGAATATATCATGTCTTGGGTTAGGTGTACCTTAATCCTCAAGGTGACTTTTTCTGAAATCTCTTCTGTTAGCCTTTAGTTCCTTGTCTTACCACAGTTATGTACAGCACTTACTAGACAAATGAATAAATGATAATGGACTTCACAAAGTGGTTACTATAATACACTTTGTCAATACCCCTCAGGGAAATCTATAAACTAGATTATTTAAACTAGAATATGTAGAATGAACATCCAACTTGAAAGTTAACAGGAATGGTGGCAAAGCTTTGAAATAACTTATGGTGAAAAAAAAAAAAAACCATGTAAGACATTTAAAATAATTATGTGAAAAATTGTTTACTTATGACCATATCCTCTCATTTTTTTTCCCCAGAGATTCCTTCAGTCGAATGAGCCTTCGCAAAATGGATCTGTAAAATAAAAGCACTTGTTTTATTCATTTGAAAAGAGCCATGTTTCAACTTTGAGTGTGAAAAGTTAAGATTTATTGAGAAATAAGACTTGGGATTAAATTCTGGCAGTTATAGCATTAATTTATTCATGAAGAAAGCAGTGGCCAAAATATCAAATGTAGACTGTTAACAGTTTGAGAATTATGGCTATGGTTTCTAATATTCTGGTAATATGCTGTTATTCTTTTTAAAGACGTTTTAATGACTCAAAGGTACATTATACATTTACCATTATTTATAGCATAGCTAATGTTAAGTTCATATTTTTTAATTTATATTACCATTTATAGATTCATTTTGGAACCATTTTAAATGTAGTGATGCTTATTTTAAAGGTACTATTAAATATGTGAATGTTTACACTAATTGTACTGAGTGGGACTGTAAAAATTTTTCCTTGACAGAGGCAGAGAATAACTTAGAGATGATTCAAGAACTAGTTCCAAAACTAGCAAAATGAAAATCAAGACAATCACTTTATGGGCCCAAAAATACATAAATGAGGATGGGGAAAGATACTGGTAACTGGTTTCTGGAAACTTAAAGTTGGTTTCTAAGTTATTTTCCATTTAGATGTCAAAAAGGATAATAAATAAATTGTAGAAATCTTTATTTGATAACACTTTTGGCTGTAATGATTAAATACTGCTAATATCAGTGATAGCCTATTCTTTTTGATTCTCAACTTTATGCCAGTGTCAACAGTATGAACTTCATGACTCAGCAACTAACATTGACTCCTGTATTTCAAATTAAAATAAGCCAATCATCAGTTACTAATGATGTAAATCTGTAAGTTAGAAATCTACTGTAAAGCTACTTTGCATCACATAAAGGAGAACTGGAGATTACTTATTTAATCTTTCAGTTGAATGAGAAACTACTTTTTGACAGGTGGATATTTCACAAAAATTTGTCAAAAGTACCTGATTTAATCAATTAAAAATGAATTCATTTAAAATTGTACCTATAATAAGAAAAAAAAAAATTTTTTTGAGAAATACATTCCAATTTCCTGGCAAGTTTTCCCAAAATACAGTACAGATTAATGATTTCTGATAGCTTTTGAACAATTTTTTTCTTCATATAACAACTTACACAGTAATACCATTGTTTATAATCTATCCTTTCCCTTGGTCTACTGGCCAAATTTACATGAATCATTTAACAAGAACTTACTAAATTTAATACAGTCCCTTCATTGTATAGAGGACAAGATTTCAAAAATGTCTAATTCTCCTGAGCGCACAGATGGTAGCTGATATCTCTACCTCTAGCCTACCTTTACGATGAATTATCTCGAATCCTTGTCTAGAACAGTTTCAAGCCCTGTGAATCACACAAAGGCTTTCCAGATGAATATACAGTACTAAGGAACTCCAGTAGCATAGTGGTTAAGGAATCCGGCTGCTAACCAAAAGGTCTGTAGTTCAAATCCACTATCCGCTCTGCAGAAGAAAGATGAGTCTGTCTGCTTCTCTTAAAGATCTATAACCTTAGAAACTCTATGAGGCAGTTCTCCTCTGCCCTATAAAGGTCACAGGTCAGAACTGACTCAGTGGCAGTGGGTATACAGTATTGGACCAAGAGTGAGTCACAAGGACAATACTTCAAAATTCTATTTGGGAAAAGGCAGTCCAAATGAAAGAGGCAAAGGAGAGGGGTCAAGAATGGAAATTTACTTATGATAAAAAAGGTGGTATATGTATACTCTGCCTGGGATGGAAGGGCAGGTACACACCAGGGAGAGATTAAGTAGTCTGGCCACTTCTAGATTAGATTACACTTAACTCTTTGGATTGTTTGTTTACATAAACCTCAATGACAGTATCAAGGGGTTTTAAGATTTATCAGTTATTTATCACCCAATAATTATTTTCTGATTCAGAATAGAAGCTTCCCCTTACTTTTAAAATAAAAACATTTGTAATACTGAATACTTCCTAACTTCTCACATACTTCACTTTTCTTAAAATATAAAATTTCTTGCATAAGCAATCTGTACTAATTTTTCTTAACCTTGGCTGTCTCTTGATTATTATGGAGGCCCAGACTCCATCCTAAACTTGTTGCGTCAGAAGCTTATAGATAGTGCTCAGGGCTGTTTTATTTAAAAAGTTGTGGTACTAATTCTGAAATGCAGAGAGATAAGAAGCATGACTTATTATCATCATACCATCTTGCAAAAGAATAGTTGAGACATGTAACTCTAATTTATTAGTTCACCAAGCACTTTTTATTTGTTGAAATGGGATATGAGGATTATTCCAATAGCATTTATACATTCTTTAGAATCATTTTAAAGGTATTCTTAGTGCTAAGAAGGTTCTATAACAAGTCTTAATTGATCATTTACCAATTTAGTATACTATATTTAAAATGAAAATTTAACCAAGTTTTTATGTGTGCCCAAAGCATCACCTTAAGTTCTCCTGGTTTGGAGTCCATAAAATTAGATATCTACTTTAAAGGACAACTAAAATGTGACAATTTTATTGTAAACTTAAGTATGACAACTTGGATGGATTAAGCACAATTTCTCCTATTTGAAAAATTCTTCAAGTCTACTGACAGAAAATAATGAATATTATTAAAGGTAATAATGCATGCTTATTCTTTTTTCTCTATATATCATCTATATACATATTCTGTTCTTTAAGAGAACCCAGATTTATTTATGGTAGAAATATGCAACTTATAAAAAAGATTAGAGCATTTATATACATAGTTGTTAAGCAGTTTAAATTTTATTGACCTCAGTTTTTTTTTAAAAGTCAAATGTAAGGTCATACTTCTAAGTTTGATATACTATATACAGATCGTGCAGAATATGACTATGAAGAGATACAAAGTAGTCCATGCCCAAAAAGATTTAGGAGAATACAGAATCATCTTCATAAATACATATAAAATTCTTTTGAAGATAGGAAGGGACTGTCTAGGTTTTCTGAGACACTTTTCAAAAGTGAATCAAGGCACAAAATGAACACCATTGTGACTATACACACTCTAGACTCTGTGCCTCTAAAGCCCATCAAAGATTTGGCATCACAACTTTATTATAAAACTAAAGTACTTAAAGAGATTCTGCCTCTTAGTGGGAAAACCACAGGACCTATAAACATGTAGATAAATTACTCCAAAATATGGAGAATACAAATACAAGCACTTTATTTTAAAAATCAAACACAAAAGATAGATGTAAATTCAAAAGTGTTTAAATGCTTTCATTTTGGAGAATTCATTTAGAACCTATACAAGTTCCTTCCCCAGAGCTAATGTATCACTAGTCTCTAATAATAAGGAAAATGAATGCTAAAAATTTACATGGTTTTCAGTAATTCGACTATATAAAACCTCAAGAGACCAATTAATATCCAGTAGCTTCAAAAGATAAGCTAGACTCTTTAATTAACATTACCAATGTTATCCAGGTCTATTTAATATATACAAGGAAAATACACTCACTCTATAATTTCTTATAAAATAACAAGTAAGGAGTAGATGTAGGAGATGTAGAAGGAGAAAGAGAATTCAAAAAGTCCTTCTCTTCAGTAACTTTTACTTCAGAATCATCAAAAAGCAACCACTTCCCTTCATACTCCTTTAAGCTTTGCACTACGTAAGAAATTTTATTCTCAAATCCACCAATGTTAATGCCTGCTTGGTCACTGGATTCCTTGTTGCTATCAGATTCATGAGTCCCATTAGTAGTGTTAGTCTCAGAATTTCTACTTTCAGCAAATGCTGTACCTGCAACCTTGTCAGGATTAGATGCTTTGTTGTATAATTCATAATCTGCTTTGCTCTTTTGTCCTCCAAGAAGTCCAATAGCTTCTACATTTTTTTTATTTAAAACTTTACTTGGCTGTGTATTTCCACTGACTCTAATAGATAATTCTTCATCATCATAATTTTCAGCCACATCTCTTGCTTCCTCCTCATTTAATGGTTCTGGCTTACCTATTTCACACATTTGGTCCACCATAAAATTTCCCTTATCTAGTTCTAAACTGTTAAGGTCAGTGACTTTAACGGAAGCAGTGTAATGACCACTACTAATTGTAATGCCACTATGCATTACAACTGCAAATAATCCATAGCTGTCGTTGGTTGGTTTTGTGCTCCATTCTTCTAGTGACAGTTTAAGAGGTGTCAACAAAGGAGTGTTGATCTTGGAAAGTCCACCACCATAACAATCAAACCTTTAGGAATAAAAAAAGAAAGTTTTCTGTGCTTCCAATTTTAAATAAAGTGGTGTACCTCAACATGAAGCCAACTAAAAGTCTGAATGAACTCTTAATATTAGTGCTCATATGAATAAACAAAAAATCAGTATAGTATAGAAAACAAGTCCCCAACTTTGTATAGTATTTTGCATGAAGAAAAAATGTTGAATTAACTCCAAATACTCAGGTGTTTCTGGAGAGTATATGGCATTTCTCCCTTTCTTAATTTTGTATAGTAAGAAAATAACACATGGCATTTTAAAAATACAGGGCTTAAAATTCTATGCAAGTCAGTAAGCCATTTTTTGTGTTTTTCTACCAAGATTTAGGAATAAAAAATTAAACCCTCAAAGTAAAATCAAGGAGCTGTAGAGCCCCAAAGGTTGGCAGCTTAAGCCCACCAAGCTGCTCCACAAAAGAAAGGCAAGGCCATCTGTTCCCATAGAGATTACAGCCTAGAAAACTCAGTGGGACAATTCTATTGTCACATGGGGTCACTTTGAGTCCAAATCGATTCAATGGCACCTAAAAATACAGTAATTTCACAAAAGTCATTGATATGCAAAGGAATAAAATCTAGACTACTATGTATACCTGGTCAGAAAAAGTATCCAGAAAGTGATGGGCATTTTTATACTTATTTTCAAATAACTTTTTGAATTTTTAAATTCTCACCTACAGATCAAAGTTTCTAACACTGTTCAAAGACCACTTTGGTTTACCTTAAAACTAATTTTTTAAAAAAAAATCTGCCTTTTCATATAAAATTTTATATACACACAAAATCTTAATACATATAAAATTTGTTCCCTGCTTAATCAATTGTTCTAAAATTGATTTCTACTAGTCTCTAAGAATGAACGTTAGTGTTCCACAAAAAGCCTTCTCATAGCTGCTAAACAGCAGAATATGTACTTGAATCAATTGAAAATTATTCATTTTTAAAGGGAAATTCTTAATAAGAAAACAAAACTTTACAAAGTACTTAATTTTAGTATTTTTATATTCCTACTATTATTTTGAATGAAATTATACAGCAGCTCATTCTCTTCATACATCTTTTATTTAAAATACTTACTCTAAGCCACTAGCAGCAAAGCACTTCAAGTGAATAGTTATAACTTCAGGCATTTTGTCAAACAAAAGACTTCGTTCAGCTTCAGTATAATGATGGCAATTTTCACAGAAATATTTATCTTCTCCTACAATCCTTTCCACTGAAGCAAATTGTGAAATTGCCCATCTCAGGGTTTTCATTTCTGTTTTGGGCTCTGGAGAAACTACAAAAGAAAATCCTTTCACTTAAAAATGAGTATCGCAGATAATTCAAAATTTAAAACAAAAAAGTGCAATGTTCAAAATTAGTACTACATTCCAACTGACTAACCCATTCCCAACAACTACTCAATAAATCCATTTGTTTCAGAAACTCCTATCATAACCTCATCCTTAATAGTGCACATAATCTTTTTAAATATTTACATGTGGACAGCCAATAAATATTTATGTGGTATAGACAGTGAGGACAAGATAAACTTAGTCCTACTACCTTAGTGTAGTAGGAATGCTGGTAGCATAGTGCCTAAGGCATTTGACTGCTAACCAGAAGGCTGGTGGTTCAAACCCAACAGCCACTTCTCAGAAGGAAGGTTGGGCAATCTACTTCTGTAGTGATACCGCCTCAGAATCCCAAGGAGTCGCTATGAGTCAGGTGTAACTCGACGGCACAAACAACAACAACAGGGCAAATTTTAATTTACATTTAATAGCCAATTTTCAAATTACCTTAGAAAGTCTGGTCTAATTATTTCCCATGATACTTCCCTATGTCTTATGATTATGACTAGACAACAGTGGCTCAAATATGTATTGTGTGATAAATATAGTTGAACCTGGAGAAAGTTTTACTTATAATACATACAATTTTATTTTAATATAAACCTGAATATATTTTGAGAATTTTTCATTAAAATCTTTTTGGAGGATTTAAATAAAAATGTGTGTGTGTAAGTGTGCGTGCGTGTGGGTGTGGCAGGGAAGCCAGCAGACAAAACCAAAGGGCTCTCTTTACTAAATCAAAGGACAAAAACAAAATGATGAACATCACCATTAGGTAGCATAGTGCCTAAGGCATTTGACTGCTAATCAGAAAGCTGGCAGTTCAAACCCACCATCCACTCCTTGGAAGGACGGACGATTGGGCAATCTACTTCTGTAGAGATACTGCCTCGGAAACCCAAGGAGGCGTCACTATGAGTCAGGATCAACTTGATGGTAGTGAGGGTTATTTTTTTTTTAAAGCTTTGAAAGATTCAGGTCCAGAAAAGCTATTAACTTATCAAAATAATTCATTTTTCCATTCTGATACCTTCTAGTTTCAAAATAAAGACTATAATTCTCCAAATAATCACTATAACAAGTAAAACTATTACTAAGTTACATTAGACCAAGGATACTGAAAGCTATTTTCCCCCTTTATACAAGCTGTTATTAGACTATAAAGCATTGAAGACAAGTATTATTCCATACAAGACTCTAATTCTGCTTACTTTCAGAGCCCTCCTCTACTTTCGAAAGCTCATCTTCTTGTACTGGCACACTGATGTCCTGAAAATTTTCTCTTCTTTCTGTTAAACTTTCACATTCCAAGCATCGAGTCCTTAATACCAGCTGACCTTGAAATAATTTCTCCACTAGCTCAAAACCAATTTGCTCTACACCTAAAAAGAAAATAGGTAAAATATACATCTTACACAAATTGTTTAGCATCTAAAGCATTAATATTCTATTTAAATAGAGTGTATCACGAAAAAGCCCAATTTTCATATATCACACCTTGCTTATTAGCATGCATTGTGTTGTTTGGTACCACTGAGTTGGCCTGACTCATGGCAACCCCATGTGCACGGAATGAGAAACACTGCCTGGTCCTGCACACAACCCTGGATCAGTTACAGACTGGGCCACTGTAATTAATGAGGTTTTCATGGGCTGATTTTCCAAAGTAGACTGCCAGGCCTTTCTCCCAGTCTCAGTTTAGAAGCTCTGCTGAAACCTGTTTAGCATCATAGCAACAAAGAAACCTCCACTGACAAGATGGGCGGTGACTGTACATGAAGTGTACTGACTAGGAAATCAAACTTGGGTCTCTGGCACAGAAGGCTAAGAATTCTACTAGAATCATGATAGCAACTGATTTACCTTGAGAATTAGAGTCCCTGAGTGGTGCCAACAGTTAATGCACTCAGATGCTAACCAAAAAGTTGAAGTAGTTAGTCCACCCAGAGGTGCCTCTGAAGAAAAGCCTGGAGATCTACTTCCAAAAAAATGAGCCTTGAAAGCTCTATCACAGGATTACTATGAGTATGAGTCAACTCCACAACTGATTTCTTTAGCATTAAGAGCTGCATTATTCATGAAATTTAAATTCCCTGTAAAATAGTTTTTGCGTATGAATTACTATTTTCTCTTAAGAGTCACAATTGTGACTTCTTCTAAAGACAGCCCCTATAGAATTTACTATTTTTGGTAAAGCCACTGACTGCAGTTCTCAGCACTACATATTCCCTGAGATTTGTATATGGACAAAACTAGGAAATCTAGTTAAAGTTAGGTATTAACTTGTTGTTGTTAGGTACTCTCAAGTTGATGTTGACTCATAGCAACCCCAAGTGACAGTAAAACTGCACCATAAGGTTTTCTAGGCTGTAATGTTTATGGGAACAGATTGCAAGGGCTTTCTCTCAAGGAGCAGCTGGGTAGGTTTAAACTGCTTCACCACCGGGGCTCCTTAAGGTAGAACTAAGTTCTCTTAAGTTTCACTAAGTGAAATTTTTCATAACTTTAGTTATCTCAAAATACTGTCGAGGTAGCCAGTTGATTCTGACTCTCAGTGACCCTATGTGTTTCAGAGTAGAACTGTCCTCCATAGGATTTCTTTGGCTGTGATCTTTTCAAAGTAGGCTGCCAGGCCTTTCTTCTGAAGCACGTCTGTGTGAATTCAAATTGTCAACCTTTTAGCAGCTGAGGACTTAACAGTTTGCATCACCCAGGGACTCCTGGAGGGTAAAATAGACACTCTTTTTCCATTAAAATGTAATTGACTCTCCTAGTTTATAAACCATAAATCATCATCATTCTAAGATTAGTAAGATTATGTATGTAACATATGTAACCTGAATGCTTTTTAAAACAGTTTAACTCATATGATACAGTCAATGTTAGATTTCTTTCTTTTAAAACAAAAATCTTACCCACAGATTATATTGTACATATATCTAAGGAGAAAATTCTAATTATACAACTGTTAATGTGCCTACACATATCTAAGGACAAATTACACTGACCTTTGTTTATGGCCTTATCTTCATTAACATTAACGGGCTTAACATTATTCCCTGGAGAGTCAATTCCACAACCATTAACCTTTATAGTGTTATCATTTTCACACTTCTCTACGAAGTCTTCTTCAGGATCATATTCATTTTCATTAAATTGTCCTTTGCATCCTTGGTTTGTTGTAATTTTCCCCAGACTACAGAATTTAGAAAGAATGCTGGGTTGCTTACTTGCAGACTTTAACCAATTTATTTTAACTCTTGATTTTTTTTGTGAGGGTCTCACACTCTCATTTTCACAAGTGTACTTCGACACTGTTTTAGCAGGAATCTCTAACATATCACCTGTAGCTTTCCTTTTGGATCTAGTTTGTCTCTGGTTCTCCTCCAATGATTGGTATTCCTTGGATACTTTAGCTTTTTTCTTTATGTTACCAAATTCAGTGTCACTTTTTCTTTTTACATTTCCTTTTGGGAGTTTTTCTTTATATTCTTCAGAATTCCTCATGTTGTCCATCTCTATGTTGTTAACGCCGCTTACTTCCTCTTTCTGATGAGGGTTTTCTTCTACCTTAGTAGATAATTCTGCCATATTTTTCACTTCTTCTTTTTTTAGGAGTTGGCATGTTTCTTGAATGTTTCCCAAAATACACTGTAATACTTCCTGTGCATCATGCTGTAGATACCCTTCATACATAGGGTTGAGTTCCCTATAATAAAAATTTTCAACTGATGTGTCAGTTTTGAAGATGACTAAAACTTTTCTATACAGAAATTAATTCATTTATAGAGTATCGTAACTTTATTTTTTACATTAAAAAACATTTGAAACATACCTAAACTTGAAAGTAAACAACCATTTTTACACCCTTTTATCACAAATACTATGATCTTCTAAATATTATTGTTAATAATATAATACTTACATAGTGTTAAACAAAATACATAATTCTCACAATAACCTTATGAGGTAGGTATTATCACCACTATTTACACATAAGGTAACTGAGGCACAGATTGGTTAAGTAACATGTACAAGGTGACAGCTAGTTAAGATGCACACCAGGATTCAAATTTGTTCTTTATCGCCTGCTAAAACTACCTCGTAATAAAGTTACAGCAGTTCATTGCACCTAGGTCTATTCCTCAGTTAAATGATTTTTTCAAAGAGCTGCCCTAACAGTATGTGTTGTGATTATAATTTTTTTGGGGGGAATAAGGTTACTTGTAAATTTCATGTTTTTCCCTACATAAAATCAATACTAAAAGCAATCTAATCCAATTTACTAATAGTTCAAAGGAGATATAATAAAAATAGAGTATTTGGAATTTAGTTTTTATGCATATATTTTGAAGTAATACAGACCCACAATTCTAATCTGAAATCCTTATGACCAATTATATGTGGTAATTCAGAAACTTTCAGATTTAGAAAGACATTAGGCACCCAAAATAAAACATACACCAATAACAACAGAATATGGAAGAATATCCTATAGTTAAACTCATTACTATTTCTACCAAAAAGACTATGAATATTCACATTAGGGATCAAACTCTCATTATCGAGTCGATTCCGACTCACAGTGATCCTCAATGAGTTTTCGAGGTGGTAAATCTTTATGGAAGTAGATTGCCCAGTCTTCCTTCTGCAGAGTGGCTGGCGGGTTTGAACCGCCAACCTTCTTGTTAACAGTCAAATGCCTTAGGCACTATACCACTCTAAATGCCTCATATAAATTCAGGTCTCCTAAATTTAATACCGGGAGCTCTGGTAGCATAGTGGCTAAGGCACTTGCCTGCTAACCAGATGGCTGGTGGTTCAAACCCACCAGCCACTCCTTGGAAGGAAGGTTGGGCAATCCTACTTCCGTAGTGATACTGCCTCGGAAACCCAAGGAGGAGGGGTCGCTATGAGTCGGGGCCAACTCGACGGCACGTAACAACAACAACAACAAATTTAATACCAAGCTCATAAAAATATTTCCACTTTTCAGAGCTTCTGAGATATAAAGCACTGTGGACCTGCAGCATTCAATTCCTCCCTGTTCTTTATTCTCCATTTGTTAATATATCACTCTCCTCAAAGGACAGAAACAAGCAGCTAAATTGGAGCCCTAAAATTGTATTATAGGCTATATACCTGAGTGTGTTAAGCAGTCGCCTTGGCTGAGTAGCAAGTTCATCTGTGTATTTCTCTGGATTTAAGAGAAAACTAGCCTGAAGCTGTTCAACTGAAATGATTAAGGACTGTAAACTGCATATCAGTTCATAACTTGCCAAGGAATCTTCTTTCCAACTTCCCTGTCAAGAAGAAAATATACAAAACAATCTTTTCATTTATGAACAAATTAAGTACTTTCCCCTTCTCTTGGCTTCGTCTCACTAAATACTAGCTTTTCTAAATTTCATTTCAATATAGCACTACTTTTAGAGGTTGCACAAACTTTTTTTTAAGAGTATTTTTTATTTACTTTTTATGTGGATAATTGATACTGGTTCCTAATTAGGAAAGTCTTAAGTTTCTTTAAATTTACTTAAATTTTAAAAGTGAGTCAATTTGGAAAAAAAGAATAGGTGGTAAATAGGCATTACAAATTATGACAGTGATACACAAACAAAAGTGTGGTAAACAACGAATTAGAGGACTGAAGTAAACACTCTGTAAAAGGGAATAATCTAGTTAGCTACCTTGCAAGAATAAACAATAATTGTTTTTTTGACAACACGACCTACTAAGAACTGCAATTCTCAATTAGTTTGTCGTAATAGAAATAATCTATCATTCTCCTCTTCCCATATCCGATAGATAATTTTTCATCTCTAAGCAAGTGAATTTCCATGAGTTTGTTTTTTACATTATTTCCTGTTTTCTTTTTTTACCTTATCTTTTTGATTAGCTTCATCCTTTAGAGATTCTTTCTTCCTTGAAATAATATTAAATAAGTGCTTCACTCCGGATTTAAAACCAGGACAGAAATATAATACCTACAAAAAGCAAGACTGTCTAAGTATTTTTAAATAAACAATATACCTATAATCAATCAAAAAACAAGCAAAATACTATTACGCTTTTTTGTAGGGCACTTTTAAATGGCATTACCGAAAATTCTGAGATTAAACTGTGTCAAAAATTATTTACTACTATAACAAAAGTAGTCCACTGTCTTCCATCATTGGTAGCAAAATCTCGGGCACTAAGACTTAAGGTTACAATGACACCATATGCAGACATGATTCCAAGGGTTAAGACACTTACCACGATAGCACCAGGAATTAGGCAGAAAAATTAAAGGGTTGGCATCTTCCACCTAACCAACATCCAGTTTTGCTTTTTCTTTACTTAACATATTATACTTTCTCTTATGCTAAGAGTCTGCAACATGCACCTTAAAATTATTTTACCTCATTCTGATTTATGTACAAGGCAAAGATAATATGGACAAATGACTTCAAACCAAACCAAACCCATTACCACTGAGTTTATTCCACATCATGGTGACTCTACAGGACAAAGCAGAATTACTCCATGAAGTCTGCAATGCTGTAATCTCTACAGAAGCAAAGTGCCACATCTTTGTCCCATGGAAGCTGGTGGGTTTGAACCATTTGACCTTATAGTTAGCAGCTGAACACTTAACCACTGTGTCACCAGGGCTTCTTGTAGACAACTGATACCCTCTATGTGAAATTCTCAGAAACGTTAAATGTTAGGTTATTCTACTAAAAGTCTATGCCTACTATAAAGTTTTATTATATAGCAAAACTGTCAATTTACCTGAAGTATACTATTAAGATAACAAGTATTGCCAAGATTATTCAATCCCACAAATGGTAGCAAGTTTTCTCTTTTCTCACAGTTTATAGGTGAGGACTGTGCTGCAGGAACAACTTGATCACTATTAAGAAAGAAGAGAGTAAGATATAAAGGCATACTATCATAAAGTAACAACACAGAAATACTAGTTCCCTAGATTTAGTCTTTCCCCAGATGTTGTATGATCTGAAAAGTGAGTTTTATTCAGAAGACATTTTGAAACAAAATCTGTACAGGCTGAAAAATTGCTATAAACCCAAAGTTTTAAAAGCATTTTAAAACTTCAATTATTTACTCAACAGGTCTCAAAACAATTCCATCAAGCGGATGTTAATCCCATTTTACCAGTATCTACCAGCTGCATCACTCCAACTCATAGCAACCCCATGTGTGTCAGGGTAGAACTGTACTCTAGGGTTTTCAATGGTGGAAATTTTTGTAATTAGACCACCAGGACTTTCTTCTGAGAATTCCATTTTACAAAGTAGAAAATTAAGGAACTGGTACTTTGATTTATTTAGCCAATATAACATGTTTATCAAGTACTTAAAATTTGAATTAACCAATTGCTGTTTAGTCTATTTAGCCTCATGAGAACCCCATAGGTGAGAGAACTGTGCTCCAGAGGGTTTTCAGTGGCTGATTTTTTAGAAGTCAATCTCCAGGACTTTCTTCCAAAACACCTCTGGGTAGACTTAAAACTCCAACCTTTCAATTAGCAGCTAAGGAAGTTAACCATTTGTACTACCCCAAAACCAAATTCACTGCTATCAAGTTGATTCTGACTCACAGTGACCCCCATTGGGTTTCCAAGGTTGTAAATCTTTACAGAAGCAGATAGCCTCATCTTCCTCCTGTGGAGTGGCTGGTGTGTTTGAACTACTGAGCTGGTTAGCATCCAGATCCCTTACCCACTATGCCACCAGAGCTCCTTTTGCACCACGCAGGGACTCCTAAAATTTGAAGAGAACCATGGAAATAACCTGATACAATACTGTCTGGGAGAAGCTACACTACCTGAGAAGTCAGATTCTGATAGTAATTTAAAGTGAAAGGGAGTCTATGAAAAGAAATTAGCCATTCCTCACTTAAAAATGTTTCAATGTATAATTCTTTTACTTCATTTTAACAAACAGTAGGTCTTCCCTGCATTTTCATTTTATTGCTGCTACTGATCAAAGTATTTATAAGCATAAATGCTTGATTAAAAAAAAAATTTGGTTACCAGGGGTGGGGGAGGGGAAACTCTGCAAAAATAAAAAAACAAACAAAAAAACTGCTCATAATCTCCTAAATTGATTATTAACAGATACTAGGAAATTAAACATGGGAATAAATCCACTTTAGTTACCCAGAAGATACTAGTATCTAGGGTATTTTCGCATATATTCCACACACACATGTAACATGTATAGAAAACTAATTTGCAAAGGGGGTGTGTGGTTTACCCAAAAAAAAAAATAAATAAAATAAAAAGCATAATGTGTGCATTATATGCATAAAAATGCAGTATTTGTTAAATAGGAAGCTAGTGGAGCCACAGCCCAGGTGGCGCAGTGGATAAGGCATTTGACTGCTAACCAGAAGGTCACCAGTTTAAACCCACCAGCTGCTCAGTAGAAGGAAGATGGGGCAATCTACTTCTGTAAAGATTTACAGGCTTGGAAACCCAAAGGGGGTTGCTATGAGTCAGAATCGACTCAATGGCAGTGAATTTGATTTTGGTTTGAGTGCAGATGCCAGCTATAGCAACTATTTGTAGAATAAAGTATTTTATTTTCTTCTGATTTCTTTTAAAAAATATATTTGCATCAAAAGCTCTTGTTTTTTTAAGTTTAATTTAAGTAATTTGCAATTTTATTCCCTCAAGAAATCTACTAATTCATATACTCAACATGTCCACAAAGTTTAAAAATCTCAGATACTTTCTAGTCTTCTAAACCAAAAAGTCAGCTAATCTTTTACATTTACACAAATGTGTTACACTACAAATAATCATATTTAAAACTCTGAAAAATCGTTTTAGTCAACAAATGTTTTTCTAAATTAGTCTGAATGAACACAATGCAAATGAGATAATTACTATGGATGTAATCCATGTAGGAACCACCAGTTTTATTCTGTTATTACTATATGTTGCTAGGCTGGTCTACTAATGTGTACTTTTTTTTTATTGCTATATCTATCAGGTTGGAATGTCTGGACATATCAATCTGAGTTCTCTGCTGCTTCACTGATAAGGAATTAAAAAAAAGTACAGACGTGTATTTAAAATACAATACATACATTTCAGATCCACTATATTCAGAAACTTTCTCTTCATTTTCTTGAGATTCTGTGAAATCCAGTGCTCTCTTAGTTTCCTTCTTCTGAAAAAACTTCAAGGAAAGTCTGTTTTTCTTTGATGGACTACCTCTTGAAAGCCCATTATTCTCACTAGGTAAGACACCAGGCATTTTCTCTTCAAGTCTCAAGGAGCTGACAAGAATTAATTTACAGAGGCAAGTTGTAATCACCAATTATATCTGTTAATCAGAGAAAAGATTTCATTAGTTTTCAGTTATCCACTGTGGGCAACAAAACCATCAATTCTGAAAGCAAATTTACTATAGAAATGGTACCAATTAGAACTTCATCTTGAAAAACTAACTGGCAATAACAGGCACTCAGTATTTTCTGCTTAAATGAAAGAGTTTCTCATACTTTGCTTCAAATTCTTAATTAGCAAAAAATATCAGATACTGAACTTGTATCAACCTGTTCTTAGATAAGAGCCACATCACAAATATCCCATTCTATGGTAAAGCAGTAGTATTAAAAAGTAAAAATGTAACTTTGCATTGTTATAATTTATTAATTTAAAAAATACTGATTGAGCAACTACCATCTCTAGCTCTAAAGGAAGAAGGATATAGGGAGGGATGACTAGGAAATCAAGTAGTGCTGGACATGAATGAGTCCTTATCCAAGACCTTTTCTAGTTATTAATGTCAATTATTACACAAAATAAAATTTATTTAAAGTACAATTTGTGTGCAAGTAAAGGGATAAAGTTGTTTTCCGTTATACTTAAAACCATAAGTGAAAGGTAATAAGATATATACAAAGCTGGGGTGGTGGTGTAAAAAATTGTTCGCTATACCTTGTGTGTAGGTATCAAATTCTTAGGCACTAGAAACCACACTATTCTCATTTTCAAGGCACTTTTTTAAACTATAGGTTTTTAAGAACTGCTCTGAGTAGGAAAAAGGTGATTTGGTTTGCCATTTACAACCATTTCTACACTTTCAAAGCAAAACTTTTGGATGAAAAAATATGCCTATATTTGTAGCAATTTTTTAATCAGCCCTGTCATTCATTATGACATATGGGGAAAAATGATCTAACTGGAGTATTACTAGAAAATTAAAGTTCCAAATGTCAGGAATGAGTTTCAAATGTCACCCCTTTGTAACATGCACTAAAATCAAATTCCACCATTAGTAAGCTTTTCACTCAGATAACTCATATCTGGGAATTCACAAACTGAACCTCAGCAGTGAAACTACATTTTGGAGACTCAACTCAGTAGGAACTAGAAAGCTGACCAGTTTCCTCAACCTATCTCTAATTCAATTTAGTCTCCTGGCTGTTTAATGCTAGGTATGAAATTCATATGATTATGAATGATAAACGATAGACTGCACCTCACTGTCAGAAATCTCTAAGCATTAATGATTCTCTTTTTTTTCTTGAAAGCCAATTCTAATTAGTGGAAACTAATTCTCTAAGTCACAAGATACCCAGACTTCAAAAGGTAAACACAGGAAACTGATCAAAGAGCTGAACTAGAGGATCGTCATCCTAATCAATAAACCAAGCCTTCCTCAAAGTAATTATCAAACAATTAAGATTATCTAAAACATAACATTTTTCCACGTGCCATATATTATGCCATACCATTTCTGGCTTCTGGCTTTCCTTAAAAGTGGGTTGTAACATCAAAAATGTTTCTCCTAAAACTGTAAATCAAGTTTTGCAGAAAACACAATGAACCAAACATTAAATGTTCTTGAGCAAGAGACAGCGTTAACACTTAGTACCATTAGTTTTCTTCTCCACAAGATGACACTACTCAACTCTTGTTTTTCAAGAAAAACGTTGATTAAGGATAACATCCTCGGTAAAGACGTAAAACACATGGCATTCGTTCAGAAGACTTTTAAGAAAAATGCGCGGTAAAATTTACCACTTACAAGCATAGTACTTGAGTGAAAACATTTCTCCCCTCTACCTCTCACCACTCCAGGAACAGAAAAGAAACCTAAAAGGTGACGTGAGATTGTGTTAATTGATGTCTGTGCTCTTCAAATACAGCACTGCGCTAGGTGGGACGCTCGCCGGTGGCATTCTTTGGCCCCCCATCACCGCTCCCTTGAAAACGTTCCTTCGCCCGTCAAGTTGCCCTATTTACGTCCAGACAGCACCTGCCTCCTCGAGTCCCCAGAAGCAGCAGGAGGGAGCGCCCCGCCAGCTGCAAAGGGCTGAGGCTGACACCCCTGCAAGGACGATGGTGCAAAACAGTCCCTACGGGTCTTCCAAGCAGCGACGACGCCCGGGTCCCAAAACAGCCCTACTCAAAGGCCGGCCGAACTTGCCTGTGTGCAGGCACCGGCTCCTCCTCTCCAGGCCCTCTTTACCTGGTCATGGCCCAAAGCGAAGTCTGCGGCGGTGACGCCAGCGAGTTCAACTAGGATGGGTTTGGGTGCGACAGGTGAGTCCCCTGCTCCAAACCCGGGTCCCCGACCCACGGTAAAGCTGGCCGGATTGCCCTCCCCGCGGGGGAGTGACCATTCGCTCTCAAGAGCGGGAACCCGGGCCGCCACACGGGTTCTGCTTGCCGCCACCCACTACATTCCCGGAGCGGCGGCCGTCGGCGACGGCTCCGGGATGGAAAGAGCGCAAGAAAAAGTGGTCTTGCTCACTACGAGTCAGAACCGCTAGGGTCTTTCCCACTCCACCAGCGAGGGGAACTTGGCGCGTTTTCCTCAGTCTCAGGACCCCCGTGTTTTAGTCGACGCCCGCGCCAGCGCTGTTATTGAAGGCGGCGTCTTTCGAAAATGCCGGTTCTAGTCTCCACGCTGCAGAGGCGCGAAAGGCAAGAGTCTCCTCGCGACCGCCAGTCGACCCCCTGGGAAACACGAGCTCCAGAATCAGCTGGAACGGTAGTTTCTCCAAGATCCTAACGGGTTCTGCAATTTCAAACAGCTCAGGCACAATACAGGGCAGCTCGCGCGGGTCCTCGCTGAGGGCGCGCTCTAGGTGCTAGAGGCCTGGCTGGCGGGCTCGAGCCTCACACCCTTTTTAAAAAAAAAAAAAAACTTTAACCATTCGTGCGCATGTTGACGGAAAAGTGTACGGATCGGGAGACGGGACAGAGAGAACAAGGGCGGTCCCCTTCCTCGAGAAGGAGCCGCCAGGTGCTCAAATTCACCAATCCATGATGAACAGTCACCAAATTCTCGTCCTCCCACCTCCATTAGAGACCAATCAGAAGTACCTAATTAAAAGCCAATTGGATGACAAGGGGAAGGAAGTCTAACCAATACAAAAAAAAAAAAAAGGAGGGCTGCAGCCAATCATTGTTGGACATACGGAGTGTTCCTAAGGAGCCGTTCGCCTCCTTCCGCTTGCATTGACTATCGAGTGCGCGCTTTCTCTACCGACTGTAGGGTCTCGCTTTCCGTGTTGTTAATCCTGGACCGTGGGACGCCACGGAGGGTGCGGTTTCCGGAAGGGGCCCTCACAATAAGCCCCGCCCCCTGTCTTTGCGCAAGCTCTGTGGCGATTTACCCGAGAGACCAGTTTCGGAAAATGGTTGAGCGGTTGGCGTGGTGTTGGGCGGTAGGGTTTTCCATTCAGAATCACAGTCAGGGTTCCAAGGCCATCTCAATAAAAATAACTGCTGCCGTGGAAAATAAGTTCTCAGCTGTATGCTGTAGAGCTAAGGCTCCTTCCTTCCACGCCCATTTTCTTTCTTTTATCCCCTTCCCCTTTCCGGCGCAAGTAAAGAGAAATAGTAAGCCCTATGTTTGGCTGGGAGTTGGAGGGAAGGCAAAGAATTTCAGCGAGAGCCTTTATTTAGGGTCTCAAATAAGACAAGACAACCTCACCTGGTGTCTTCTTCTGTGTTTGGATGCTTACCCTGGTGAAATGAAAAAATTAAGTGCTGCAGATAAACTGCAAATTCATTTCACCGAGTTCAGTTTTAGGCGTCAAGGATACGGTGGTGAATGAAATACATGTCTTGCTCTAGTGAAGCTTTATATCCTAGAGAGGGAAACAAGTTATTTTATATAAAATAATAAAAATGATAAGAAAAAGGTAAAGAACATGCTGTTTTAGATAGGGCGGCCTGGAGTTGACATTTGAGCAGAGATGAATGAAAGAAAGAGCGAGTCTTAAAAGAAGGCTCCAAAGGTCCTGAGTTCAATGGGCTTGACGTTTTGGGTAGAAGCAGGGAGGTCAGGTTGCTTAGAGCACAGTGAGCCTGAGTGAAAAAAAAATAGGAAAGATTAGTGAGATAGGGCTTGGATCAAATGGAAAAAGGAGATGGGATTTTATGATGGTAGATCATAAGATGATGGTAGATGGTTAGATATGGTTTTGAACTGGGGAGCGGCATGATTTTATGCAAGTGGCTGCCTATGGTGCATAGACTGTTAAGCTTCAAGAATATAAGCAGGAATGTCAGAGGCTATTTGAATCGTCCAGAGACTTAATTATGGTGGCTTTGGAATAAGATGGGAGCAGTGGGAGTGTTGAGAACAGGTAGGATTCAGAATATATTTTGAAGTGGAGCCAACAAGATCTGCTTAAGGATTTCTGCATGGAACACAAGGGAAAAAGAAAAACGACAAAGATCTGGTGGTGCAGTGCCTAAGGCAATTGCTAGCTGGAAGGTTGGTGGTTCAAACCCACCAGCAGCTCTGTGGAAGAAAGATGAGGCTATCTACTTCTGTAAAGATTTACTGTCTTAAAATCCCAATGAGAGGTAGCTAGGTATGAGTTGGAATCACTGGATGGCAGTGGGTTTGGGTTTTTTTTTTTTTTTTTTTAAGCAACTGGGTATTGGTTGGCCCTTGCTAAAATGAACCCTGGGATTTGGTATTTTTCTTAGACATATTAAGATTGAGATGCCTGTTGTACATCCAAGGAGAGATGTTGAGCCAGCAGTTAGTATGAAATTTGGAACTCGGTAGAGAATTTAGATCAGAGAATAAAAATTTGACAGTCACCAAGTAAGACTTAAAACCATGAGACTATAAGAAATCATTTAGAGAGATACTATTTATCCTAAAAAATTTTCAGGGAATTGATGACTCTCCCCTTGCCTGGACAGGAATCCTACACCAAGATAAAATGTCCCTTAATTTATTTACCTTTGAATTAATACCCATCCCAAATGCTGCCCATTTTATGAGTAAGACTTATAAAGCTAACTGTTGAGTTTATAACTCTAAAGAACCTATAATCTCGCATAGTGATCTCTAAACTGCCTGAAGAGAAACTATACTACTACCAGTAAAACCAAAAAAAAAACCAAACTCAGTGCCATTGGGTCGATTCTGACTCATGTCAGTAAAGTAGGTCCAAAACTAAACCAGAAAAACCACTCTCACAGCTGTCGAGTCAGATCCAACTCATAGCGACCCCTCCTTGGGTTTCCGAGGCAGTATCACTACAGAAGTAGATTGCCCAGTCTTCCTTCCGAAGAGTGGCTGGTGGGTTTGAATTGCCAGCCTTCTGATACGCAGTCAAATGCCTTAGGCACTATGCCACAAGAGCTCCCAGGTCCAAAACTAGGTTTTTTGTTTTGTTTTGTTTTTTTTGGTATGTGTGCGTATGTGATTTGGTGAAAGTTTACAGAGCAAATTCGTTTTCCATTGAACAGTTCATACACTTTTTGTTTCGTGAAATTGATTACAATCCTCGTAACATCTGTCTTTCTGTTTTTTCCCTGTGGTTACTTTTTCCCTGTGTTCTTCTTTCCTATGCATATCTTCCTTGTGAGTTTCTCCCTATGCAAATGCTGCCCTTTGGATTTCCCATGGTTGATTGTTCTAAGAAGTGTACTTACTTGGTATAAATTTTCACCCTATATGCCTGTCTACTCTTCAGCTGGGAGCTCTGGTAGCATAGTGCCTAAGGCACTTGACTGCTAACCAGAAGACTGGCGGTTCAAACCCACCAGCCACTCCTCGGAAGAAAGATGGGGCAGTCTACTTCCGTAGTGATACTGCCTTGGAAACCCAAGGAGGGGTCGCTATGAGTCGGGTCCGACTTGACGGCACACAACAACAACAATTCATTAGCTGTCTATCCCTTTAGCCACTGGAGCGAGTTCAATTCTAGGTCCAAAGGATGACTAGAAGCCATAGTCTTGGAGGTTTCACCAGTCTCTATCAGACTAGTAAGCCTGGTCTTTTTTTTTTTTTTAAATGATTTTGAGTTTTGTTGCACATTTTTCTCCCACTCTGTACGAGATCTCCTATTTTGTTCCCTGTCCAAGTCATTGAGAATGGTAGCCAGGCACCATCTAATAAGTTCTTCTGGTCTCAAGGTCATGTAGACTGATGTTCTCTGGTCCACTAGTCCCTTGGACTGATTATTTCTATGCATCTTTGATTTTCTTTATTCTTTGCTCCATATGAGGAGAGAGCAACTGTTGCATCTTATATACCTGCTCACAAGCTTTTAAGACCCTAGTCATTACTCACAAAAGTAGGATGTAGAACAATGTTTTTGCATAGTTTGTTACACCACTTGAGCTTGATGTCCCCCAAGACCATTGTCCCAAGCCCAAAGGTGTTTGTGGCTAAGAAGTTACCATAAAGTTACCCTTTAGCTCTATTATAAGGAGCTCTGGTTGCACAGTGCCTAAGGCATTTGACTGCTAACCAGAAGGTTGGTGGCTCAAACCCACCAGCCCATTCATGGAAGGAAGATGGGCAATCTACTTCCATGAAGATTTAGCACCTCGGAAACCCAATGGGGGTTGCTATGAGTCGGAATTGACCTGACAGCAGTGGGTTGGTTTTTTTCATTCTATTATATATATGAATATTCTTATAGCACATACAAACATGTAGTAGAGATATTTGTCTGTCAAACTTATATATTCCCTTTTGCCTATCCATACCTGATCATTTAACCTGTCTACCTATGTAGCCACCTGTAGATCAATGTTTGTTATTACTGATAATGCAATATTGGCTATGTAAAAGTGCTTACCTTTGTTATCTGTACCTCTTGTGCATCTCTCAGTGACTTCCTTTCCTTAGTGTTATTGTGCTGGTCACTGGCTTTTGGTATATCCCCTTTCCCTTCACCCAAATTGTGGTGGTTATGTTTGTGTGTCATCTTGGTTGGGCCTGGTTGAGTGACTGGGCAACTGGTGGTAGTTATTCCCCGTGATGAGGCTGGCAATCATCTCCATGGTGGGACCTACCACAAGCAGCTGAGTAGCTGTTGGGAATGTGGTCTGCTTCTTGTATATAAGAAACAGCTTTGGGAATGGTCTCTAGCTTATGGCACCTTGAACCCTGCATGTAGCTGAGTCATTGTTCAGCAGCCTGCCATGCTCTGCTGACCTTGAGACTTACAATGGACTTGAATTAATGGCCTGCCATGTGCTTTGGTAATATTGGGACTGTGCCTTTTTCCTTGTCAACCTTGGGCTTGTCAGCCTCAGCAGCCAGCAGCTGTCTGAGTGAAGAAAAGCCTCTAGCTTCAGTGAGCCAGGAGCTGGATGCAGAGCTGAAGCCCAAGGTCAAGGGACTTTCACCCAGCCCCTAGAGCCTGGCACTTTGAACTTGGTCTTAAATAAGCCTCCAAACTGTAAGAGAATAAACTCCTGTTTGTTAAGGCCATCCCATTTCTGGTATATTCTTGTCAGAACGGTACTAGGTAATCAAAACACAAATCAATACTTGTCTCTTACCTATCTAGCAATTCCCCTCCCTGCCCCCCCATCCCTAGTGTCTTGGTTCACTAGTGCTACTATATCAGAAATATCACAAGTGAATCGATGTACACATAGGAGTTTATTCTCTAACAGTTTGTTGTTGTTGTTGATATGTGCCGTCAAGTCGTACCCAACTCATAGTGACCCCTTTCTTGGGTTTCAGAGACAGTGTCACTACGGAAGTAGATTGCTCAACCTTCCTTCCGAGAAGTGGCTGGTGGGTTTGAACCACCAGCCTTCTGGTTAGCAGTCAAGTACCTTAGGCACTATGCTACCAGAGCTACAAATTCAAATTCAGAGTGCTGGCTCTAGGGGACTGGGTGGAGGCCCCCTGACCTTAGTCTTCAGCTCTCTTCTTTGTTCTAGGCCCATGGGAGCAAGCTACAGGCTTCTTGGAACCAAGCAGCTGCAGGCTGTTGAGGCTGATGAACCCAAGGTTGGCAGGTAAAATGGCACAATCCCAAGATCAGCAGTCAACATGGCAGGCCACTGAGATAAAGACTCAACTAAATGCAGGATCCAGATGTGCCAAAAAGCTAGAGCGCTTTCTCAAAGCTTTTTCTTATATACTGGAAGCAGTCCATACCCCAAAGGCAACTTGTGTTAGACTGGGTTCTCTAGAGAAACAAAGCCTACACACACACACACACACACACACGTATATATATAGAGAGAAATTTATCTTAGGAAAATGGCTCACACACTTAGAGAAGCTGGCAAATACAAAGTTCCTGGATCAAACGTCAAGCTGGAGGCTTTTCCAAGTCAAGCTGGAGGCTTTTCCAAGTCAAGCTGGAGGCTTTTCCTGACTTTTGCAGCCACAGGGGCTGAGGAGCTCAAGGATGGCAGGCAGTACACTGGCTGTTGACTCCAACAAATGATGAATCTAAGATCTCCAGGCCGAATGATGGATTGTTCACTCATGCACACTTGTAGGCAGCACAAGCACAACAGAATCCCAATCCACAGAAGAATGACTCTTTTCCCGGAATGTCCATAGATATACTGGAAGCAGGCCACACCCCTAGGGAAACTCCCTTTCAACAGATTGCCTGCTCAAAACATAATCATCTGATCCCATCATGGGAATAACCATATCACAACAGCTTAAACCACACAGAATTGTGGTCCAGCCAAGTTGACACACAGCTCCAACTATCACAGTCCACCCTGTGTCAACTTGGCAGTTGTACACATCTTCTTAACCATATATAATCTCTAAATAAGGACAATTATAAAGTCACATTTGCACCTAACATGATATGCTAACACATGTACAACCAAAATGCATTAACCTTATTTACATTTCACAGTTCATAACAAGGAAACAAAAATATCTGATGCACATATACAATGAAGAAATATAACAATCACAGTCCTCGTTTCTGCAGCTGTTCACGTGGTTGTAGCTGATATTCAGAACTACCTTCTTCCACCACCCATTCTGTACTTCCCTAGCCCTCAGCAAGCACCTCAGCTGGTCTTGGTTCTTTGCCTGGTGGGGTGACCCAAACCTTCATTCCTAAAGGGTCTGGGCTGTTAGCAGTCATATCAGAATTTCATTGCTATAATTTTCCATTGACTTTAATCACAGGGTATGGTAGTACTAAGAGACGTCCTAAAGAATCTCCTATATTCCATACATATTCTTCTTTACCTCCATTATGTAAAGCCAATCCAATTTCCCCTTGGTAATCAGGATATATCACACTAGATAGTACAGTAATGCCCTTCTTTGTTGATCCAGAGGCATTAGGAAGCCAAAAAGGCCGGGTGGCATTCTTAATTTCCAGTTCAATTCAGTCAGCATTGTGTCTCCAGGTGGGAGTATTCCTCTTTGGGACTAAGATCTCCAGACCCTCAGAGTATAGGTTAGCAGGGACAGGAAGCAAAAATTTTTTGAGTGGGTCACCAGGGGTAATAGTGAATGGTACCACTCCTGTTTCCACCCCTTGATTCCTGGACCCATGAATCCTGGTTATTGGAGAAACAGAACCATATAATGGACGCTGGTTTAGAGCATATACAGCCTCCTAGAGAACATTGCCCCAACCCTTCAAGGTATTGCCACCTAGCTGGCACCATATTTGTGTTTTTAAGAGACCATTCCATCATTCTATCAAGCCACCTGCTTCAGGATGGTGGGGAACATGGTAAGACCAGTGAATTCCATGATCATAAGCCCTTGCTGCACTTCATTTGCTGTGAAATGAGTCCCTTGATCTGAAGCAATGCTGTGTGGGATACCATGACGGTGGATAAGGCATTCTGTAAGTCCACGGATGGTAGTTTTAGCAGAAGCATTGCATGCAGAGAAGGCGAACCCATATCCAGAATAAGTATCTATTCCAGTAAGAACAAAATGCTATCCTTTCCATGATGGAAGTGCTCCAATGTAATCAACCTGCCACCAGGTTGCTGGCTGATCACCCCAAGGAATGGTTCCATATCACAGACTCAGTGTTGGTCTCTGCTGTTGGCAGATTGGGCACTCAGCAGTGGCAGTAGCCAAATCAGCCTTGGTAAGCGGGAGTCCATGTTACTGAGCCCATGCATAACCTCCATCCCTGCCACCATGGCTACTTTGTTCATGAGCCCATTAAGCAATGACAGGAGTAGCCGGGGAAAAAGGACAGCTGGTTTCCACTGCACATGTCATCCTATCCACCTGATTGTTAATGTCCTCCTCTGCTGAGGTCACCTTTTGGTGGGCATTCACATGAGACACAAATACCTTTACTCCTTTGGCCCATTCAGAGAGATCTATCCACATACCTCTTCCCCATACACTCTTATCACCAATCTTCCAAACATGCTCCTTCCAAGTCCCAGACCATCCAGCTCAGCCATTAGCCACAGCCCATGAATCCGTATATAATCACACATCTGGCCATTTCTTATTCCATGCAAAGTGAACAGCCATATGCACAGCTTGAAGTTCTGCCCACGGAGGGGATTTCCCTTCACCACTGTCCTTCAAGGAAGTCCCAGAAAGGGGCTGCAGTGCTGCTGCTGTCCACCTTCAAGTGGTGCCTGCATATCACGCAGAACCATCTGTAACCAGGCATGAGTTTTCTCTTCCTCATTCAACTGATCATAAGGGACTCCCCATGAGGCCATAGGTGCAGACTGAGAGAGGGAAGGTAATGTGACTGGAGTGGAGACCATAGGCATTTGGGCCACTTCCTCATGCAACTTATTGTGCCTTCCAGTCCTGGTCAAGCCCGATCTCTGATATACCACTTCCATTTAATGATGGAGTGCTGCTGTGCACGTCCAACTTTATGACTCTGTGGGTCAGACAACACCCAGTTCATGATGGACAGCTCAGGCCTCATCATCACTTGGTGGCCAATGGTTAGGTTTTCAGTCTCTACTAAAGCCCAGCAACAAGTGAAAAGCTGTTTCTCAAAAGGAGAGTAGTTATCTGCAGAGGATTGCAGGGCTTTGCTCCAAAATCCCAAGGGTCTGCGTTGCAATTCACCAATAGGGACCTGCCAAAGACTCCAAACTCTTTATCTTTATCTGCTACAGGCAGTTTAAGCATTGGATCAGCCAGATCATATGGCCAAGTGGCAGAGCAGCCTGCATGGCAGCCTGAACCTGTTGCAGACCTTCTGTTGTTCTGGGCCCCACTCAAAAGTAGCAGCTTTCCGAGTTGCTTGATAAATAGGCTGCAGCAACATACCCAAATGGGGAAATGTTGCTTCCAAAATCCAAAGAGGCCCACCAGACATTGTGCCTCCTTTTTAGTTGTGGGGGAAGCCAGATACAATAACTTATCCTTCACCTCAGTAGGAATATCTCGACATGCTCCACACCATTGGACCCCTAGAAATTTCAGAGGTGGAAGGTGCCTAAATATTTGTTGGGTTAATTTCCCAACCTCTAGCATGCATATGTCTCACCAATAAGTCTAGAGTCATCGATACTTCTTCTTTACTAGGTCCAATCAGCATAATGTCATCAATATAATGGACCAATGTGATGTCTTGTGGAAG
>NW_006921603.1:12769047-12769543 GCF_000298275.1 Orycteropus afer afer | reverse complement strand
TTCAGAGCCAGTGTCCAGTAATCCCTGAAAAGTCTGATTATTTCCTTTTCCCCAGTGAACAGTCACTCTCATAAAAGGCCTCAGATCCCTTTGGGAAAGGCTAGGAGAAAGACTGACATTATAGATTTTTGGCAATGTAGTGGGGTCCTCCCTCAAAGGGACCCGGCCTCCCCTTCATTCCAGGGGTTGTGGGTCTGCAAACTGACTCAAGTCTGGGAATTGATTGAGAGGCCGTGACTCTGTATTCTGGCGATTCAATCTAGGCTGCTGTTCATGTGACCTATGACCTAGAATTCTTCTTCTATACAGATCAAGTAAATATTTAGTAGGCTTGCCATGTATTTCACTACTAGGAACACAATGAACAAGCAGCCAATGCCATAATTCCACATGAGTCAGACTATTCTGATTACTGTTCCAACCCTGCTGTCCATTATGGTAACCACACCCACCTTGCCTTTGTCCATTAACTGCTGCCACTTGGCCCCTACTACCA
>NW_006921603.1:12758430-12768422 GCF_000298275.1 Orycteropus afer afer | reverse complement strand
AAACTGAGATGGAGGGGATAATGGTTTTACAGTAATCTGTTCAGATGGGAGGGATTCAACAGAATTTACAGGCTCCATATCCTGATCTTCTTGACTATCTGTCCATATGTCCCCATTCCAGGTTTCAGGATCCCATTTTTTCCTAATCAATGCCCTCACTTTAACGTCAGACATCATTGTGGGTTGGCAATTTAATTGATGTTGTAATTCAGCCACCCTTACAGTAAGATTCTGGGTTTGGTTTTCAGCAATATCAGCTCTGTTACTAGAAGGTATAAGGCAGTCTTTCAGAGTACTACTGGAAGCATTGAGGTCTTTTATGTGGCGCTTAAGCTGAGACTCAGCAGCTCTGAGCTCATCTTGCTCTTTCACCACTTTGTCTAGTGTAAGTAGGACCAATCAACCAACTTCCTTAAACTCTTCATGCTGACAAAATTGCAGAAAAGTATCAAATATGTGATCACCCAGAGCGTCACTTCTCACAACTACTTGATCTATTGGTGGTGCTATTTTGCGTATTAATGTTGCCACCTCATGCCATGGATTAGCAGGGCCTCTTTACTAACAGAGGCAGAGTAACTAGTGTCTTTAAGATTAATCAAACTGGAGAACCAATTTAGGAAGCCCATCCTTATGATTTTCTCTCTCTAGAACCACTCTCGGTACCAAATGTGTTAGACTGGGTTCTCTAGAGAAACAAAACCAGTAAAGCTTATATATATATGTATATAGAGAGAAATTTATCTTAGGAAAATGGTTCACAGACTTATAGAAGCTGGCAAGTACAAAGTTCCTGGATCAAACGTCAAGCTGGAGGCTTTTCCACATCAAGCTGGAGGCTTTTCCCAACTCTTGCAGCTGCAGGGGCTGAGGAGCTCAAGGATGGCAGGCAGTACCAACAACAACTCTGCCTGTTGACTCCAACGAATGACGAATCCAAGGTCTCCAGGCTGAATGGTGGATTGTTCACTCATGGACAGTTGTAGGCAGCACAAGCACAACAGAATCCTGTTCCACAGAAGAGTGTCTCTTTTCCCAGAATGTCCATAGATATACTGGAAGCAGGCCACACCCCTAGGGAAACTCCCTCTCAACAGATTGCCTGCACAAAACATAATCATCTGATCCCATCATGGGAATAACCACATCACAACAGCTTAAACCACACAGAATTGTGGTCCAGCCAAGTTGACGCACAGCTCCAACTATCACATAACTACTCATAGCATATTCCAGCATGGGTGATTACGATCTCATCATGGGGAATAACTACATCCAGCTGTCCAGCCATTCAAAACCAAAGCCCATCCAAGTTGGCACACAATCTTAACTACCACACCTGGAAACCAACAAATAAAGTTTCCTTCCATGTGTAAACTTTTCCTTGACTTTTTACAATAGTGAACTCATACAATATTTGCCTCTGTGTAATTCACTTATTTCACTCAGCATATGTCTGCCAAGTTCATCAATGTTATGAAGTGTTTCATGGATTCTACATTATTCTTTAGTGTTGGGTTGAATAGTATTCCATTGTGTGTTTGTACCATAGTTTGGTTATTCATTTCTCCGTTGATGAGCACTTAGGTTGTTTCCATCTCCTTGCTATTGTGAATAGTGGTACAATAAGCATGGGTGTACATATATCTATTCGTGTCCTGGCTCTCACTTCTTTAGGATATATAGTTAACAATGGGATTGCTGGATCAAAAGGTATTTCTATTTCCACCTTTTAAGGAAGTGCCATCCTGCTTTCCATAGTGGTATAATTTTACAGTCCCACCTGCAGTGTATGACAGTCCCAATCTTCCCACGTGCTCACCAGCATTTGTTATTTTCTGTCTTGTCGAACTTTGCTATTGTTGCTAGGGTGAGATGATATCTCATTATCATTTTGATTTTGCATTGCTTTAATGGCTAATGATCGTGAGAATTTCTTCATGTGTTTGTCTACCTGAATATCCTCTTTGGTGAAGTATCTGTTCATGTCTTCTGCCCATTTTTGAATTGGAGTCTTTGTTTATTTTGAGATTGAAGTATTAGAGTTTTCTCTGAACTTTAGAGCTAAGTCTCTCGTCAGATATGTCATTGTTGAATATTTTTTCCCAATCAGCAGGTTTTCTTTTTACTCTTTTGGAGAATTCTTTTGATGTGGGTAAGAATTTAAATTTTAGAAGGTCCCAGATTTCTACTTTATTTTCTGCTGTTTGTGGATTTTTAGTTATGTTTAATGGTCTATTTATGCCGTATATTAGAGACCCTAAGTCTGCCCCTATTTTTTAAAAAATAGGTGTTACATTTAAGTTGTTGATATATTTTGAGTTAGTTTTTTGCATACTGTGAGATATGGATCTTGTTTAATTTTTCTGGATATGGACACCCAGTTTTGCCAGCACTATCTGGTAGCGTAGTGCCTAAGACACTTGACTGCTAACCAGAAGGCTAGCAGTTCAAACCCACCAGCCACTCCTCAGAAGGAAGTTTGGGCAATCTAATTCTGTAGTGATATCACCTTGGAAACCCAAGGAGGTGTTCCTATGAGTCAGATCCAACTCAACAGCACATAACAACAACAATAACATTTGTTAAATAATGTGGAAATTATAAAACAATATCATTAATATCGCATGCAAGTAAAATCTTACTGAAGATAACTCAAAAACAGTTGCAGCAGTATATTTACAGAGAACTTCCAGAAATGCAAGCTGGATTCAGAAGAGGATGTGGAACAAGGGATATCACTGCTGATGTCAGATGGCTCTTGCCTGAAAGCAAAGAATACTAGAAAGATGTTTACTTGTGTTTTATTGACTATGCAAAAGCATTTGATTGTGTGGATCTGTGGTGGTTATGTTTTTGTGTCAACTTGGCTGGGCCTGGTTGAGTGGCTGGGCAGCTGGTGGTAGTTATTCCCCATGATGAGACTGGCAATCAACCCCATGGTGGGATCGACCACAAGCAGATGAGTAGCTGCTTTGGGGATGTGGTCTGCTTCCCATATATAAGTAGCAGCTTTGGAAATGGTCTCTAGCTTATGGCACCTTGAACCCTGTATGTAGCCATGTCATTGTTCAGCAGCCTGCCATGCTCTGCCAATCTTGGGACTTAAAATGGACTTTAATTAATGGCCTGCCATGTGATTTGGTAATATCAGGACTGTGCCTTGTTACTTGTCAACCTTGGGCTTGTCAGCCTCAGCAGCCAGCAGCTGTCTGAGCGAAGAAAAGCCTCTAGCTTCAGTGGGCTGGGAGCTGGAGATAGAGCTGAAGCCCAAGGCCCCTAGAGCCTGGCACTCTGAACTCAGACTTAAAGCCTCCAAATTGTAAGAATAAACTCCTGTTTGTTAAGGCCATCCCATTTGTGGTATATTTTTGTCAGAGTGGCACTAGGTAACCAGAACAGGACCATAACAAATTATGGATAACATTGAGAAGAATGGGAATTTCAGAACACTTAATTGCACTTATGAGGGACCTGAACGTACACCAAGGCTGTTGTTCAAACAGAACAAGGGGACACTGCATTGTTTAAAATCAAGAAGGGATTGTGTCAGGGTTGAATCCTTTCACCATACTTATTCAATCTGTACGCTAAGCAAATAATTTGAGAAGCTGGATTATATAAAGAAGAACATGGCATCATGATTGGAAGAGGACTTATTAACAACCTGCGATACACTGATGACAAAACTTTGCTTGCTGAAAATGAGGATGACTTGAAGCACTTACTGATGAAGAATGAAGACTGCAGTCTGCAGTATGGATTAGACCTCAATATAAAGAAAACAAAAATCCTCAAAACTGGACCAATAAGTAGCATCATGATAAGTGGAGAAAAGATTGAAGTTGTCAAAGACTTCATATTGATTGGATCTCCAATCAATGCCAATGAAAACAGCAGTCAGGACATCAGACAATGTATAGCACTGGGCAACTTGGCTGCACAAGACCTCTTTTAAGTGCTGAGGAGCAAAGATATCTCCTTGAGGACTTATGTGTGCCTGACACAAGCCATGATATTTTCAATCACCTCATATGCATGTGAAAGCTGGACAATGAATAAGGAAAACCAAAGAAGAGTTGATGCTTTTGAGTTATGGTGTTGGTATATAATACTGAAACTACCATGGACTGCTAAAAGAACTAATGAATCTTCCCTTGAAGAAGTGCAGCGGGAATGCTTCTTGGAAGTGAGAATGACCAGACTTCGTCTCCCCTACTTTGTTCATTGTGGTAGGTAAGTTTTGTGTCAACTTCGCTGAGCCTGGTTGAGTGGCTGGGCACCTGGAAGTAGTAATCAAGTCCATGGTAAAATCTATTGTGAACAGCTGAGTAGCTAGCTGTCTTAGGGATGTGGTCTGCTTTCTGTATATAAAGAGAAGCCTTGGGGAATGGTCTCTAGCTTATGGTATGCTTGAACCCTGCATGTAGCCATGTCCTTGTTCAGCAGCCTGCCATGCTCTGCCGACCTTGGGACTTTCAATAGACCTGAATGGTCTGCTGTGTGGTTTGGTAGCACTGGGACTGTGCCTTTTTACTTGTCAACCTTGCGCTTGTCAGACTCAGCAGCCAGCAGCTGTCTGAGTGAAAAAAAAAAAAAAGCCTCTAGCTTCAGTGGGCTGAGAGCAAGAGGCAGAACTGAAGCCCAAGGTTGAGGGGCTTTCATCCAGCCCCTAGAGTCTGGCCCTTTGAAAGCCTCCACAATGTAAGAGAATAAACTCCTGTTTGTTCAAGCATCCCATTGGTGGTATATTTTCTGTTAGAGCAGCACAGAGGTAACCAATACTGTCATGTCAGAAGGGACCATTCCCTAGAGAAGGATGTCATACTTGGTCAAGTAGTGGGTCAACAAAAAAGGGAAAGGCCCTCAACAAGATGGATTGACACAGTGGCTACAACAATGGGCTCAGGTATAGCAAGGATCATGGAGCTGGCACAGGACCCAGCAGTGTTTTGTTCTGCTGTACAGTAGGGTTGCTATGAGTCAGAGATGACTCAATAGCACCTAACAACAACAGCATTTGTGAAAGAGACTGTTTGTTCCCCATTTAATGGATTTTGGTGTTTTGTCAAAGATCAGCTGTCCGTGCATGAATGGATATATTTTTGGGTTCTTAATTCTATTCCACTGATGTATTCGTCTGTTGTTGTACCAATACTAGGCTGTTTGACTACTGTGGCTGTATAGTACGTTTTAAGATTGGAGTGTATGAGACCTCCTGCTTTGTTCTCCTACTTCGGTAATGAGGTCTCTTTCTTTTTCATATAAAATTAGTGATTGCTTTTTCCATGTCCTTAAAGAATGCTGATGGAATCTGGATTGGGATTGCATTGAATCCATAGATGGTTTTGGGTGTTAATAACATTTCACAACATTCAGTCTTCCTATCCATGAGCATGGTATGTTCTTTCATTTATGTAGCTCTCTTAGGGAGTTCTGGTGGCATAGTGCCTAAGGCATTTGACTGCTAATCAGAAGGCTGGCGGTTCAGACCCACCAGCCACTCCTCAGAAGGAATATCGGACAATCTATTTTCATAGAGATATCACCTTGGAAACCCAAGGAGGGTTCACTATGAGTTGAATAGACACGGTGGCAGTGAGTATGGTTTTGGTTTTATATACTTCCTTGTAGCAGTGTTTTGTAGTTTTTTTTTTTTTTTTGTATAGGTCTCTTGTGTCTCTAGTAAGATTCATTCCCAATTATTTTATCTTTTTAGTAGCTATTGTAAATGGTATTATTTTCCTTATTCCCTTTTCGGAGATCCTTTTGTTGGTGTAGGGGAATCCAGCTGATTTTTGAATGTTGAATTTTTGAATGTCACTATGCTGAATATTTCAATTAGTTCCAGTAGTTTTCTTGCTGAGTCTCTGGGATTTTATATATATGGAATCATATTATCTGTAAATATGGATAGTTTTACTTCTTTACAAATTTGGATGCCTTTTATTCCCTTTCTTGCCTTTTTCCTGGCTAGGACTTCCAATACAATGTTGAATAGAAGTGGTGATAGAGGGTATACTTGTCTGATTCCCATTCACAAGGGAGATGCTTTGAGTTTCTTTCTGTTGGCTATTGGTTTGGCATATGTACCCTTTATTAATGTTCAGAAATTTCCCTCCTATTCCTATATTTCTGAGAGTTTTAATCAGGAATGGGTGTTTAATTTTATCAAATGCCTTTTCTGTACCAATTGATATATGAGCATGTGATTATTTTTCTTTATTTTACCTATGTGATGGAATACACTGATTTTTTTTTTTCCTGGTGTTGAACCATCCTGTATACCTGGTATGAATCCCACTTGGTAATGATGTATTATTTTTTAAATATATTGTTTCTAGGATTTTCTTAATTATTTTTATGTCTATATTAATGAGGGATATTAGTTTTCAGTGCTCTCCGTGCCCTGTCCAGTGGTGTCTTTGCCTGGTTTTGGTATCAGGGTTATGCTTTCTACATAAAGTGAATTTGGAAGGAATCCATCCTTTTTTGTCTTCTGGAATAGCTCAAGTAGAGTTGATGTCAGCTCTTCTCTGAATGATAGAATTCTCCAGTGAAGCCATCTGGGCCCAGAATTTTTGTGTTGGTAGATTTTTTTTGCATGAAATGTTCAATTTCTTCTTTTGTTAGGGGTATGGTCAGATTCTCTACCTCAGTACTTTAGGTAAGTAGGGTGTTTCTAGAAATCTACCCATTTCTTCTAGGTTTTCAAAGTTGTTGGAGTACAATTTGTCATAGTATCCTGATATTATCCTTTTTATTTAGGTTGGTTCTGTTGTGATATCACCCATTTCATTTCTTATTTGTGTTATTTGCTTCTTCTCCTTTGTTAAATTTTCCAGTGGTTTGTCAATTTTATTAATCTTTTTAGAGAAACACCTTCTAGTCTTGTTGATTCTTTCTACCATTTATTTTCTTTTTCATTTATTTCTGCTCCAATCTTTGTTATATCTTTCCTTCTGCTAACTAGGCTTTTTTAATTTTTTTTGCTGCTTTTTTTCTAGTTGTTGGAAATGTTAGGTCAAGATGTTGATTTTGGCTTTTTCTTGTTTTTGATGTGTGCATCTGTTGCTATAAATTGCCCTCTGATCACTTCTTTTGTTGTGTCCCAAAGATTTTGGTATGTTGTGTTTTCATTTTCATTTGATTCAAGGAAAATTTTAATTTCAGTTTTTATTCCTTCTATTATCTGGAAGTGTTTAAGGAGGGTGTTATTTAGTTTCCATGTGTTTGCTTTTTCCCTTGACCTCCCTATTGTTGATTTCTAATTTTATACCATTGTGATCTGAGAAGATGTTTTGCAGTATTTCAATGTTTTTAAATTTATTGAGGCTTTCTTTGTGGCATAACATATGATCTATCCTGGAAAATATTCCATGTGCACTGGAAAAGCATGTATATTGTGCTGTTGGCTGGGTGAAGTGCTCTGTATGTATCTATAAGGTCAAGTTGGTTGATTGTATTGTTTAGTTTTTCTATGTCTTTGTTTTTTCTAGCTGTTCTATCTTTCATTGAAAGTGATGTATTAACATCTCCTATTATTACAGTATTATAGTAAACCCAGGTCTTTAGGTATGTGGGCCTTGGGCTGGGGCTGCTTTTCACTTAGGAGTGCCTCTATATTAAGGCTGGGGCCAGAGGTAACAGGCTGGGGGCTGGAAGGGTGTTTTTCACTTGGGTGTGGTTCTATAATAAGGATGGGGCCCAAGGTAGGTGGGCCCAGGGCTTGGGGCTGCTTTTCACTTGGGGCAGCTATATTTTAGGGCCAGGGCCTGAGGTAGGCAGGTCGGGTCTGGGAGCTGCTTTTTGCCTGGGGGTGTGTTCTGGTTACCTAGTGACACTCTGATAAGAAATGGGATGGCTTGAACAAACAGGAATTTATTCTCACAATTTGGAGGCTTTAAGTCCAAGTTCAAAGTGCCAGGCTCTAGGGGCTGGGTGAAAGTCCCTTGATCTTGGGCTTCAGCTCTGCCTCTTGCTCCTGGCACATTGAAGCTAGAGGCATCTCTTCACTCAGGCAGCTACTGGCTGCCGAGGCTAACAAGCCCAAGGTCGACAGAATGGCATAGTCCTGATGTTACTAAACCACATGGCAAGACATTAATTCAAGTCCATTGAAAGTCCCAAGGTCAGCAGAGCATGGCAGGCTGCTGAACAACAAGCTACATGCAGGTTCAAGTGTGCCATAAGCTAGAGACATTCTCAAAGCTGTTCCTTATATATGGAAAGCATACCACATACCTAAAGGCAGCTACTCAGCTGCTCAAAGTAGATTCCACCATGGAGTTGATTGCCAGTTTCATCATGAGGAATACTACATCCAGCTGCTCAGCTACTCAACTAGGCATAGCCAAGTTGACACACAAACTTAACCACCACAGCGTGGCTGTTTATTAAGGCCAGGGCCTGAAGTAGGCAGGCCTGGGGCTTGGGGGCTGCTTTTCGCTTGTGACACCTCTATTTTAAGGCTGATGCTTGAGGTAGGCAGGTGCAGAGGGGTTAGGAACAACTAAGGGAGACAAACTTGTCTATCAGTTTGTCATCCTGTGGTGGCTTGTGTGTTGCTGTGAGGCTGGAGGCTAAACCAATGTGTTGCAAAATGCCAGCAGAGTTACCCATGGTGGACAGGTTTCAGCGGAGCTTGCAGGCTAAGACAGACTCAGAAGAAGGAAGAGGCCATCAACTTCTCAAACAATTGGCCAGTGAATACCTTATGAATAGCAGTGAAACACTCTCTGATATATTACTGGAAAACTTTAAGAATAGACCTAAAACATCATCCAATATAGTGCCAGAAGATGAGCCCATCAGGTCAGAAGGCACTCAAACTTTGGGGGAGAGCTGACTCTTTAGAGTAGAGAAAACCTTCACGATATGGATAGAGTAAAGCTTTTAGGACCTCCATTGGCTGATGTGGCATGACTCAAAATGAGTAGAAACAAATGCAGACATCCATTAATAATTGGAACATAGAATATATGAAGTATGAATCTAGGAAAATTGGAAGTTGTTAAAAATGAAATGGAATGCATACAGATCAATACCCTATGCATTAGTGAGTTGAAATTGACTGGTTTTGGCCATTTTGAATCAGACAACCATATGATGTATTATGCCAGGAATGACAAATTGAAGAGGAATGGTGTGTCATTCATTACCACAAAGACTGTTTCAAGATCTGTCCTGAAGTACAACTCTGTCAATGATAGGATAATATCCATATACCTCCAAGGAAGACCAGTTAATACTACTATTATTCAAATTTACATACCAACCGCCAAAGCTAAGGGTGAGGAAACTGAAGATTTCTACCAACTTCTGCAGTCTGAAATTGACCGAACATGCAATCAAGATGGGTTGATTATCACTGGTGACTGGAATGCAAAAGTTGGAAACAAAGAAGAGTTACCAGTAGTTGGAAAATATGGCCTTGGTGATAGAAATAATGCTGGAGATTGCATAATAGAGTTTTGCAAGACCAACAACTTACTCATTGCAAATACCTTTTTTCAACAACATAAGTGATGACTATACACCTGGACTTCATCAGATGGAATACACAGGAATCAGATTGACTACATCTGTGGCAACAGGTGATGCAGAAGTTCAATATCTTCAGCCAAAACAAGGGCAGGAGCTGATTATGGAACAGATCATCAACTGCTCATATGCACATTCAAGTTGAAGTTTAAGACAATTAAAACAAGTCCAAGAGAGCCAAAATATGACCTTGATAATATCCCTCCTGAATTTAGAGACTATTTAAAGAATAGATTTGATGCATTGAACACCAATGCAAACCAGAGGAATTGTGGGATGACATCAAGAACATCATCCATGAAGAAAGCAAGAGGTCATTAAAAAGACAAGAAAGGAAGAAAAGACCAAAATGGACGTCAGAAGAGACTCTGAAACTTTCCCTTGAGTGGAGAGTAGCTAAAGCAAATGGAAGAGATGATAAGATAGGAGCTGGTGGGACTTCCGGTAAG
>NW_006921603.1:12748494-12752975 GCF_000298275.1 Orycteropus afer afer | reverse complement strand
ACAGTATGTGGAAATTATTGAACAATATCATTAATATCACATGCAAGTAAAATCTTACTGAAGATAATTCAAAAATGGTTGCAGCAGTATATTGAGAGAGAGCTTCCAGAAATGCAGGCTGGATTCAGAAGAGGAAGTGTAACAATAGATATCATTGCTGATGTCAGATGGATCTTAGCTGAAAGCAAAAGATACCAGAAAGATGTTTACTTGTGTTTCACTGACTATGTAAAAACATTCAATTGTATGGATCATAACAAATTATGGTTACGTTGAGAAGAATGGAAATTCCAGAACACTTGATTGTACTCATGAGGAACCTGTACCTAGATCAGGAGTCTGTCTTTCTAATAGAACAAAGGGATAATTCACGGTTCAAAATGAAGAAGGGAGTGCATCAAGGTTGTATCCTTTCACCATACTTATTCAATTTGTATGCTGAGCAAATAATCCAAGAAGCTGGATCATATGAAGAAGAATGTGGCATCAGGATTGGAGGAAGACTCATTAACAACCTGAAATACGCAGATGACACAACTTTGCTTGCTGAAAGTGAAGATGACTTGAAGCTTTTACTGGTGAAGATGAAAGACTACAGTCTGCAGTATGGATTGCACCTCAATATAAAGAAAACAAAAATCCTCACAACTGTCCAAATAAACAACTTCACTGTGGATGGAGAAAAGATTGAAGTTGTCAAGGATTTCATATTACTTGGTTCTATAATCAACACCAATGGAAGCAGAAAACAAAATAGACACCATATTTGCACTGGGGAAATCTACTGCAAAAGATCTCTTTCAAGTGATGAAGAGCAAAGATGTCTCCTTGAAGACTAAGGTGCACCTAGCCCAAGCCATGGTATTTTCAATCGTCTCTTATGCATTTGAGAGCTGGACAATGAATAAGGAAGACCGAAAAAGAGTTGATGCTTTTGAGTTGTGGTGTTGGAGAAGAATTCTAAGAGTACCATGGTCTGTTAAAAGCACTAACAAATATTTCATGGAAGAAGTGCAGCCAGAGAATGCTCCTTGGAAGCAAGAATGTCCAGACTTTGTCTCACCTACTTTGGTCATGTTGCAGAAGGAACCATTCCCTGGAAAAGGATATCATGCTTGGTACAGTGGAGTGTCAACGAACAAGGAGAAAGCCCCAACTAGATGGATATACACAGTGGCTGCAACCATGGGTTCAGGTATAGCAAGGATCGTGAGGCTGACACAAGACCAGGACGTGTTTCATTCTGCTGTTCATAGGGTTGCTATGAGTCGGAGATGACTCAACAGCACCTAAGAACAACAATAACTATTACTGTGTGTGTTAGATTAGGTTCTCTAGAGAAGCAAAAGCAGTAAAGCTTATATATACATAGAAAGGAAGAGAAATTTGTCTTAGGAAAATGGCTCACACACTTATAGAAGCTGGCAAGAAGTTTTTGGATCAAACATCAAGCTGGAGGCTTTTCCTGACTCACACAGCTGAAGGGACTGATGAGTTCAAAGTTGGCAGGCAGTATACTGGCTGTTGACTCCAAAGAATGATGAATCTGAGATCTCCAGGCCGAATGGTCGATTGTTTGCTCACAGACAGTTGTAGGCAGCACAACAGGATCACAATCCACAGAAGAGTGTCTCTTTTCTCAGGATGTCCATAAATATATTGGAACCAGGCCACACCCCTTGGGAAACTCCCTTTCAACGGATTGGCTGCTCAAAACATATATATCCTATCCCATCATGGGAATACCCCACATCACAATTGCTTAAATCACACAGAACTGTGGTCCAGCCAGTTGATACACAGCTCCAACTATCACAGTCCACCCCTTGTCATTTTGGCAGTTGTACACATTTCCTAACCATATATAATCTCTAAATAAGGACAATTATAAAGTCATATTGGCACCTAACATGATATGCTAACATGCATACAACTGAAACACATTAACCTTATTTACATTTCACAGTTCATAACAGAAGGAAACAAAAATATTTGATGTACATCTAAAAGAAGAAATATAACAATCACAGTCCTTGTTTCTGCAATGGTCATGTGGTCACACCTGATATTCTGAACTACCTTCTTCCACCACCCATTCCATATTCCTCTTGCTCTCAGCAAGCACCTCAGCTGATTGTGGTTCTTTGCCTGGTGGGGTGATTTCTGAAGGGTCTGGGCCATTAGTAGTCATATCAGAATTGGGTTGCTGTAATTTTCCATTGACTTTAATCACAGGGCATGGTAGTACTAAAAGACGTCCTAAAGAATCTCCTGTATTCCAGATATATTCTTCTTTACCTCCATTATGTAATGTCAATCCAATTTTCCCTTGGTAATCAGGATCTATCACACCAGATAGTACAGTAATGCCCTTCTTTGTCTGTTGATCCAGAAGCATGAGGAAGCCAAAATGGCTGGGTGGCATTCCTAACTTCCAGTTCAATTCAATCAGTATTGTGTCTCCAGGTGGGAGTGTTCCTCCCTTTGGAACTAAGATGTCTAGACCCACAGAGCATAGGGTAGCAGGGACAGGAAGCAAAATTTTTTGAGTGGGTCACTAGGGGTGATAGTGAGTGGTACCACTCCTGTTTCCACCCCTTGGTTCCTGGACCCATGAATCCTAGCTATTGGAGAAACAGAACTGTATATTGGACTCTGGTTTAGAGCATACACAGCCTCCTGGAGAACATTGCCCCAACCCTTCAAGGTATTGCCTCCTAGCTGCTACCGTAATTGTGTTTTCAGTAGGCCATTCCATCATTCTATCAAGCCAGCTGCTTCAGGATGATGGGGAACATGGTAAGATCAGAATTCCATGAGCATAGGCCCATTGCCACACTTCATTTACTGTGAAGTGAGTCCCTTGATCTGAAGCAATGGTTTGTGGGATACCATGATGGTGGATAAGGCATTCTGTAAGCCTTATAACCATGGATGGTGGTTTGGGCAGAAGCTCTGTGTGCAGGGAAGGTGAATCCATATCCAGAATAAGTATTCCTGTAATCACAAAATACTGTCCTTTCCATGATGGAAGTGGTCCAATGTAATCAACCTGCCACCAGGTTGCTAGCTGATCAACCTGAGGAATGGTTCCATATCACGGACTCAGTGTTGGTCTCTGCTGCTGGAAGATTGGGCACTCAGCAGTGGTGGTAGCCAAATCAGCCTTGGTAAGTGAAAGTCAATGTTGCTGAGCCTATGCATAACCTCCATCCCTGCCACCATGGCCACTTTGTTCATGAACCCATTGAGCAATGACAGGAGTAGCTAGGGAAAAAGAATGTCTTGTCTCCACTGTGCATGTCATCCTATCCACCTGATTGTTAAAGTCCTTCTCTGCCAAGGTTACCTTTTGGTGGGATTTTGCAAGAGACACAAATATATTTACTCCTTTGGCCCATTCAGAGAATCTATCCACATAACTCTTCCCCACATAACTTTGTCACCAATTTTCCAATCATGCTCCTTCCAAGTCCCAGACCATCCAGCCAAGCCATTGGCCACAGCCCATGAGTCCATATATAATCGTACATCTGGCCCTTTCTTATTCCATGCAAAGTGAACAGCCATATGCACACTTCGAAGTTCTGCCCAGTGGGAGGAATTCCCTTCACCACTGTCCATCAAGGAAGTCCCAGAAAGGGGCTGCAGTGCTGCTGCTGTCCACTTTTGAGTGGTGCCTGCATATCACACAGAACCATCTGTAAATCAGGCATGAGTTTTCCTCAGTCAACTGATTATAAGGAACTCCCCAGAAGGCTATAGGTGCAGACTGAGAGAGGGAAAGTAATGTGACTGGAGTGGAGACCATAGGCATTTGGGCTACTTCCTTATGCAACTTACTTGTGCCTTCAGGTCCTGCTCGAGCTCGATCTCTGAGATACCGCTTCCATTTATTGATGGAGTGCTGCTGTGCACATCCAACTTTATGAGTCTGTGGGTCAGACAACACCCAGTTCATCATGGACATCTCAGGCTTCATCATCAGTTGGTGGCCAATGGTTAGGCTTTCAGATTCTACTAAAAGCTGTTTCTCAAAAGGAGAGTCGTTATCTGCAGAGGATTGCAGGGCTTTGCTCCAAAATCCCAAGGGTCTGCGTTGCGATTCACCAATAGGGACCTGCCAAAGACTCCAAACAGCATCTCTATCTGCTACAGACACTTCAAGCATCATTGGATCAGCCGGATCATATGGCCTAAGTGGCAGAGCAGCCTGCATGGTTGCTTGAACCTGTTGCAGAGCCTTCTGTTGTTCTGGGCCTTACTCAAAACTAGCAGCTTTCCGAGTCAGTTGATAAATTGGCTGCAGCAACACACCCAAATGAGGGATATGTTGCCTCCAAAATCCAAAGAGGCCCACCAGACATTGTGCCTCCTTTTTAGTTGTGGGGGAAGCCAGATACAATAACTTATTCTTCACTTCAGTAGGAATATCTCAACATGCCCCACACCATTGGACCCCTAGAAATTTCACTGAGGTG
>NW_006921603.1:12724351-12748194 GCF_000298275.1 Orycteropus afer afer | reverse complement strand
ATTGGCCAGATCAATAGCTGCATACCAAGTACCAGGAAATGTACTTATTAATTTGCTCAAGCAATGAAACCACATCAGGAACAGCAGATGCAATTGGAGTCATCACCTGCTTAAGTTTACAATAATCTACTGTCATTCTCCAAGATCCACCTGTGTTTTGCACAGGCCAAATAGGCTAATTAAATGTGAATATGGTGGGAATCACCACCCCTGAATCCTTCAAGTCCTTGATGGTGGGAGGAATCTCTGCAACCCCTCCAGGGATGTGGTATTGTTTTGATTTACTATTTTTGCTGATAGAGGCAGTTCTAATGGTTTCCACTTGGCTTTTCCTACCATAATAGCCCTTACTCCACATATCAGGGACCCAATGGGGGAATTCTGCCAATTGCTCAGCATATCTATTCCAATGATGCATTCTGGAACTGGGGAAAGCACTACAGGATGGGTTTGGGGACCCACTGGATCCACTGTGAGACACACCTGAGCTAAGACTCCATCAATAACTTGACTTCCGTATGCCCCTACTCTGACTGGTGGGCCACAATGACACTTTGGGTCTCCTGGAATTAGTGTCAATTCGGAGCCAGTGTCCAGTAATCCCCAAATAGTCTGATAATTTCCTTTTCCCCAATGAACAGTCACTCTCGTAAAAGGCCTCAGATTCCTTTGGGGAAGGCTGGGAGAAAGATTGACATTATAGATTTTTGGCAATGTAATGTCCTTCCTTAAGCAGACCTGGCCTCCCCTTCATTCAAGGGGCTGTGGGTCTGTAAACTGACTCAAGTCTGGGAATTGATTGAGAGGCTATAACTCTGTATTCTGGGGATTCAATCTAGGCTGCTGTTCACGTGACCTAGAATTCTTCTGTCTATACAGATCAAGTAAATATTTAGTAGGTTTGCCATTGTATTTCACTCCTAGGAACACCATGAGCAAGTAGCCAATGCCATAATTCCACACGAGTCAGAGTATTCTGATTACTGTTCTGACTCAGCTGTCCATTATGGTAACCATGCCCACCTTGCCTTTTTCCATTAACTGCTGCCACTTGGCCTCTACTACCACGGGGTCCAATCAGCCCCATTGTAGTTAAGTTTCTTAGTTCAATTAGGGCAGTTCCCACTGTCAAATCAAGTCTACATAAAATAGCAATCACAGCAGTCTTCAAGGATGCTGGGGCTTCCTTCACAAATTTATTCCTCACTGTACTGGCGAAAGGTGTGTCCTCTCCATTTTTGGCTTTAGGGGTCTAATCTGATAAATGCATTCTAACAGGCCAATTTCCCTAAGCCTCTGGATACCTTCTTCTACATTATACCAAGACAAGTCTGGTACTTCAACTTGACTTAAGATAGGCCGCTGCATAATGTATGCTTCAGTAAGCCAACCAAATAAACAATTAGATCCTCTCCTATAACCTCTTGAGCTGAAACATTGAATGAACAATCTGTACTTAGTGGGCCTAAATCAATAAACTCAGACTGATCCAATGTTACATTTCTTGCACCATTATCCCACATCCTCAGTAGCCATTCCCATACATATTCTTCAGGTTTCTGTCTGTCTGTACATGTTCGCAAAATCAAGTAGGTCTTTTTGGGTGTAGCATACCACATCCTCAGTTACACTTTGTATTTCACCTTTTGGGGCTCACTTGGAGTTAACTTTAGTTATAGATCTAGCAGCAACAATGGTTGGTGGAGAAGTGCCTGAGAACATTCAGCAGTGTCTTCCATGGCCTCTGTCTCAGGCAATGACACAGCAGGAACATTTGGGTTAAACCCCTCAAACTGAGGTGGAAGGGATAATGGTTTTATAGTAATCCCTTCAGATGGGAGGGATTCAACAGAATTTACAGGCTCCATATCCTGATCTTCCTGACTATCTGCCCATGTGTCTCCATTCCAGGTTTCAGGATCCCATTTTTTCCCCAATCAATGCCCTCACTTTAACTTCAGACACATACTGGGTTGGCGATTTAATTGGCGTTGTAATTTAGCCCGCTTTACAATAAGACTCTGGGTTTGGTTTTTGGGAATATCATCTCTGTTATTACAAGAAATAAGGCTTTTGTCAGAGCACAACTGGAAAAATTGAGGTCTTTTATATAAGCAGTGCTTAAGAATGTGATGCAGCAGCCCTGAATTCATCTTGCTCTTTCACCACTTTGTCTAGCACAAGTAGGACCAACCAACGAGCTTCCTTATACTTCTTATGCTGACAGATTTGCAGAAAAGTATCAAATATGCGATCGCCCAGATCGTCACTTCCCAAAAGTACTTGATCAATTGATGGTGCTATTTTGCATATTAATGTTGCCACCTCATGCCATGGATTAGCAGGGCCCTCCTTACTAATGGAGGCAGGGTCATCAGTGCCTTTATGATTAATCAAATTGGAGAACCAAAACAGAATCGGTGAGAACCAATTTAGGAAGCCCATCCTTATGATTTTGTCTCTCTGGAACCACTTCTGGTACCAAATGTGTTAGTCTGGGTTCTCTAGAGAAGCAAAACCAGTAAAGCTTATATATACATAGAGAGAAAGAGAAATTTATCTTAGGAAAATTGCTCACACACTTATAGAAGCTGGTAAGTCCCAAGTTCTTGGATCAAATGTCAAGCTGGAGGCTTTTCTCGACTCACGCAGCTGCAGGGGCTGACAAGCTCAAGGTTGGCAGGCAGTATACCATACAAGTTGTTGACTCCAATGAATGGTGAATCTAAGATCTCCAGGCTGAATGATGGATTGTTCGCTCACAGACAGTTGTAGACAGCACAACAGGATCCTGATCCACAGAAGAGTGTCTCTTTTCCCAGGATATCCATAAGTATATTGGAACCAGGCCACCCCCTTGGGAAACTCCCTTTCAACAGATTGCTGCTCAAAACATACATCCAATCCCATCATGGGAATAACCCACATCATAATTGCTTAAACCACAAGACTTGTGGTCCAGCCGAGTTGACACACAGCTCCAACTATCGCACTCTGGAGTCATTTATTTGTCTTTTCTATTCTGTTAAAGTCTGATTTATATATTTTGGAGCTCTTTCATTAGGTGTATTGTTGTTGTTGTTGTTGTTATGTGCTTCCAAGTCGGACCTGACTCATAGCGACCCCTCCTTTGGTTGTCGAGGCAGTATCACTACAGATGTAGATTGCCCAACCTTCCTTCCGAGGAGTGGCTGGTGGATTTGAACCGCCAGCCTTCTGGTTAGCAGTCAAGTGTCTTAGGCATTATTTATTTTGGTTATGTTGTCTTGTTCAATTGATCCTTTAATCATTATATAATGCCCTTCCTTGTCTCTTATAGTAGTTTTTATCTTAAAGTCTATTTTATCAGAAATTAACATTGTACCATTCCTGCTCCTATCTGATTGCCATTTGCTTGATATATCATTTTCCAGCTTCTGATTTTTAGTCTATTTTTGTCTTGGTGTCTAGGGTGAGTCTCTTGTAGACAGCATATTGATGAGTTATGCTTTCTTATCCAGTCTGCAACTCTCTATCTCTTGAGTGGTGCATTTAACCCATTTACATTTAGTGTAATTATCAACAAGTATGAATTCGTTGCTGTCATTTTGTTAGAGTTTTTTTGTGGTGTTGCTGATTTCTTTGTTCCGTATAATTTTCTGTGCTGAGTGCCTTTATTTTATGAATTTTGTTATCATTTCCTTCATTGCTGTTGTTTTAGTATTTGCTAAATTTTTGTTCCTCTCCTCTTTTTTTTTTATTTTGATGTGAATGTTTATTAATTTTCTTTGAGGTTACCCTGTGATTTATTATTTTCTTCCCAAGTTTAGAACAGTCTGTTCTATCTCACAATTGTCTTGACTTTCTCTCCACTTGGAAGTTCTGTGTGTACACTATTTATTCCCTCCTTTTGCTTTGTAGTTGTCCTCATTTACAAATTGATGTCCCTGGTTCCCTGTTTATAGTCTTGTAAGTTTATTTTACTTTGGATACTTCTATATCTGGATTAATTTCTGGGGTTATGTTGTCATATGTTAATCACAGGCTGTTGTCTGCTGTTGGTGGATCTCTGTCCAAAGGACTCCTTTTGGCATCTCTTGTAATGTTGATCTGGTTTTAAAAAATTCCCTTAATTTCTGATTATCTGGAAATGTCCTAATTTCACCATCATATTTGAGGGGCAATTTTACTAAGTATATAATTTTGGTTGACAATTGTTTTCTTTCAGGGATGTATATATGTCATCCCAATACCTTCTCACATGCACAGTTTCGGCTGAGAAATGAGAGCTTAGTCTTGTTGGTTGCCCTTTGTAGTTAACTTTTCATTTTTCCCTTGCTGCTTTCAGGATTCTTTCTTTGTCTTTGGTAAGTTTGATTATGATAAGTCTTGGTAATTTTCTTTTGGGATCTATCCTGTTTGGAGTGGATATCTTCTTGATATCTTGAATGGATATCTTCTCATCTTTCATCATATTAGGGATGTTCTCTTCCAAAAAATCTTCTACAATTATTTCTGTGATTTTATATGTCTCTTCTTTTTCTGGAATTCTGATCATACTAGCAAAGAGAGTAGTACTCCAGCTACTCTTGATTGTGTCCTACCTAAATCTTAGGCTTCCTTCATTTTGTTTTGATCTTTTTTCTGATTGATCCCTTAAAAAAGTAGTTGCAGTGAATTGCTTGATGTGTCCCTTCTAGCCATTGTCTTCCACTCTGTGATGTATTGTAAATCCTATTATCCATGCCTGTTTGGGGTGGTGTGGTAGTTAAGGTCAGGTGTCAACTTGGCTGGGCAGCTGGTAGTAGTCGTTCCCCATAATGACTGGCAATCCGGCCCTGTGGTGGGATTTGCCTTGAGCTGTTGATTGTTAAAGCCATCCACTTGGTTTCTGTTGGGGCAACACAGGTGGAATGTGTCTTGACTCCTGCCTTGCTGGAGGGTATAATTCAAATCACCACCTTAGCTTCCTTGAGGGTATACTTATGAATCTCCTGGGAAGATTCACCCTCCTCTTTTTCTGGTTCTGTGTTTTGGCTCATCCTCATCTCACCCCTGGATTTGGGACAACAGCCATCATCTGATCTGCTGATCGAGGTTCATCAAACCCCAAGAATTGGGAGGATCCTCCAGACCCACTCATGGACCTGGGACTCACCAGTCTGCCAGCCTCCACAACTACTATGTGAGATGATCCCTTGGGTGTCTGTGAGTTCTGTGAAGTGTTACAAAGAAATAAAGAACCCTAAGACAGGGTAAATTACTGGGAGGAGGAGGAGGAGTTAATGTCTGAAATGATGGAGTGGCACAGTAGTTTGGACATTTGGGACATTTTTAACCTCTGCCTCATGGGGACCAGCCTTGTGCTGATCTTTCTGAGAGAATTTGTTCAAGCAGTAGTATTGAGTGATTTGGTTTCAATGCCATTAATTCTGTCTTCCATTGATTTAATTCTATTCCTTTGTCCTTTTAACATCTTATCTATTTCTGAAATCTTAGGATGAATCTTCTGGAAAAACAGTAAATAGAAGTAAAGAACAATAAAGGAAAATTGGAATAGAAATTTACTGTTTTTGTATGGTTTCTAATTTTTCATTTATTTTGTCAGTTTGTCATGTATTATTTTCCTAAATTATTCTAGTTTCATGTGTGGTTTCCTCACTTTTGTCATTGTTTTCATTTATTTTGTCTGTGTTTTCCTTCATCTATCTCTCAATCCACTGAAAGTATGTAAATATAATACTTTTGAATTCTTCATGAGGTAGTTCCAATACTGCTTCTTCCTCAGGGAGATTTTTGGCTCTGTATCCTGGTCTCTTATTTACGCTATTTTATCTTGATTTTTTTTTTTTTTTTTTTTCAGGAGCTCTGGTGGTGTAGTGCCTAAGGCATTTGACTCTTAAACAGAAAGCTAGTGGTTCAAACCCACCAGCCACTTCTCAGAAGGAAGATTGGGCAAACTACTTCTGTACTGATACTGCCTCAGAAATTCAAAGAGGGATCGCTATGAGTTGGATCCGACTCTACAGTAGTGAGTTTGGTTTATTTAGTTTTTCACCTTGCTTTTTTTTGTGTGTGAACTGGGATGGTCGGTTGTCTTCAAGACACTGTTATGTCATTGTATTTATATTTAATTGGTGATTGTATGTTGGTGTGATTCTCCCAGGTTTTTTTCATTTTGTTTTGTTTTTTTGCTTTATTTTGTTTTGATATATGCAAGTGAGTAGGGCTGGGGTGCTTCTCTCTTTGATAGTTTGGCAGCATTTAGGCAGTCAGCACCTGTCTCCTGGTGGGTGTGATAGAGAATAAGATATATGCACAGAGTTCTATTAGTTGTTCGTGTACTGGAGTTGAGGGTGAGATGGGCTGGTATTGGCCATTGTCTATTGTTGATCGGTTGGTACACAAGTAAGTGGTGTACCAGCCCTCGCCCAGTGGATGGGGCTGCAGGAGGTCTGAGTATGGTTGGGTTGTGTGGGCATGGTTGCTGTCTCCCATCCAGTGGGGCAAAAACACAACACCAAAAAATTGAAATGAGAACAAAAAAACATAAAGTGCATAAACAAACAGCAACAACCACAAAAAAAGAAAAAGTAATTAATAAAAAGAAAAAATTAAAAAAGGAAAAAAATACAAAAGAAGGACAAGATAAAAATAAACAAACAGTGTATGAGGAGGGGGTATAAGAGAAGGGAGCATGAAAAAAAGAACAATAAAGAAAATGAGAATAATGCAAAGAAAAACAAGAGATGGGAAACAGGAAAGAAAGAAAAAATAAGAGAACCCCCTCCCCCAAAAAAGGGGGTTAGGGGTATAAGAACCAGGGTAGGAGAAGAGAAAAATAAGGAAAGAAAGGAGGAAGGAAAAATATTTTAAAAGCAAAACTGCAGGGGAAGTGGCTGTGTTTCTGCTGGCCTAGCAGGCAATGGGGAGCAGGGCAAGGTAGTTCCTTCCTTCCCAGAAGGGAACTGAAAGCAGTGTGCCTGATCTCAGATGACTGACTGCTGGCCCAGAAGATGTGTGGGGCAGGGTACCTGGACCTGGAATAAGTTCTTGCCAGCCCAAGCAGAGGTGGGAGCAAGGCATGTGTTTCCAGAAGGAACTCCTATCTGTTCAAAATGCAGCTGGGCACAGGGCATTTGGTCTCAGAAAAAGTTCCTGCTGTCCCAAAAGGGAGTTTGGCATATAGCGCCTGGTCCCAGCAAAAGTTCTTGCCAGCCCAAAATGCTGCTGGGCACAGGGCAGCTGATCTTGGAGCTAGTTCTTATCTACCCAGAAGGGAACTAGGGACAGGGCACCTGATCTCAGACAAGTTACTACTTGTCCAGAGATGTCTGGAGGCAGGCTCCTGGATGTAGAAAAAGTTCCTTCTGGTCCAAAAGGTGATTGGGAGCAAGGCACCAGAGAGAGTTCCAGCTGGCTCAAAAAGCAGCTGTAGGCAGGGCATCTAGTCACAGACAAAATTCCTACTGTCTCAAAAGGTACTGGGAGCAGGTTCCCATTCCAAGAAAAAAAGTTCCTGCTGTTCTGAAAACCAGCTGGATGTCAGGTACCTGGTCTCAGAAAAAATTCTTACTGGCCCAAAATGTGGCTGGGAACAAGGTGCCTAGTGCTGGGACAAGTTACTGCCTGCCTAGAAGGCAGCTGATGGCATGGTGCCTGGACTGGGATGCAATTTCTGCCAATCTAGAAGCGGGGTGGGGATGGGGCATGGCCATATCTCTGTTCACTGAAAGGGTGTGGGGTACAAGGGGAATATGGGAAATATCACATGTTTCTAGTCATCAGGCACCAGTGCACTTGACCGTGCAGTCCTTGACAAGTGGAGCTGATTCTTAGGTTTCTGCCCAGATCCGAATGCCGCTTGCAAATATTCCAAATGATTGCACTGTCAAGCCAGTCAGCAGTCCACAGCTCCATTTGTTTCCTTATTCTCTGTTTTCATTCAGTATTTAGTCCACTTCTTTATCCTTTCCTTCAAAGCTCAGAGTTCCAGAATTATCTTTTGTATCTGTTTAAATTGGTTTCTGATTTCTTTGTTGTAGAGGGCCTGTATAGGTTGTCTGTGTATTCCGGCATCTTGCTGGGAATCCAGGAATTGATAATTCTTAGATGAGTACAGAAAAAGAAAGAAAGCACCTCAACATTTTCTGAGGCCAGTACAGACAACCAAATTAGGAAATATCAGTCAGTCTCACCTAGTTTGCCATTGTGTATCATGTACTGGCAGTAACTCACTTTTTCTAGTTCTAGCATAATGATCGCTACTTTCACACTCTACTAATTGGATAACCTATGCTCATTTCCAATTTCCTTAACATCCTATTGTCTGCAGCCATTACTCTTCTGATACCATTAAGATTACACTGCAGAGAGTAAAATCCAGTAAAGCTAGTACTGTATGAGCAGGAAGCATATTAAATCCATGAGAGTGTTGATGAAATAGACTCTAGATTAGTTTTTCAGCAATGAGTCTCAAAGTCTTCACAGAATCAGGCTACCAAGGGAGCTATGAGTCTTCTATGATCAGGAAATGGTGGCTTCTGAACCATATTGCTACTGTCATACTTAGAAAACTGTCTGAATGATGCTCATGCTGCCCATTCCAGAACTACCCCATGCACTAGCACAGTACATGTCCTAGGTTCTACCTATCAGGGCCCAGAGAACTAGGGTTTGGACACTATTGTCAGCTAATGCTGCTTCAGAAAAACCAAACACCCCCATAACTGTGCTTGTCAGTAGCAGAAACCCATGGATGCAAACCAAGTTTGGTGTGTATCTCTGGCAATACAATTCATTGAAAAACTTCATATGCTTTTGATCTTTTTGCTTTCATTTAGTTCTGTGTGAAAGAAATCACATCCAAATTTTTGGCTTTGTTGTTGTTAGGTGCTGTCAAATTGGCTCTCACTCATAGTGACTTTAAATACAACAGAAAGAAACATTGTCCAATTCTGTGCCATCCTCACAAATTGCCATGTTTGAGCCCATTGTTGCAGCCACCATGCCAATCCATCTCTTTGAGAGGCTCCCTCCTTTAAGCTGACCTTCTACTTTACCAAGCATGATGCCCTTCCTTAGTGATTGGTCCCTCCCAATGATATGTCTAAAGTAAGCAATGTGAAGTCTTGCAATCCTCAGTTCTAAGGAGCATTTTGGCAGCACTTTTTCCAAGATTGCTTTGTTTGCTGGTTCTTCTGAAAGTCCAGGGTATATTTAATATTCTACACTTATACCACATTTCCAATACACCAGTTCTTCTGTCTTCCTTTTTAATTGTCCAGCTTTCACATGCATATGAGGTGATTGAAAATACCATGGCTTAGGTCAGGTGCACGTTAGTAATCAAAGTGACATCTGACATCTTTGCTTTTCAAGATTTTAAAGTGGTATTTTGCCACATATCTGCCCAATGCAATTTATCATTTGATTTCTTGACTGGTGGTTCCATGAACGTTGATTGTTGATCCAAATACAATGAAATTCTTGAAAACTTCAATTTTTATACTATCATGATGCTATTTATGGGTCCACTTATAGAGATTTTCATTTTCTTCACATTCAGGTGTAATCCATACTGAAGGCTGTCGTCTTTGACTTCTTGAGTAACTGCTTCATGTTGTCTTCATTTTCAGCAACAAAGGTTGTTTCATCTGCATATTGAAGGTTGTTAATGACTCTTCCTCCAATTCTGATGCTGCATGCTTCTTCCTATAGGCCAGTTTTAGGGGATTTTCTCAGCATGGAGTTTGAATAAATAAGGTGAAAGGATACAACCCTGTTGAACACCTTTTGCAATTTTAAAATTTGCACTATCCCCTTCTTTTAAAATGACTGCCACTTGGTCTCTGTACAGGTTCCACATGAGCACAATTAAATATTCTGAAATTCCCATTCTTCATAATGTTATCCATAATTTTATGATCCACACAGTCAAATTCCTTTGCCTAGTCAATATAACACAGGTAAACATCTTTCTGATATTCTCTGTTTTAGGCCAAGATTTACCTGACATCAGCAATGACATCCTTTGTTTCACATCCTCTTGTAAATCTGGCTTGAACTTCTGGCAGTTTCCTGTGAATGTACAGCTGCAATATTTCTTTAATTATCTTCAAAATTTTGCTACCATGTGATGTTAATGATACTGTTTGATGATTTTCACATTCCTTTTGATCATTTTTCTTTGGAATCAGCACAAATATGGATCTCTTCCAGTTGGTTGTCCAAGGAACTGTCTTCCAAATCTCTTGACATAGACAAGTAAATGCTTCCAGCATTCCATCCATTTGTTAAACTATCTCAATCGATATACCATCAATTCCTGGGACTTTGTTTTTTGCAATACCTTCAGTGTGACTTGTACTTCTTTCTTCAGTACCAACAGTTCTTGATCATACACCACCTCCTGAAATAGTTGAATATCGACCACTTCTTCTTCTTCTTTTTTTTTTTTTTAATGATTTAGGTGAAAGTTTACAGAACAAATTCACTTTCCATACAGCAGCTTGCATACACTTTGTCTCATGACATTGACTGCATTTTACCACAATGCACCAGCTCTCCTCCCACTTCCTCCTCATAGTTACCTCTTCCCTGTGTCCTTTCCTCCTATGCAGTCCTGCCCCTGAGCTGTCTCCCTGTGCATACACAGCCTTTCTATTCTCCCATGATTGATCTTTCCAAGGAGTGTATCTACCTAATGTAAATGTTCAGCTCATATGCCTGTCTTTTGTTTGCCTGGAAGCCACAGGAGTGAGTTCAATTCCAGACCTGAAGGGCAGCTAGGGGCCATAGTCTCAGTGGTTCCATCAGGCTCTATCAGACCAGCAAACCTGGTCTCCCCCCCCCCTTTTTTTTTAAATGATTATGAGTTTTGTTCTGCATTTTTCTCTCACTCTGTCTAGGATCTCCTACATAGATCCCCCCTCTCAGTGGTTGACAGTGGTAGCTGGGCACCATCTAATTCTTCTGGTCTAATAGTTATATAGGCTGAGGATTGCATGGGGTACCAGTGACTTGGACTAACTGTTTCCATGTGTCTTTGGGTTTTTCATTTTTCTTTGCTCTGGATAAGGAGAGACCCATTGTTGTATCAAGATTGCTGCTTGCAAACTTTTAAGATTCCAGTCACTACTCACCAAAGTAGGATGTAGAACAATGATTTTGTGTAGTATGTTATGCCAGGTGAGCTTGACGTCCCCTGTGACTATGGTCCCAAGCCAACAGGTCTAACTATTCACTTCCTCCGGGTAGCTGACTATGGCCAAGAAGTGAGTACAACCTTGCCCCTTCTCAGATCTACTATATACCTGGGAATTCTTATAGAACATACAAATACACTTGTAGAAACATTGCCTGCCAAGCCTATAGATGGTCATGGGCACACTCCCCCCTGCATAGACATACCTAATAGTTCACCCTGTCCAGCCGTCTATCCACTCATATATCAATGTTTGCCATCATTGATAATGCATTACTGTATGTGCAAAAGTGTTCATCTTTGTTGTCTGTACCTCCCATGCACCTCTCTATGTCTTCCTATTCCTCAGTGCCACCATGTTGGTCACTCACATTTGGTACATTGCCCTCTCTTCACCCAAATAAATACTTATCTCTACCTATTGAACAGTGTTTCCTCCCCTCCCCACCCACCCCTGATAACCAACAAAGAAAATTTCCTTCCATATATAAACCTTTCCTTGACTTCTTATAATAATGGACTAATAAAATATTTGTCCGTCTGTGATTGACTTATTTCACTCAGCATAATGTTCTCCAAGTTCACCCATGTTATGTGGTGTTTTGCCCATTGTATGTTATTCTTTAGGGTTGCATAGTATTCCATGTGTGTATGTACCATAATTTGGTTATTCATTCTTCTGTTGATGGGCACCTAGGCTGTTTCCATCTTTTTGTTATTGTAAATAGTGCTGCGATGAACATGGGTGTACATATATCTGTTCTTGTCCTGCCTCTCACTTCTTTAGGATATATACCTAGTAATGGAATTGCTGTTTCAAATAGTATTTCTAATTCCAACTTTTTAAGGAATCACCATACTGCTTTCCACAGTGGTTATACCATTTTACAACCCCATGAGCAGTGTACAAGAGTCCCAATCTCTCCGCATCCTCATCAGCATTTGTTATTTTCTGTCTTGTTGAACTTTGCTACTAGTGCTGGGGCAAGATGGTATCTCGTTGTTTTGATTTACATCTCTCTAATGGCTAATAATCGTGAGCATTTCTTCATATGTTTGTTGGCCACCTGAACATCCTCTTTGGTGAAGTGTCTATTCATGAATGTCGACCAATTCTTTTAGGTACAGTGACTCTGTGTATTCCTTCCATCTTCTTTTGATGCTTTCTGCATCACTGTGGTATTTAAGGTTATGTGTTATTTACAGGGCTTGGTTTTGAGTGGCTGGGCAGCTGGATGTAGTTATTCCCCATGATGATACTGGTAAACAACTCTATGGTGGAATCTACTGTGAGCAGCTGAGTAGCTGCCTAGAGATGTGGTCTGCTTCCAGTATGTAAGAAGAAGCTTTGAGAAAAGTCTCTGAGCTTTTGGGCACATCTGGATCCTGCATTTGGCCAAGCCTTCATCTCGGTGGCCTGCCATGTTGTCTGTTTATCTTTAAACTGTTTCTGGACTCGAATTAGTGGCCTGCCATGTTGCTTGATAATTTTGGGACTGTGTCATTTTACTTGTTGACTTTGGGTTTGTTAGCCTGAGCACCCAGCAGCTGTCTGAGTTAAGAGAAGCCTCCAGCTTCAATGGGCCAGGAGCAAGAGGCAGAGCTGAAGCCCAAGGTCAAGGAACTTTCACTCAACCCCTAGAGCTGGCACTTTGAACTTGGACTTCTAGCCTCCTAAACTGTAAGAGATTAAATTCCTGTTTATTAAAACCATCCATTTGTGGTATGCCTGTTATAGCAGCACTAGAGAACCAAAACAATCATTTAATTTTTTTTTGCCCATAGAATCTTTCAATATTGGAACTCAAGGCTTGAATTTTCTCTTCAGTTCTTTCAGCTTGAGAAATGCCTAGCGTGTTCTTCTCTTTTGGTTTGCTAACTCTAGGTCTTTGCACATTTCATTATATTTCTTTGTCTTCTTAAGCTGTCTTTTGAAATCTTCCTTACAGCAATTTCACTTGATTTCTTCCATTCACTTTAGCTACTCTATGTTCAAGAGTAAGTATCAGAGTCTCTTCTGACATCTATTTTCTTCTTTTCTTTCTTTCTTGTCTTTCTTATGTCCTTTGACTTCTTCATGTATGATGTCCATGATGTCATCACACAACTTCTGCTTACATATAGATTTTAATCCCAAGGATTCTTATATTTCCTAGCCTCTGTGTACTACCCTACTACTTTACTTTTTTTAAAATGCATTTTATTGAAATATAATTTATGTACAGTGAATAAACAAAACTAAAGTGACATGGGTCAGTGCATTTTTTTTTTTGCAGTGTTCCCTCCCCTAGCAACCAACAAAGAAAGTTTCCCTCCATATATAAACCTTTCCTTGACCCTACACAACAACGAACTAATACTGTATTTGTCCTTCTGTGATTGACTTACGTCACTCAGCATAATGTCCTCCAAGTTCATCCATATTATGTGGTGTTTTGCAGACTCTACATTATTCTTTAGTGCTGCATAGTATTCCAGGATGTGTATGTACCATAGTTTGGTCATCCACTCTTCTGCTGATGGGCACGTAGGTTGTTTCCATCTTTTTGCTATTGTAAATAGTGCTATGATGAACATGAGTGTGCATGTATCTGTTCCTATCCTGGCTCTCACCTCTCTAGGATATATACCTAGTAATGGGATTGCTGAGTCAAATGGTATCTCCAATTCCAACTTTTTAAGTAATCGCCATATTGCTTTCCACAGTGGTTGTGTCACTTCACAGTCACACAAGCAGTGTATGAGAGTCCCAATCTCCCCACATCCCTACCAGCATTTGTTATTTTCTGTCTCATTGAACCTTGCCATCAGTGCTAGGGTGAGTTGGTGTATCTCATTGTTGTTTTGATTTACATCTCTCTGATGGCCAATGATTGTGAGCATCTTTTCATGTATTAGCTGACCACCTGAATATCCTCTTTGGTTAAGTGTCTATTCATGTCTTCTGCCAATTTTTCAATTAGATTGTTAATTCCTTTGGTGTTTACTTTTAATAACAGCTAATTTGGGGGCAGCTAAAACAATGAGATTTGATAGGTTGACACCATTCTTAATTCCATTAGCTTCCAGCTTCATATGGCTGACTGCTAAGCATACTGCCTTCTAAGGTTTTTATTCACAAGCAGTGTCTCTTTGTGCTTCAATCCAGGGATATAGAAGAAGTTGTTTGTTTGTTTTTTCTCTCCCAGTATGGGACTCTTAATCCACTTAGGAACTCTAGTGGCATAGTACCTAAGGCATTTGACTGCTAACCAGAAGGCTGGCAGTTCAAACCCACCAGCCACTCCTCAGGAGGAAGATTGGACAATCTACTTCCATACTGCCTCAGAAGCCTGAGGAGGGGTCACTATGAGTTGGATCTGACTCCACGGCAGTGAGTTTGGTTTTTTGGTTAATCCACTTACAATTCAAATTACAGAGAACTCCTGCCTTAATAAAGCTGCATTCCTTTCCATCTCTACTTGCAGATTGGGTACCTCTGGCCTGAGTTCATCTCTCTCAGAACTTTGCAAAAAGTATCAATAAGAAGCCAACAAATACCAACTTCATAAAATTTTCTGATCATTTCCCTTCATCCCACAACTTTACTTGGTGAGTCTTAAAGCAGGAAACAGTTTTACCAGATGTCTTAACATTGAACAACATGGGTCACCAGTTTTCCATCTTGCAATATCTGAGTTTTTACCATCACTATCCAAATGCTTCCACTAAGCAATGCCACATTTCTTTTAAGGTTATTTCCAGCATTAATATACAGGTATCATATTCTTCATAAGATAGAAAGAGGCTAATTTATTAATAACAGGATTTTTTTTTAAGTATTCTATCCTTTGCCAAAGTGAACATTTATTTCTTCATCACATACACAGAGTGCAGAAGCAGCCAGTCCAGATTGTTATGATGATTCCACAAACATCAGGGACCTAATATCCATTCTTAGTATGTGGCTTTTACACTATAGTCCAATATGGCTGCTTAAGCTCCAGCCATCTCGTTTACATTCTAGAAAACAGGAAAGAGAAAAGGACAAAAATGATCATGTTCCTTTAAGGATGATCCCTGGAAATTGTACACATTATCCCTGCTTATAAGCCATTGACCATAACTTAGTTATCTGACAATACCCAGAAGTAAGAAAGGCTAAAAATAACTTTATTCTGGGTGGCATGTGCCCAACTAAAATTCATAATAATAGGAGAAAGGATAGAATGGACGTTAGAGGACAAATAGCATTCTCTGCCATGCTTCCCTTTACTAAATTAGAAAAAAGATTTCTCCAGCTGGAGGAGTAGAAGGGGAAGTAAGGAGTAAGCAGATCTTTTGAGTCCTTGAAAAAGACTATGTGCTGGATATTTAAATATGCCCCTGTAGTAGATATGAAGGAACATTAGCTCAGATCTCCCTTCAAGAATGGACTTGGTCTAAAACTTTGAGGCGTGCCTCCAATTGTCAGCTCTATCAGGGTCTGCTTCAGCTGCAGAGAGCAGCCTTGGTCAAAGTCATGCTCATTACAGGATAGCCCACAATGGGTGGTTGAGCAAAAAAGGCTCAGCTGTATTGTCCACCACAGGATATCTTTGATGAGTAATATATGCTCCTGAGATCCTTGCCAGGTTGGCCAAAGATTCATTGAATCTGTATCAGACTTTTACTCACTGTCCAGTCCTGCTTTGTCCCCCTTCCTTTCACATCTCATATCCCAAACTCTGTTTCAACATCTGCTTCCCAAGAACTCCAACTCCAACAGTTGTACCAGGATTGGTCAGAGAAAGCAGGCAATAAGATGGATTTTGGGGAGCTGATTTATGGATACCCAGCTGGCCATGAGAACTCAATTCCTCATGGTTGGTGTAGTTCAGGCAGTCCTTGGCACAGGTGAAGGTCTAATTGGGGTGGTGAACCCATACTAGGTGGAAGGAAATGGCTTAGCAGGTGTGATATATCAGGCTTTGAGATTTATGGTGGAAGTAGTAGCTATAAGAAGAATAGGATTTGATGGTTATTGCTAAATTTCAATAGTTGCAGAAAATATTGAGTATCTGGGGTGGATAATAGGCAATTGAAAGTTAGGTGTGGAAGCCAGAGTACTTCTTTGGTTGCACATAAAGACACCTTCATCTACAAGGGAGGGTGGAGAAAGCCAAACGCCAGACCAGACGCTAATAGATTGTCTAAACCTCAAAATGGCATATCCATTGTGTCAAGTTCAGGATCATGATTGCGAAAACCTAACACTGACTCATGGATAAGGACGTTTCAGTGGTGCTCCTAAAGGTTTTGATTCTCCAAGTTCCTCTGATGCTCAAGATATGACACTCCTCTCTATTAAAAGATATCACTTCCCCATGCTAGAAGACATTGCAGAGGCCTATACCTGGAAGACAACTTGTTCTTCCTTCCTCTAGAACCCACTTCAACCTAGCCTCTGCCCATTAGGCTTTCCATGAGGGTTCAGTCTTAGCATAACATCATTGGAAAGATGCTATGCCTGATGAGGGAGGTAAAAGACGATTTCCCAAAGAAGCTATAAGACCCACCCAGCATTTACCAATAAGAGCTGGGGAGTATTGATGGGGCTGGATTCAAAGAGTTCTTAATCAAGGGGGCCAGAATGTAAAATTGAATAGGGAAAATTACATTGACTTGGGAGTGCTCCCTCGAAATACAAGATTTAAGATCCTAGCAGAGACCCCGGGAGTTGGTGTGAACTTGCTACATGCTGGGCTCCTAGTAGCACGAAAAAGCAATGACCCAGACTAAATGAAGATGAAATGCCAGAAGCGCTATGACAGGCAGGTGGGAGAGGAAGGGATTAAAAGGCTCAGAGATGTGGGTGTTTTGGAATGGACATACTATGTACAGCTGGAAGATTATAATGATTATGTTCTGAGGAAAGACTCAGAGGACACATATTTACCGAGGACATAAGGAATGCGCTAGTGCAAAGAACAATGAAGATCACTAAAAATTTCAGTGTTGGCTGTCTGCAAGTCATAGCTGATGGGAGGAGAGGGTATTACAAAACTTGGCTCACTGAACACAGTGGGGATGAGAGGACCCCAATATAGGCCAGGTGTCAACATTATTATAATGACCAGTAAAGTGGGAATGGAAGATAAGGGGGTGTGGAAGCGGCATCTAAAGGGGACAGCTCCACACAGAGTTATGAAAATGGTTAATAGAACATAATATCCTTAGAAGCAAAAATAGATAGGCAACCAACAAAGATCTTCTTAGCTTGTACCTGTAGAAAAAAATCAAGGGTCAATAATGAGGAGGCTAAGGGCTGGCGTCCAATAAAGAGACGCTTCCTTATGCAGTTTCCATACCTAAGTCAGTTTGTAGACCTTCATTGACTGAAGAGGTGTCCAGGTCCGCAGGAGGAAGGGCCCTGTTACACCTCAACAAATACGAATGATTTCCCGTTTTTCCCCAAAGGGGTCACTGGTCACTTATTTGGGTAACCCAGGAGAAATGAGAATACCCAGTCATTGGTTTTTAAATATTTTACTGTGATTTAGATGAAAGTTTAAGAGCAAAATGATGTTCCATTCAACAATTCATATGTATTTTGTTTCATGACATTGATTGCCATCCCCACAATGTAACAGCACTCTTCTGACTTCCTCCCTATTGTTGCCATTTCCATATATCCTTCTTTCCTATCCCTTCCTGCCTTATGAATTTTATTTCTGGGAAAATGCTACCCTTTTGATCTCGCATAGTTGATTGATCGAAGAACCATGTAATACCCTAGTGCTATTGTTCACCTTACAGACCCATTTTTCAGCTGAAAATTGAGCCATGGAGGTAAATTTAGTTCCAAGCTTGAAAACTGTCTAAGGGTCATGGTCTAGGGGTTTCCACCAGTCTCTATCAGAGCAGTAAGCCTGGTTTTGGGTTTTTTTTTTTTTTTTTTTTTTCCACATTTTTCCTCTCACTCTATCCAGGACCTCTTATTGGAGTGCCTTTCAGAGTGATCAGCAGTGATAGCCTGGCATCATCTAGTTCTTCTTGTCTCAGAGTTGTTGAGGCTGGGCTTTGCATTAGTCCTCTGGACTAATTGTCCTTTCATCTTTCCTTTTCTTCACTCTCTTTTGCTCAGGATGGGGAGAGACCTTACATGGCTGATCACAAGCTCTTAAGCCCTTAGTCACTACTCATCAAAGGAAGATGTAGTACATCCTCTTTGTGGAGTGTGTTATGCCAATTGACCTTGATGTCCCCTGAAACTATGGTCCTGAGCCCCCAGATCCAGTGACTCATTCCTTCAAGGTGTTTTTTTATGGTAAAGTTTTCATAACTTTGCTCCCTATATGCTCTGTGTTCTGGTTACCTAGTGCTGCTCTGACAAGAATATACCACAAAAGGATGGCCTTAACAAACAGGAGTTTATCCTCTCTCAATTTGGAGGCTCTAAGTCTAAGTTCAAAGTGCTAGGCTCTAGGGGCTGGGTGAAAGCCCCTCAACCTTGGGCTACATCTTTGCCTGCTGTTCCCAGCCTACTGGAGCTAGAGGCTTTTCTTCACTCAGACAGCTAGCTGCTGGCTGCTGAGACAGACAAGCCCAAGGTTTATAAGTAAAAAGGCACAGTCCCAATGTTACCAAACCACATGGCAGGCCATTAGATCAAGTTCATTGTAAGTCCCAAGGTCGGCAGAGCATGGCAGGCTGCTGAACAATAACATGGCTATATGCAGGGTCCAAGCATGCCATAAGCTAGAGACTTTCCCCAAGGCTTTTCCTTATATACAGGAAGCAGATCACATCCCAAAGGCAGCTACTCAGCTGCTTGTGGTAGATCCCACTGTGGAGTTGATTGCCAGGCTCATCATGGGGAATGCTACATCCAGCTGCCCAGCCACTCAACCAGGCACAACTAGGTTGACATACAAATTTAACTACCACACTCTACTATATTCATAGATATATTTGTACCACAGATAAATGTATATAGAGAAATACCCTCTGTAACTTTTTCTGATGAAGTTCCATTTTGCTTTCCTATACCTGTTCAGCTTGTGTGTCTATCTATATATATTCACTTATTGATTATTGTTATTACTCTTATTGCAGGATTATGTAGGTGATAGTATTTGTCTTTGTAAGCTTTAGCTCTTGTACTACTCCCAGGTTCTTTTGCTTTATTTTGTGCTGACTTCCTCCTTAATGTATATTGCCTTTTCCTTCACCCAAGTTAATAGCATCTACCCCTGGCTAGTGATTACCTTTCCCTTCCACCTCTGGTAACCTTCAAAGAATGTTTCTTTCTGTGTGTAAATCTTTTTTTTTTTTTTTTTTTGCCTTATTATGGTAGTGTTCTCATACAACACTTGTCCTTTTGTGATTGACTAATTTCACTCAGCATAATGTCCTCTAGGTTTATCCATTGTTATGGAGTGTTTCACAGATTCATTGTTCTTTTTTAATGTTGCATAATGTTCCATTGTGTGTATGTACCATAGTTTGTTTATCCATTCATCCATTCATGGGCAGTCAGGTTGTTTCCATCTCTTTGCTATTGTGAATAATGCTGCAATGGATGTATTCTATTCATGTCATGGCTCTTGTTTCTGTAAGATGTATAGCCAGTAGTGGGATTGCTGGATAGTAAAGTATTTCTAACTTTTTAAGGAAAAGCCATACCATTTTCACAATGGTTGCACCATTTTACAGTCCCACCAGCAGTATATGAACATTGCAGTCTTTCCATACCATCACCAGCACTTGTTTTTGGTGTTTTTTTTTTCTTAATCCCCATTTAATTCACCTATTTGGCCTGTGCATACAACAGATGGATCTGGGAGAATGATGGTAGATTATCATAAACTTAATCGGGTGGTGACTCCAATTGCAGCTGCTGTTCCTGATGTGGTTTCATTGCTTGAGCAAATTAGTACATCTCCTGGTACTGGGTATGCAGCTATTGATCTGGCCAATGCCTTTTTCTCAATACCAATTTCAAAGGACCATCAGAAGCAGTTTGCCTTCAGCTGGCAAGGCCAACAGTATACTTTTACAGTGCTTCCTCAGGGGTATATCAACTCCCTGGCACTATGTCATAATTTAGTCCGTAGGGATCTTGATCGCCTTTATCTTCCACATGACATCACACTGGTTCATTATATTGATGAAATTATGCTGATTGGACCTAGTAAGAAAGAACTATCAATGACTTTAGACTTATTGGTGAGACATATGCATGCTAGAGGTTGGGGAATTAACCCCCCAAAAATTCAGGCACCTTCTACTTCAGTGAAATTTCTAGGGGTCCAATGGTGCGGGGCATGTCAAGATATTCCTACTAAAGTGAAGGATAAGTTATTGTATCTGGTTTCTCCCATAACCAAAAAAGGAGACACAACATCTGATGGGACTCTGGATTTTGGAGGCAACGTATCCCTCATTTGGGTGTGTTGCTGCAGCCTAGTTATCAAGTGACTCAGAAAGCTGCTAGTTTTGAGTGGGGCCCAGAACAACAGAAGGCTCTGCAACAGGTTCAGGCTGCCGTGCAGCCTGCTCTGCCACTTAGGCCATATGATCCAGCTGATCCAATGGTGCTTGAAGTGTCTGTAGTAGATAGAGATGCTGTTTGGAGTCTTTGGCAGGTCCCTATTGGTGAACTACAATGCAGACCCCTGGCATTTAGGGAGCAAAGCCCTGCCATCCTCTGCAGATAACTACTCTCCTTTTGAGAAACAGCTTTTACCTTGTTGCTGGGCTTTAGTAGAGACTGAATGCCTAACCATGGGCCACCAAGTCACCATGACTCTTGAACTACCTGTCATGAACTGGGTGTTGTCTGACCCACAGAGTCATAAAGTTGGACCTGCACAGCAGCACTCCATCAATAAATGGAAGTGGTATATCAAAGATCGGGCTCGAGCAGGATCTGAAGGCACAAGTAAATTATGTGGGGAAGTGGCCCAAATGCCTATGGTCTCCACTCCAGTCACATTACCTTCCTCTCCCAGTCTGCACCTATGGCCTCAGGGGGAGTACCTTATGATCAGTTGACTGAGGAAGAGAAAACTCAGAAAACAGATGGTTCTGTGTGATATGCAGGCACCACTTGAAAGTGGACAGCAGCAGCACTGCAGCCCCTTTCTGGGACTTCCACTTGGCTTTTCCTACCATAATAGCCCTTATTCCACGTGTCAGTACCCCAATGTGGGAATTCTGCCAATTTCTCAGTATATCTATTCCAATTATGCATTCTGAAACTGGGGCGATCACTACTGGATGGGTTTGGGGACCCACTGGACCCATTATGAGAGGCACCTTAGCTAAGACTCCATCAATAACTTGACCTCCATATGCCCCGTCTCTGACTGGTGGGCCACAATAATGTTTTGGGTCTCCCGGAATTAGTGTCAGTTCAGAGCCAGTGTCCAGTAATCCCCAAAAAGTCTGATTATTTCCTTCTCCCCAATGAACAGTCACTCTTGTAAAAGGCCTCAGATCCCTTTGGGGAAGGCTGAAAGAAAGATTGACATTCTAGATTTTTGGCAATGTAGTGGGGTCCTTCCTCAAAGGGACCTGGCCTCCCCTTCATTCAAGGGGTTGTGGGTCTGCAAACTGATTCAGGTCTGGGAATTGAGAGGCCATGACTCTGTATTCTGGCAATTCAATCTAGGCTGCTGTTCATGTGACCTAGAATTCTTCTGTCTATACAGATAAAGTAAATATTTAGTAGGTTTACCATGTATTTCACTACTAGGAACACCATGAGCAAGAAGCCAATGCCATAATCCCACATGAGTCATACAATTCTGATTACTGTTCCGACTCTGCTGTCCATTATGGTAACCATGCCACCTTGCCTTTGTCAATTAACTGCTGCCACTTGGTCCCTACTACCATGGGGTCCAATCAGCCCCATTGTAGTTAAGTGTCTTAGTTCAATTAGGGCAGTTCCCACTGTCAAATATGGTGTACATAAAATAGCAATCACTGTAGTCTTCAAGGATGCTGGAGCTCCCTCACAAATTTATTCCTCACCATACTGGTGAAAGATGTGTCTTCTGGACTCTCCATTTCTGGCTCTAGGGGTCTAATCTGATAAATTCATTCTAACAGGCCAATTTCCCTAAGCCTCTGGATACCTTCTTCTACATTATATCAAAGCAGGTCTGGTACTTCAACTTGACTTAAGATAGGCCACCACATAATCCATGCTTCAGTAAGCCAACCAAATAAACTATTAGATTCTTTCCTAACTTCTCGAGCTGAAACATTGAATGAACAATCTGTACTTAGTGGGCCTAAATCAATAAACTCAGGTTGATCCAATGTTACATTCCTTGCACCATTATCCCACACCTTCAGTAGCCATTCCCATACATATTCTCCAGGTTTCTGTCTGTACATGTTAGCAAAATCAAGTAGGTCTTTTTGAATGTAGCATACCACCTCCTCAGTTACACTTTCCATTTCACCTTTTGGGGCTTGCTTGGACTCAAGTTTAATTATAGGTTCAGCAGCAGCAATGGTTGGTTGGGGAAATTCCTGAGAACATTCAGAAATGTCTTCCATGGCTTCTGCCTCAGGCAATGACCCAGCAGGAACAGTTGGGCAGCCCTGAGCTCATCTCACTCTTTCACCACTTTGTCTAGTGTAAGTAGGACCAACCAACCAGCTTTCTTATACACCTCATGCTGACAAAATTGCAGAAAAGTATCAAATATGTGATTACCCAGAGCTCACTTCTCATAAGTACTTGATCTATTGGTGGTGCTATTTTGCTTATTAATGTTGCCATCTCATGCCATGGATTAGCAGGGCCCTCTTTACTAACAGAGGCAGGGTCAGTAGTATCTTTACAATTAATCAAATTGGAGAATCAATTTAGGAAGCCCATCCTTATGATTTTGTCTCTCTAGAACCACTCTTGGTAACAAATTGTGTTAGACTGGGTTCTCTAGAGAAACAAAACCAGTAAAGCTTATATAGAGAGAGAAAGAGAAATTTATCTTAGGAAAATGGCTCACACGCTTATAGAAGCTGGCAAGTCTGAAGTTCTTGGATCAAACGTCAAGCTGGATTGACATTACATAGTGGAGGTAAAGAAGAATATGTTGGAATACAGGAGATTCTTTAGGATGTTTCTTAGTACTACCATGCCCTATGATTAAAGTCAATGGAAAATTACAGCAACCCAATTCTGATATGACTGCTAACGGCCCAGACCCTTCAGAAATGAAGGTTTGAGTCACCCCCCGCCCCCAGGCAAAGAACCATGATCAGCTGAGGTGCTTGCTGAGGGCAAGGAGATACAGAATGGGTGGTGGAAGAAGGTAGTTCTGAATATCAGCTATGACCAAGTGACCAGCTGCAGAAATGAGGACTGTCATTGTTATATTTCTTCACTGTATATGTCCATCAAATATTTTTGTTTCCTTCTGTTATGAACTGTGAAATATAAATAAGATAAATGCATTGCGGTTGTACATGTATTAGTGTATCATGTTAGGCACAAATATGACTTTATAATTGTCCTTATTTATAGATTATAAATGGTTAAGAAGATGTGTACAACTGCCAAGTTGACAAGGGGTGGACTGTGATAGTTGGAGCTGTGTGTCAACTTGGCTGGACCACAATTCTGTGTGGTTTAAGCAGTTGTGATGTAGTTATTCCCATGATGGGATCAGATGAA
>NW_006921603.1:12723109-12723956 GCF_000298275.1 Orycteropus afer afer | reverse complement strand
GCTTCTATAAGTGTGTGAGCCATTTTCCTAAGATACATTTCTCTTTCTCTCTCTATATAAGCTTTACTGGTTTTGTTTCTCTAGAGAACCCAGTCAAACACAACACCCTAATCCCCTTACAACTGATTTCCTGTTCTCTTCAGATCACATGGTGAGGGATGGTTACATCTTTACACAACTGCCAAATTCCATTGTTACATAACTGCCAAATCACTAAGAATCATGGCCTAGCCAAATTCACACATATTGTGGGAGGACACATTTCAATCCATAGCCTCCTCTAACCTGAGACCATAAGAATTAGATGGGGCCTGACTACCACTACTGACTACTCTGATCAAGGATGCAACAGAAGGTTCCAGTTAGAATGGGAGAAAAATATAAAACAAAACTCAAATTCATAGAAAGACCAGACTCAGTGGACCGATGGAGACTGGAGGAATCCCCAATACTATCACTGTAAGACATCCTTGTAACTTGAAACTGAAGCCACTCCCAAAGGTCATCACAGTCAGATAATAGATTGGCCTATAAAATAAATAATAACACCCATGAGGAATGTGCTTCTTAGAACAATCAACTATATGAGATGAAATGGGCAACATTACCCAAAAACAAAGATGTGAAGGCAGAGAGGGACAGGGAAACTGGAGGGATCAAAATGAAGAAGGCAAGATGGAAATATAGAGAGTGCTGACACATTGTGATGATTGCAACCAATGCCACAGAACAATTTTTTTAAAACATTTTTATTTTTATTGTGATTTGGGTGAAAATTTACAGAGCAAATACACTTTCCATACAGCAAATCACATATACTTTGTCTCATGACATTGACCACTATTTA
>NW_006921603.1:12717416-12722563 GCF_000298275.1 Orycteropus afer afer | reverse complement strand
TTTTTGGTTTTCTTCATTCTTCTTGGCCCTGTATGTGGAGAGACCCATCGTTGCATCTAGATGGCAGCTTGCAAGCTTTTAAGATCTCAGTCGCTACTAGCCACAGTAGAAGGTGGAACAATGATTTGTGTAGTATGTTATACCAATTGAGCTTGATGTCCTCGGGGGGGAGACTATGGTCCCGAGCCCACAGGTTCAACTACTCCGTCCCTCAGGGTACCTGTCAGTGGCCAAGCAGTAACTAAAACCTTGCCCCTTGTCAGCCCCATTATACACCCTGGGAATTCAGATCATACACATAAAGTTATTGGACCACTGTCTGCCAACCCTATACATGTTCTTGGGTGCATTCTCCACTTCATATAGATACATATTTCAGCCTGTCCACCCATCTATCCACCCATGTACCCATGTTTGCCTTCACTGAGCACGTCATATGTGCAAAAGGGTTAATCTTTGTTGTCTGTACTTCCCACATAGCTCTCTATGTCTTTCTTTCCTCAGTGCCACTATATTGATCATTCACATTTGGTACATTGCCTTTTTTTTCATCCAAATCAAAACTTATTTCTATCTATCTAACAGTATTCCCTCCCCTCCCCTCCCACCCTTGGTAACCAACAAAGAAAATTACCTTCCATAGATAAGCATTTCCTTAACTATTATTAACAATAATGGACCGATACAATATTTGTCCTTTTGTGATTGACTTATTTCACTCAGCATAATGTCCTCCAAGTTCATCCACGTTATGTGGTGTTTTGCAGATTCTAATTATTCTTTAGGGTTGCATAGTATTCCATCGTGTGTATGTACCATAATTTGGATATCCATTCCTCAGTTGATGGTCACCTAGGTTGTTTCCATCTTTTGGCTATTGTAAATAGTGCTGCAATGAACATGGGTGTGCAAATGTCTGTTCTTGTCATGGCTCTCACTCACAGAACAATTTTTGTATAAATTGTTGAATGGGAAACTAATTTGCTGTGCAAACTTGCAAATTTTCATCTAAACCACAATAAAATGTTTAAAAACCCCACTAAACCCAAGAGTGTAAACAAGATTTTAAAAACAATGGTTCTAATTCTTTAGGAAAAACCAACTCAAATCCTTAATCACTCATTTATAAACAACATTTATAATTCTTTAAAAGGAGAAAGGAGCAGAAACAGTTGCCATTCCCATGTTGTTGTTGTTAGGTGCTGTCAAATCATCTCTGACTCATAGCAACCCTATGTACAGCAAAACAAAACACTTCCTAGCTCTGTGCCAGCTCCATGATCCCTGCTACATCTGAGCCCATCGTTGTAACCACTGTGTCATTCCACCTTATTGAGGGTCTTCCCCTCTTTCGTTGACCTTCCACTTTAGCAAGCATGATATCCTTCTCCAGGGAGTGGTCCCTTCTGACAACATGACCAAAGTAGGTGAGATGAAGTCTGGCCATTCTCACTTCCAAGGAGCATTCTGGCTGCATTTCTTCCAGGACAGATTTGTTAGTTCTTTTAGCAGTCCATGGTACTTTCAGCATTCTTTACTAGCACCACAACCCAAAAGCATTGACTCTTCTTCAGTCTTCCTTACTCATTGTCCAGTTCTCACAGGTCTGTCCTGAAGTGCCATTCCCATGTTGTTGTTATGTGCCGTCAAGTCAGACCCGACTCATAGGGACCCCTCCTTGGGTTTCCGAGGCAGTATCACTACAGAAGCAGATTGCTCCATCTTCCTTCCAAGGAGTGGCTGGTGGGTTTGAACCACCAGCCTTCTGGTTAGCAGTCAAGTGCCTTAGGCACTATGCTACCAGAGCTCCCTGCCATTCCCATAGAACAGACAAAAATATACATTTACAATTTTGCCCCAGGACTCTGATAACACTTCTGCCCTCTGTCATAAAATAACTGGAAGAAATTTGGACCTTCTGACCATCCTGAAGAACATCACATTGACCCATTACATTAGTGACATCATGCTGATTAGGCAGGATAAGCAAATTATGGTAGAAGTGTATGAGGAGAATTAATGGACTGAACGTGGAAGTTAGTAATGGAGGTGGAAGGAGTGTGCAAAAGAGGGGTAAATCCTCATCTTTCATAATGGGAAGTCAATAGATAATGGCTATATGAAAATTTAAGTAGATATACGAACATGTATTTAGATATGTAGAGGTAAACACCAAAGAATCAGCTAAAAGTGGAAAGTGGTTGCCTTTGAGAAATGAGAAGTCTTGTTGGAATCATTCAAATCTTTAAATCATGGTACATACATAACTTTTTTTAAAAAAAGCAAAATCCATACAAAAAAAAAGAAAGAAAGAAAAAAAACCCACCGGAAACTAATTATTTTCTTATTTCATCCCCTACTAAAAGTCAAAGCTAATAGGTAGGATTTTGGAATAGGATGACAATTCTTTGTGACCCTTACCCTCTAGGTCCAATTAGAGGAAGGCTCAGTACATAAGTACATGGCCTTTGCCCAGCGTTTTTAGTAACAAAAAACAACCAACTTCCAAACAACTGAGGAAACCACTATCCAGTAATTAAATTTAAACAAAATGATTATTTCCACAAATTAAAGTCTGTTTAAAAAGTAAAATCCACTTGGCATCATCAGGATTAAAATTATCTTTTAAAGTCTGAAGCTCCAGGGTCAGGTGGGAGATGCTTAGATGCCTATAAAGAGAATATCTTGATCCCCTACTTCCTTAATGTTTGGTAGCAATTTAGTAGATGAATGTCCGGTAAGTGCGTGGGTGCTGAGGGGGTAGCAGGAAGTCTTATGAGCCTATTTATATTTCACAGGAAGAGAGTCTTGTCTTTCTCATACCATTAAAACTCTATTATCTTTTGTGTCTTTGACCCCATCCTGAGAACAGACCTACAATTAAAACTTTAACAGCAACATTTTTTTCTACTCATGGATATTTTGCAATCTTAAATTGTTTTAATCGATTATAGTTTTTTTCCCCTCTTTTGAGGGCAAAAATATCATCATTCAACCTGTAGGAACTCTTTTTAAACTGACTTCTTTTTCTTCTCAAAATTTTGAAAGCATTATTGCCTTCTGTTAAATTCCAGGCCTATTTTTAAAAATACTTTCTTACTAACTTTAATACACAATATAACATATAGATTTATCATATTGTATGCTTAAATCATAATATTATTAAAGGTTTATAAACCTTAATTTTAAGAAACAAATTTTATTTAAGCATGTCATAATATTCATTGTGTATTTACCATTTTATTTTGGTCTTTGAAAGGAGTTCATGTGTTTTTCAATTAGACAAGAATATGGTTGGATTGAACATGAGGATTGTGTGGTGATGTATTTCTCCTTCTTTTGGCCATATCTTGAAATTAATTTTGTCTAGGTCTTGGTATCAACTACCCCAAAATTTGGTGGCTTAGAATAAATATTCCTCACAATTCTGTGGTTTGGCAAAGTAATTCTTCTGCTGGTCTCGTTGGGTTCTCTTGTGTGGCTGCATTCAGCTGGCAAGTAGGCTAGAGGCTGGACTCAGCAAGAATGGCTGGGCCTCTTTCTCCTTATGTCCTCCTCAAGGCTAGATCTGGCTTCTTTGCAAGGTAATAGCAGCAGATTTCTAAGAGAGCAAGTCGCAGTGTGCAAGTGGGTACCAAGCTTTGGTCTGTATTTCTATAATATTGGCCCTTTGGCCAAAGCAAATCCCATGGCCAAGCCCAAAGTCAATGTGGGAGGGGACTACACAAGGACATGGATATGAGGGCCTGAGTCATTGGAAATCATTTAACAGTCTCCCTAAGTCTTCCTGGGAGTATTGTCTTAACAATAAAAGTTACCTGAAAAGAAAAAGCCCTACTGCTCAGGGAAATGTCAGGGGTCAGAAGACAGAGTATTTATATACAACTGTACAGGAGATTTGGTCTATAGTACACCCCTAACTATAGTTAGTTTTTATATCCAAGTATTTATTTTCTAATGTCATTATCTTTTATCAAAGGCAGTTTGATGTTGAACTTTATTTTTTTTCTTTAAAAAGTCTTAAATATTTAAAATACAATAAAATTAATATTATCATTGAGTTCTTACAGAAATATCGTACCTTTAAAACTATACAATATGATTAAGGGAACTCTTTCTCTAGGTTCATATTAACAGTTTCATCTATGAGTGATAGTACCTAAGGCATATGACTGCTAGCCAGAAGGCTGGTAGTTCAAACTCACACAGCCACTCCTCGGAAGGAAGATTGGGCAATCTACTTCCATAGAGACAAACTCACTGCTGTCGAGTCAGATCAGATTCATAGTGATACCACCTCCATAAAGATGCAGCCTCAGAAACTCACGGAGGGGTCACTATTAGTCAGAAAATGACTCAATGGCAGTGAGTTTAGTGAGTATGATTTAGAAGAACTAAACTACTCATCTGTCAGTTTGCTTTACTGTGGTTGTTTGCATGTTGCTGTGATGATAGAAGCTATGCCATCAGATTTCAGATACCATCAGGGCTACCTATGGTGGACAGGTTTCAGTAGAGATTCTAGACTAAGACAGATGAGGAATAAGGATGTGGCCAGTTCCACTTCTTGAAAAAAAAAAAAAAATGGCCACTGAAAATCTTATGGCTAGCAGGGAAACATTGTTTAATATAGTGCTGGAAGATGAGTCCTTCAGGTTGGAAAGTACTCAAAACATGACTAGGGAAGAGCTGCTTCCTCAAAGTAGGGTCAGCCTTAATGACGTGGATGGAGTAAAGCTTTCTGGACCTTCATTTGCCAATGTGGCATGACATAAAATGAGAAGAAACAGCTGCAAACATCCATTAATAATCAGAATGTGGAATGTACAAAGTATGAATCTAGGAAAATTGGAAGTTATAAAAAATAAAATGGAACACATAAAGATCAATATCCTAGGCAATAATGAGCTGAAATGGACTAGTATTGGCCATTTTGAATCAGACAACTACATGGTCTATTTTGCTGGCAATAACAAAGAGGAATGGTGTCACATTTATCATCAAAAAGAATATTTCAAGATCTACCTTGAGGGGTTCTGGCAAGATGGCAGACTAGGCAGAAAGACTGCACAGACCCTCTTCAACAAAGAAAAGGGAAACCAATTAACACAGACACAGAAGATAATCTTGGACCCCTGAGCCTTGAA
>NW_006921603.1:12704002-12705622 GCF_000298275.1 Orycteropus afer afer | reverse complement strand
GTGGTGGGAATCACCACCCCTGCATCCTTCAAGTCCTTGATGGTGGCAGTAATCTCAGCAACCTTTCCAGGGATGTGGTACTGCTTTTGATTTACTATTTTTGTAGGTAGAGGCAGTTATAATGGCTTCCATTTGGCTTTTCCTACCATAATAGCCCTTACTCCACATGCCAGGGACCCAATGTGGGAATTCTGCCAATTTCTCAGTATATCTATTCTAAAGATGCATTCTGGAACTGGGGAGATCACTACTGGATGGGTTCAGGGACACACTGGACCCACTGGACCCACTGTGAGACACACCTTAGCTAAGACTCCATCAATAACTTGACCTCCATATGTCCCCACTCTGACTGGTGAGCCACAATGATGCTTTGGGTCTCCTGGAATTATTGTCAGTTCAGAGCCAGTGTCCAGTAATCCCCAAAAAGTCTGATTATTTCCTTCTTTCTCCTCAATGAACAGTCACTCTCGAAAAGGCCTCAGGTCTCTTTGGGGAAGGCTGGAAGAAAGATTGACATTATAGACTTTTGGCAATATAGTGGGGTCCTTCCTCAAAGGGACCTGGCCTCCCCTTCATTCAAGGGGCTGTGGGTCTGTAAACTGACTCAAGTCTGGGAATTGATTGAGAGGTCATGACTCTGTATTCTGGAAATTCAATCTAGGTTGCTGTTCATGTGACCTAGAATTCTTCTTCTATACAGATCAAGTAAATATTTAGTAGGCTTGTCATGTATTTCACTATTAGGAACACCATGAGCAAGTAGCCAATGCCATAATTCCACATGAGTCAGACTATTCTGAATACTGTTCCAACTCTGCTGTCCATTATGGTAACCACACCCACCTTGCCTTTGTCCATTAACTGCTGCTACTTGGTCCCTACTACCATGGGGTCCAATCAGCCCCATTGTAGTTAAGTGTCTTAGTTCAATTAGGGCAGTTCCTACTGTCAAATATAGTGTACATAAAGTAGCAATCACGGCAGGCTTCAAGGATGCTGGAGCTCCCTTCACAAATTTATTCCTCACTGTACTGGAGAAAGGCGTGTCTTCTGGACTCTCCATTTCTGGCTCTAGGGGTCTAATCTGATAAATCCATTCTAACAGGCCAATTTCCCTAAGCCTCTGGATACCTTCTTCTACATTATACCAAGGCAGGTCTGGTACTTCAACTTGACTTAAGGTAGGCCACCGCAAAATCCATGCTTCAGTAAGCCTACCAAATAAACTATTAGATCCTTTCCTAACCTCTTGAGCTGAAACATTGAATGAACAATCCATACTTAGTAGGCCTAAATCAATAAACTCAGACTGATCCAATGTTACATTCCTTGCACCATTATCCCACATCCTCAGTAGCCATTCCCATCCATATTCTTCAGGTTTCTGTCTGTACATGTTAGCAAAATCAAGTAAGTCTTTTTGGGTGTAGTGTACCACCTCCTCAGTCACACTTTGTATTTCACCTTTTGGGGCTCGCTTGGACTTAACTTTAGTTATAGGTCTAGCAGCAACAATGGGTGGTTGAGGCAGTTCCTGAGAGCATTCAGCAATGTCTTCCATGGCTTCTGCCCCAGGCAATGACCCAGCAGGATCAGTTTGGCTAATCCCATCAAACT
>NW_006921603.1:12697367-12703212 GCF_000298275.1 Orycteropus afer afer | reverse complement strand
AGAGATAAATTTATCTTAGGAAGATGGCTCACACACTTATAGAAGCTGGGAAGTCCAAAGTTCTTGGATCAAATGTCAAGCAGGAGGCTTTTCCTGACTCTTGCAGCTGCAGGGGCTGAGTAGCTCAAGATTGTACTGGCTGTTGACTCCAACAAATGATGAATCTAAGATCTTTAGGCCGCATGGTGGATTGTTCGCTCATGACAGTTGTGGGTAGCACAACAGAATCCTGATCCACAGAAGAATGTCTCTTTTCCCAGGATGTCCATAGATAGTCCTGGAAGCAGGCCATACCCCTAGCGAAACTCTCTTTCAACAGATTGGCTGCTCAAACATAATCATCTGATCCCATCATGGGAATAACCACATCACAACAGCTTAAACCACACAGAATTGTAGTCCGCCAAGTAGACACACAGCTCCAACTATCACACACTGTTGATCACTCACTCACATTTGGTACGTTGCTCTTCTCTTCACTCAAATCAATACTTGTCTCTACCTATCTAACAGTGTTCCCTCCTCACCTCTCCCTCCCCAACAAAGAAAATTTCCTTCCATATATTAAGCTTTCCTTGACTTTTTACAATAATGGAATAATACAATATTTGTCCTTCTGTGATTGACTTAGGAAGAAGCTTTTGTGGTTGGATAATATGGCCTTGGTGATAGAAATGATGCTGGGAATTGAATGATAGAATTTTACATGATCAATGACTTATTCTTTGCAAATAGCTTTTTAAAACAACATCAACAGCAACTATACATGTGGACCTCATCAGATAGAATGCACAGGAATCAAACTGACTACATCTATGGAAAGAGGCAATGGAGAAACTCAATATCATCAGTTAGAGAAAGGCCAGGGGTGAACTGTGGATCAGAGCATCAATTGCTCATATGCAAATTTAAGCTGAAGCTCAAGAAAATTAAAACAAGTCCACAAGAGGCAAAATATGACCTTGAGTATATCCTACCTGAATTTAGAGGTCATTTGAAGAATAGATTTGATACATTGAACACCAATGACCAAAGACCAGACATGTTGTTCTATGACTTCAAGAATATCATACATGAAGAAAGCAAAAGTTCAGACTTCCTGTCAGGTGGAAGAATAGGCAGAAAAGCTACACCTCTTCAACAAAGAAGAGAAAACCAGTTGACACAGATACAGAAGATAATCCTGGATCCCTGAGCTTTGACAGGAAGGCTACAGAAGTGGATTAAACACCAATTAGTCAAAGAACCTGAATGAAAACAGTGAGTAAGGAGACAAACAGAGCTATTCTGATAGCCTGAATATTTCCAAGTGGTGTTCGGACCTGAGAATTAACCTAAAAATTGGCCCTGTTCACCAAGGGCTGCATGGACAACTGTGCTGGTGGCTGATGACTAAAAAGGAAAACAGCAAAGAAGGAGACAATCAGAGCTGTGGACTTTCAGCTGTTCAGAGGGTGTGGCCATTTTGAATGTTTACAAGTGGTGGCCATTTTGGAATTTAAAGTGACAGCATTCTCATTCAGATGCCAGGGACCTAAAATAGGCACCACTTGCCAAAGACATCATGGGCATATGGAAGGCTGACAAATGGAAAGAAGATAGGTGGTGAGTCATAAATGCTGCTAACCAGCAAATAGAGGAGCACGTTACTCTGCTTACTCAGACATATCCAAAGAAAACAAAAATCTTAGGTTAATCCCTCCAAAATACAATCACCAATTAAATATAAACACAAAAACATCATAATGTCTCAAAGACAACAGACCATCAGAGACCACACAAAGAAGCAAGATAAAGCAGTAGAAACGAGACCAGAATTCAGACCCAGAACACATCCCTGAGGAAGAAGCAGCATTGGAACTCCCTGATAAGGAATTCAAAAGAACTTTATTTAGGTACCTTCAACAGACTGAGAGACAAATCAAGGAAAACAGTGACAAAATTGAGGAAAACACAGAGAAAATCCTAGAACAGTTTCAGAAGAAAATACAAGAATAACATGACATAATAAATGTAAAATTAGAAATGATACAAAATCTACAGATAGAAATACAGAAGACTAATACTAAATTCTCAGAAATAGATAACACATTAAATGGGCAAAGGAGTAGAATTGAATCAATGGAAGACAGAATTAGTGAGATTGACAACAAATACCTCAATACTACTTTGGAAAAGTATCAATCAGAAAAAAAAATTAAAACAAAATGAAGAAAGGCTAAGGTTCATGTGGGATACCATCAAAAGGAATAACCTACATATAATCAAAATTCCAGAACAGAAAGAGACAAATAAAACCACAGAGAAAATTGTTGAAGATTTGTTGGAAGAAAATTTCCCTGGTGTGATGAAAGATGAAAATATATCCATTCAAGAAATCCAATGAACCCCAAACAGGATAGACCCCAAAAGAAAATCACCAAGACATATACTCATCAAATTTAGCAAAACCAAAGACAAAGAGTGAATCCTGAAAGCAGCACAGGAAAAACGAAAAGTTACCTAAAAAAGGCAACCAATAAAACTAAGCTCTGATTTCTTGGCAGAAACCATGCAAGCAAGAAGACAATGGGATGGTATTTATACAACCGTGAAAGAAAAATTCCCAACTACTATGATTATGGAGTCATGTATTTGTCTTTTCAATTCTGTTATAGTCTGACTTACATATTTTGGGACTCTTTCATTAGGTGCATAGATCTTTTTTATGCTTATGTGCTCTTGTTCAATCGATCCTTTAATTACTATATAATGTCTTTCTTTGTCTTGTATGGTGGCAAAATTGTCACTCAAATATGATGGTGAAATTAGAACATTTCCAGGTAAGCAGAAGTTGAAGGAATTAGTTAAAACCGGACCGACCTTACAAGAGATGCTAAAGGGAGTCCTTTGGACAGAGAAACAACAACAGCAAACAACAAGCAACCATTACCACACATGATGATCTAACCCAGAAACAAACCCAGTTATGAAGTATCCAAAGTAAATAAGCCTACAAGATTGTAAATAGTGAACCAGAGACATCAGTTGGGAAATGAGGATAACTACAAACCAAAAAGAGGGAAAAAAGATTGTGTAGTTACAGAACTTCTAAATGATGAGGATGTCAAGACAATTGCAAGATATAATGGACTGTTCTAAAAACATGGGAAGAAAATTAGAAATCACAGGGTAACCTCAAGGAAAAATGATAAACCTTCACATCAAAATAAAAAAGAGAACAAGCACAAAAATTTAGCAAATACTAAACCAATAGCAACGAAGGAAGTGATAATATGATTCATAAACAAAAAGAGCTTAGCACAGAAAATTAAATGGAACAAAGAAATCAGCAACACCACCAAAAAAAAAAAAAAAACACACACATAACAAAATGACAGGAACCAATTTGTACTTGTCAATACACTGAATGTCAATGGATTAAATGCACCAATCAAGAGGCAGAGAGTTGCAGATTGGATAAGAAAACAAAACCCATCAATATGCTGTCTACAAGAGACACACCTTAGAAAGAAAATAGACTAAAAATCAAAGGTTAGAAAAAGATATATCAAGCAAATGGCACCAAAAAAGAGCAGGAGTGGCAATATTAATTTCTGATGAAATTGACTTTAAGACAAAAACCACCATACAAGACAAAGAAAGACATTATATAGTGATTAAAGGATCGATTGAACAAGAGGACATAACCATAATAAAGACCTATGCACCCAATGAAAGAGCTCCAAAATACATAAGTCAGACTTCAACAGAATTGAAAACAAATAAAGGACTCCATAGTCATAGTAGGAGATTTTAATACACCACTTTCAATGAAAGGTAGAACAACTGGAAAGAAACTCAACAAAGATGGAGAAGAACTAAAAAATACAATGCACTTCAAAGTGAAGTGCTACAAAGCACTTCACCCAACAACAGCATCTGTTCCAGTACACATGGAACATTCTCCAGGATAGACCATATGTTAGGTCACAAAGCAAGCCTTAATACATTACAAAAATAAAATAAAAAATTGAAATAATGCAAAACATCTTCTCAGATCACAATGCTATAAAATTAGAAATCAACAATAGGAAGAATCAACAGAACAAGAGCAAACACATGGAAAGTGAAAAACACCCTCCTTGAAAATGACTGTGTAATAGAAGATATAAAAAATGAAATTAAAAAATTCCTTGAATCAAATGAGAATGAAAACACAACATACCAATATCTTTGAGACACAGCTAAAGCAGTAATCAGAGGCCAATTTGTAGCAATAAATGCACACATCAAAAAAGAAGAAAGAGCCAAAAGCAACACCTTAACCCAACACCTCCCAAAACTAGAAAAAGAGCAGTAGAAAAAGCCTACAGTTACCAGAAGAGAAGAAATAATAAAGATTGGAGCAGAAATAAATTAAACAGAAAATAGAAAGACAATAGAAAAAAATCAACAAGACTAGAAGTTGGTTTTTTGAAAAGATTAATAAAATTGACAAACCACTGGCCAATTTAACAAAGGAAAGAGGGAGAAAATACAAATAACATGAATAAGAAATGAATTGAGCAATGTCACAACAGAAATTAAAAGGATAGTATCAGGATACTATGAAGAACTGGATTCCAACCAGTTTGAAAATCTAGAAGAAATGGCCAGATTTCTAGAAACACACTACTTACCCAAACTAACAGAGGCTGAGGTGGAAAATTTGAACAAACTGATAACAAAAGAAGAAATTGAACAGGTCATAAAAAAATTACCAACAAAAAAAGCCCCGGCCCAGATGGTTTCACCAAAGAATTCTAGCAAACATTCAGAGAAGAACTAACACCAATCTTACTCAAATTATTCAAGAGCATAGAAAAGGATGGAATCCTCCCAAATTCATTTTGTGCAGCAAGCATGACCTTGGTACCAAAACCAGGCAAAGACATCACTAAAAAGAAAAACTACAGACCGGTATCCCTCATGAATATAGATGCAAAAATCTTCAACAAAATCCTAGCCAATAGACTCCAATAACATATCAAAAAAATAATACATTATGACCAAGTGACATTTATATCAGGTATGCATGATTCAACATTAGAAAACAATCACCATCATCCATCACATAAATAAAACAAAGGAAAAGAGCCACATGATCATATCAATCAATGCAGAAAAGGCATTTGATAAAATCCAACACTCATTCCTGATCAATACTCTAAGCAAAATGGGAACAGAAGGGACATTCCTCAATATAATAAAGGGGATATAGGCAAAACCAACAGCTAACATTACTGTCAATGGAGAGAGACTGAAACCATTCCCCTTGTGAACAGGAAACAGACAAGGATGCCCTCTATCACCACTTCTATTCAACATTGTATTCGAAGTCCTAGCCAGGGCAATAAGGCAAGAAAGGGAAATCAAAGGCATCTAAACTGGTATGGAAGAAGTAAAACTATCCCTATTTGCTGATGATATGATCCTATACATAGAAAAGAGATTCAGCAAAAATACTACTGGAACTAATTGAGAGATTTAGCATAGTGGCAGGATATGAGGTCAACATACAAAAATCAGTTGGATTCCTCTACACCAGCTAAGAGATTGCTGAAGAGAAAATAAGGAAATCAATACCATTTACAACAGCTACCAATAATAATAATAATAATAAAGTACTTGGGAATAAATCTCACTAGGGACACAAAAGACCTGTACAAAAAAAACTACAAAACACTACTTCAAGAAACCAGAAAATGGGAGTTCCGGCAAGATGGCGGACTAGGCAGAAGGACTGCACAGACACTCTTCAACAAAGAAAAGGGAAACCAATTAACACAGACACAGAAGATAATCTTGGACCCCTAAGCCTTGA
>NW_006921603.1:12677185-12693497 GCF_000298275.1 Orycteropus afer afer | reverse complement strand
AGAGTATGGAGGGATGGTCACTGGGAAGAGGTAATATGGGGAGGAAGTGGGAGGGGAGCTGTTGCATTGTGGTAAACTGTGATCAATGACATGAGACAAAGTATATGTGAACTGCTGTATGGAAAGTGAATTTGCTCTGTAAAACTTCACCCAAATCACACACAATAAATAAATAAATAAATAAAAGAATGAGAGAGGTGATAGCAACACAGATTCTACAGATATTAAAAGGATGCTGAAGCAAAAAAAAGAAAAGAAAAAGAAAAAGAAACCAGAAAATATCTACATAAATGGAAGAACATACCATGCTCGTGGATAGGAAGATTGCATATAGTGAAAATGTCAATACTACCCAATACAATCTATACACTCAATGCAGTCCCAATCCAGATCCCATCAATATTCTTTAAGGATGTGGAAAAACCAATCACTAAGTTTATATGGAAAGGAAAGAAGAAGAACAAAGTAGGAGGTCTTACAGTCCTGGATCTCAAAACCTACTATACAGCCACAGTAGTCAAAACAGCCTGGTATTGGTACAATGACAGGCACATAGATCAAAGGAACAGAATGGAGAACCCAGAAATCGATCCATTGACCTATGGTCAGCTGATTTTTGACAAAGGGCTAATATCCATTACATGAGGAAGAGATGGTCTCTTTGACAAATGGTGCTTGCAAAATTGGATATCCATTTGCAGAAAAATGAAACAAGATCTGTAATTCACACCATACACAAAAACTGACTCCAGATGGATCAAAGACTTAAATGTGAAACCTAAAACTATAAAGTTCCTCAAGGAAAAAATAGGGGCAAATTTAGAGGCCCTAATTTATGACATAAATAGACTGTCAAGCATAATGCAAAATGCACAAACAGCAGAAGATAAACTAGATGAATGGGACCTTCTAAAAACTAAATTTTTATGTGCTTCAAAAGACTTCTCCAAAAGAGTGAAAAAGAGAACCTACAGATTGGGGAAAATATTCGGCAATGACATATCTGACAAGGGACTTATCTCTAAAATTTGTAGAAAACTCCAACACCTCAACAACAAAAAGACAAACAATTCAATTAAAAAATGGGCAGAAGACATGAATAGACACTTCACCAAGGAGTATGTTCAGGCGGCCAACAAACACTTGCAGAAATGTTCAGATCATTAGCCATTAGAGAGATCAAATCAAAACAACAAGATACCATCTTGCTCCAGCACTAATAGCAAAGTTCAACAAGACAGAAAATAACAAATGCTGGTAAGGATGTGAGAGATTGAGGCTCTCCTACACTGCTGGTGGGACTGTAAAATATACAACCACCGTGGAAAGCAGTATGGCGATTCCTTAAAAACTTGGAATTAGAAATACCAGTTGATCCAGTCATTCCATTACTAGGTTTATATCCTAAAGAAAAGAGAGGCAGGACAAGAACAGATATAGCACAACCATGTTCATTGCAACACTATTTACAATAGCCAAAAGGTGGAAACAACTTAGGTGTCCATCCATAGAAGAACAGATAACCAAACTATGGTACATACACACAATGGAATACTATGCAGCCCTAAAGAGTAATGTAGAATCTTCAAAACACTGCATAATGTGGATGAACTTGGAGGACATTATGCTGAGTGAAATAGGTCAAGCAGAGAAGGACAAATATTGTATTAGTTCATTTCTGTAAAAAGTCAAGGAAAGGTTTATATATGGAAGGAAACTTTTGTTGTTAGTTAACAGGGGTAGGAGGGGATGGGAGGAAACACTGCAAAAATTTTTAAAAAATTAAAAATAAAAAAGTCTTAAGCAGAAAAATAAAAAGGTCATTTAAAAGACCGAAAAGGAATAGAAGACCAAAACAGATGTCAGAAGATACTCTGAAACTTGCTCTTGAAAGGAGAGTACCTAAAGTGAGTGGAAGAAATGATGAAGTAAAATATCTAAACAGAAGGTTTCAAAGAGTAGTTTGAGAGGATGAAGTAAAGTATTATAATGAAATGTGCAAAAACCCAGAAATGGAAAATCAAGGGGGAAGTCCATGCTTAGCATTTCTCAAGCTGAAGGAACTGAAGAAACATTTCAAGGCTTGGGTTGTAATATTGAAGTATTCCATGGTCAAAATATTGAACAATGCAGGAAGCATCAAAAGAAGATGGAGAGAATACACAGAATCACTGTAACAAAAATAATTGGTTGGTCATCCATTTCAAGAGGTAGCACGAGATTAAGAACCAATGGTATTTAAGGAGGAAGTTAATGCTGCACTGAAGGAATTGGCAAAAAAAAAAAAAAAAAAAAAAAAAAAAAAGGCTCCAGGAATTGACGGAATACCCATTGAGAAGTTTCAACAAACAGATCAGTGCTGGAGGTGCCCCTTGTTTATGCCAAGAAATTTGAAAGACAGCTACCTGACCAACCAACTGGAAGAGATTCATAGTTGTGCCTGTTCCAAAGAAAGGTGATGCAAAAGGATGCAGAAATTATCAAACAATTTAATTAATATCACACTCAAGTAAAATTTTGCTGAAGATAATTCAAAAACAGTTTCAGCAGTGCATTGACAGGGAACTGCCAGAAATTCAAGCTGCATTCAGAAGAGGACATGGAATGAGGGATATCATTGCTGATGTCACATAGATTCTGGCTGAAAGCAAATACCAGAAAGATGTTTACTTGTGTTTCACTGACTATGCAAAGGCATTTGACTGTGTGAATCATAACAAATTATGGATAACATTGGAAAGACTGGGAATTCCAGAGCACTTAATTGTACTCATGAGGAACCTGAACATAGACCAAGGAGCTGTCGTTCAAACAAAACAAGGGGATACTGCATGGTTTAAAATCAGGAATGGTATGCATCCTTTCACCACACTTATTCAATCTGTATGCTGAGCAAATAATCAGAGAAGCTGTACTATATGAAGAAGACCAAGGCCTCAAGACTGGAGGAAGATTCATTAACAATTTGTGATATGCAGATGACACAATCTTGCTTGCTGAAAATTAAGAAGACTTGAAGCACTTACTAATGAGGTTCAAAGACTACAGCTGTCAGTGTGGATTACACCTCAACATAAAGAAAACAAAAATCCTCACAACTGGCCCACTAAGCAACATCTGATAAATGGACAAAAGATTGAAGCTGTCAAAGATTTCATTTTATTTGGATCCACAATCAATCCATGGAAGCAGCAGTAAGAAATCAAACAACATAGTTACATTGGACAGATCTGCTGCAAAGGACCTCGTTAATGTGTTTAAGAGCAGAGATGCTACTTTGAAGACTAAGGTGTACTTTTGACAATTTTTGTTTTTAATTTCACTTGTTAGCTCTGGTGGTGTAGTGGATAAACAGATGGTCAGCAGTTCAAACTCACTAGCCACTCTGCAGAAGAAAGATGGGGTGACCTACTTCTGTAAAGACTTACAGCATTGGAAACCTGATAGGGGTCGCTATGAGTTGGAATTGACTCAATGGTCGTGAGTTTGGTTTTTGATTTTTTGTTAGCATTAAAGTCTGGCAGTTCAAACTCACCAGCCTCTCCTCAGAAGGAAAACTGGACAATCTACTTCCGTAGAGATACCGCCTTGGAAACCCAAGGAGGGGTTGCTATGAGTCGGATTTGACTTGACGGCGGTGAGATTTTTTTTTTTTTTAATTAAGTAAAGAAATTTCCACAGTTAGAAATATTAATTTTCCTACATTAGTGTGTTAGACTGGTTCTCCAGAGAAGCAAAACCAGTAAAGCTTATATGTTGTTGTTGTTATGTACCTTTGAGTGGACCCGACTCATAGCGACCCCTCCTTGGGTTGCTGAGGCAGTATCACTATGGAAGTAGATTGCCCAACCTTCCTTCCCAAGAGTGGCTGGTGGATTTGAACCACCAGCCTTCTGGTTAGCAGTCAAGTGCCTTAGGCACTATGCTACCAGAGCTCCTAAAGTTTATATAGTGAGAGAAAAGGAAATTTATCTTAGGAAAATGGCTCACACACTTATAGAAACTGGCAAGTCCCAAGTTCTTGGATCAAACATCAAGCTGGAGACTTTTCCCAACTCACACAGCTGCAGGGGCTGAAGAGCTCAAGGTAGGCAGGCAGCATACTGGCTGTTGACTCTAACAAATGACGAATCCAAGATTTCCAAGTCGTATGGTGGATTGTTCACTCACAGACAGTTGTAGGCAGCACAACAGAATCTCGATCCACAGAAGAATATCTCTTTTCCCAGGATGTCCATAAATATACTGGAAGCAGGCCACACCCCTAGAGAAACTCCCTTTCAATGGATTGGCTGCTGAAAACATATACATCTGATCCCATCATGGGAACAAACCACATCACAATTGTTTAAACCACACAGAATTGTGGTCCAGCCATGTTGACACACAGCTCCAACTATCACAATTAGTTATGCCATATAGTGGCTAAGACACTTGCCTGCTAACCAGACGGCTGGCGGTTCAAACCCACCAGCCACTCCTCGGAAGGAAGGTTGGGCAATCCTACTTCCGTAGTGATACTGCCTCGGAAACCCAAGGAGGGGTCGCTATGAGTCAGGTTTGACTCGATGGCACATAACAACAACAACATATGTTTTATTATGTGTGAATTAAAAACATTTAATATAAATGTTTGAAGATTGGGAACTATAAAATTTACATTAAAAACAAAAGGCAGAAGAACTCCTACATGATTTTTCCCTATTCTTCCAATATAGAGAAATGAGTGAGCTGAGCAAATAATCCGAGAAACTGGACTACATGAAGAAGAGCGCAGCATCAGGATCGGAGGGAGACTTGTTAACAACCTGCAATATGCAGATGACACAACCTTGCTTGCTGAAAGTGAGGAGGACTTGAAGCATTTACTGATGAAGATTAAAGACTCCATTCTGCAGTACAGATTACACCTCAACTTTATAAAGGAAGCAAAAATCCTCAACTGGGGCAATAAGCAGCATCATGATAGATGGAGAAAAGACTGAAATTGTCACATTTCATATTACTTGAATGCACAATCAACAGCGATGGAAGCAGCAGTCAAGAAATAAGATGTTATAGCACACTGGGCAAATCTGCTACAAAAGACCTCTTTAAAATGCCGAAGAGCAAAGATGTTACTTTGAAGACTAAGATACGCCTAAGCTTGGTATTTTCAATAGCCTCATTGTTGTTGTTGTTGTTATGTGCCGTCGAGTCGGCCCCGACTCATACGTATGTGAAAGCTGGACAATGAATAAGGAAGACCGAATGAGAGTTGATGCTTTTGAGTTGTGGTGTTGGTGAAGAATGCTGAAAGTACCATGGACTGCCAGAAGAACTAACAAATCTCTTCCTGGAAGAAGTGCAGCTGGAATGCTCCTTGGAAGTGAGAATGGCCAGACTTCGTCTCATTTACTTTGGTCGTGTTGTGAGAAGGATCCATGCCTGGAAAACGATATCATGCTTGGTAAAGTGAAGGGTCAGCAAAAAAGGGGGAAACCCTCAACAAGATGGATTGACACAGTGGCTGCAACAATGGGTTCAAGTAAAGATAGCAAGAATTGTGAAGATGGCACACAACCAGGCAGTGTTTTGTTGTGTTGTATTTAGGGTCGCTATGACTCAGTGCCAGCTTGATGGCACCTAACAACAGCAACAAGTTCCCTTATTCTCAGCCTAGAAATCATGGCCTTTGGAATTAGGATTCAAAGTGACAATTTATTATTACACTGTCATATTACAATTCAGTACAGTTATTTGTCTGTATGCTGTCATTTTTCTGGAGCATGGAAGTGAAAAGTTTTCTTCTGTAAGAATATGCTGAGAAACAAAATTATTAGTTAAAGTCTAGCTTTATTAAGAATTTATCTCAATACCAATAAAGCCTACAAGTCTTTAGGTTTACACGTAAAACATACCTATCACAAAAAGATGCATTTTTTAAAAAATTTTATTGTGATTTGGGTGAAATTTTGCAGAGCAAATTCACTTTCCATACAGCAGCCCACATACACTTTGTCTCATGATATTGACTGCAATTTCCCACAATGCAACAGCTCCCCTCCCACTTCTTCCCCATAGTTACCTCTTCCCTGTGTCCTCCCCTCCCAAGCACTCCTGCCCCCTGAGCTGTCTCCCTGTGCATACACAGCCTTTCTATTCTCCCATGACTGATCTCTCCAAAGAGTGTATGTACCTAATGTAAATGTTCAGCTCATATGCCTGTCTTTTGTTTGTTTGGAAGCCACAGGAGTGGGTATACTGTATACTTGGGAATTCTTACAGAACATAAAAATACACTTGTAGAAACATTGTCTGCCAACCCTATACATAGTTTTGGGCACACTCCCCCCTGCATAGACATACCTGACTGTTGAGCCTGTCTACCCATCCTTCTCACAAAAAGATATTTTTAAATCATTTCTTTTTATGCCTTTAACCAATGGAAGACTTATGTTTTCAATTAAGAATTTTATTTGGCTGCTTAAACAGGCACTCAATTTTGAGATCTTGAGACATCCAATTACCTCTTAAAAAGTCAATTAGTTTGCAAAACATTTGTACAAATTACACAATTTTGGGTCATACTCTTTCAATTCTTTGTCTTTAAAAATAGATAACTTATTAACCTGCATGCATTAAAAATTATTCAAAATATAAACTTTCCTTAATTTCCTCACTTTGAATTTTAAAATTTACAGGAATTTTTGTCATCTCTTGTTCACTTTGTCAGTTGCAGATATAAGGAGGAGGCCAGACTGGCTACCCAGTTTGGCTGAAGAACTTTGATCTATCTGATCTTTTAGATTCTTGGGAGTCTTGAGAACTCCCCAGCTGAGATTTCTACAAGTACTTCCTCATACATTAAAAAGTCCAGTCCACTGGGCTGTCTTGGAGTGCTTTGGTCCCTTGAGTTTCAAGTGCATCTTTAAGACAGCAACACTTTATCCCAAATTATCACTGGTACACCCATTTCCCACAAAAAAAAAAAAAAAAAACAAAGTCACTGCCATCGAGTAGGATCCGACTCATGAATAAATAACATTTGTGTATGCATTAAATATGTTGATGGATATTTTCTTGAAACTACCCCCTGTATCTCAGTTCTCATAAACATACCCTTGGACTTAGTTTACCCGGGGGATTTTCTCGGTTCACAAACAGGAGGAACACACTCAAACAGAGTCTGTCCTTAACTGGAAGCTTTTTCAGTGTGAAAACCAAGTCTTCCAGATCCTCATCTCTAGAGGCCTTTTGAAGAAGAGTAGCCAGCATTGGCAAACAAATGTAGCCCTCAGAGAATTCTGGAATGTCGCCTTGTTGAGGCTGTAGTTTTGAACCTATTGCTTCAGGGTCTTTACACAGTCAGGAGTGTCTATATCGCAATTCATTCAAGAAGACCCACTCATTGATACTACATTTTTCCTTAAGTCTAAACACCATGTTTATTCTTTTCTTCCATAGGAGTATGTCTAGCAGATCTTTCAGCAAAAGACAGGATCCTAGACCAGAGTTAGTCAGGCTGCTTTCCCTGGAAGAACACCAGCAGTGATTTTAAAGAGCCAATGTTGGGAATTCCTTCCAACTATCCATCTTTTGAACAAAGTAGCTCCAAGTCAAGGGACCACAAATTGTTGATATAAACCAGGCTTCCACTGTTTAAGATCTGCTAGGCAGTATTTTATTTGGCCAACATTTCAACAACTGCTGAGAAGAGAATGGAAAAGATTTGCACAGAACACCTGTATAATCAAAATTGTCTCTCATCCCTAGAGACAAGACAGACAATTTTTTTATAGTGAAAAGATCATTTAAAAATTATAGTTTTGACATTTTCCTGCTTCAATCTTTCATGTAAGCTTGAGATCATCTGACGCAAACATCATAAACATTGTCATCAAGCAGCTACGTTTATTGGAAGGACCTCATATTCCTTGTACAGGCCTTTTAAACAGAACTTGTACAAGTTTAGTTGGCACAAATTTGAAAAAACTGGATTCCACAGAAGAGAAAAAAATGTATGGCAGAACAATAGAAATTTTAGAATATATTTTTAAAATTACACATAGTAGATTTGTACCCACTACAATAACTTTTGTTATTTCAACAAGTCCTAGACTTTTTCAAACAAGTCAAAAAACACTCATATTATTTCAAAAAGTGTGAGACTTTTTCCTCACACATTTAATCAACTTTGCAAATATTGCTTACTTATTAAGAACTATTTGAGAGATGTGAAAGAATATTTGAAACATAAATTTAAATTGTAAAGTCTAATACTAAATACCCATGAACCACCAACTAACTTAAAAAGTGAGCATCATTAATAGCCATAAAGCCTCTCATGCTTCTGCCTTCCTCCTCTAAGTAACTACTATTTTGAATATTTTTCCCCCATTCTTTTCTTTATAATTCTATCATATATATATGTGCCTTAGGGTACAATATTGTTCCATGATGTTTGGTTTGAAGTTGATACGAGTGGTATCATTTTATGACTTGATTTTTATATTCAGCATTATGTTTGAGCAATTCAACTATGTTTTAAATGTAACTGTACCTTAGGTTACGCTTCTGTGTAGTATTCTATTGCGTGAGTACAACCAACATAATTTATTTATCCATTCTCCTCCCACTGAGCATTTGAATTATTTCCAGGTTTGTTTTCTTTTTTTCCAAAATTTACAAACAATGCTGCCAAAAACATTCTTACATACATATCTCCTGGTGCACCTGTGCAAGTATTTCTCTGGGGTACATTTCAACTTTACCATATAATGTCAAACTGTTTTCCAAAGTGTTGGTACCAATTTAGATTTCCACAAACCCTATATAAGAATTCTTGTTCTTTTTGTCCCAGCCAACACTTGATACTGTCAAATTTTATCGTTTGAATTTTCTTTAAACTAGAAGATATAAAATAATAGCTGTGGTTTTAATTTTTCCTGTTTTGGTTACTACTCTAACAGAAATATACAACAAATGGGATGACTTTAACAAACAGGAGTTTGTTCTTACAGTTTTTGAGGCTATAAGTCCGAGTTCAAAGTGCCAGAGGGTTGGGTGAAAGTCCCTCGACCTTGGGCTTCAGCTCTGCCTCTTGCTCCTGGCCTGCTGAAGCTAGAGGCATCTCTTCACTCAGGCAGCTGCTGGCTGTTGAAGCTGACAAACCCAAAGTCGACAAGTGAAAAGACACAGCCCCTGATATTACCAAACCACACAGCAGGCCACTGATAAAAGTTCCAAGGTCAGCAGAACATGGCAGACTGCTGAATGAAGACTCAGCTACATGGAGCGTACAAGTGTGCCAAAACTCTGGAGACCTTCCTCAAAGTTGCTTCTTACATACAGGACGCAGCCCACATCCCTAAAACAGCTACTCAGCTGTTCCAGTAGATTCCATCATGGAGTTTATTACCAGTCTCACCATGAGGAATAACTACCTCCAGCTGCCCAGCCACTCAACCAGGCTCAGCCAAGTTGACCCACAGTTTTAACTACCACATTTCCCTAATGACTACTGATATTGAGCATCTTCCCATTTGCCGTTCATTTATCTTCTTTGATGATGTTTTTGTTCAAGTCTTTTGTTCCCCTCCCTAAACTTTTTTTTCAAATCAAGTTGTTGTTTTTCCTATTGTTGAGTCGTAAGAGTTCTTTATGTCTTTTGAAGAACAAGTTTGACATTTTGATGAGTTCTATTTAACAGTATTTTCCTTTGTGGTTCATGCTTTTAGTTTTGTATCTAAGAAATCTTTGCCTAACTTAAGGTCATAAATATTTCTCCTGTTTTCTTCTAGAAATTTTATAGTTTTAACCCTTACATTTATATCTATTTTCTATTTTAAATTAATTTCTGTAAATGGCATGAGATAATAGTCATGATTATCTAATTCTGAGTGTGTATATTCTGGCACTATTTGGTTCAAACCCACCAGCCACTCCTCGGAAGGAAGGTTGGGCATTCCCACTTCCGTAGTGATACTGCCTCGGAAACCCAAGGAGGGGTCGCTATGAGTCGGGGCCGACTCGATGGCAAATAACAACAACAACAACATTTGTTGGAAAAGCCATCGCTTCTCCTTTGAATTACCCTGACATCTTATTAAAAATCAACTGATATGTAGGTCTATTTCTGGATTCTATTCTGTTCTATCTATAAGGATGGATATTTATATCTATCCTTACACAGGAGTCCCTGGGTAGTGCAAATGGTTAAGCTCTTGACTGTTAACCAAAAGCTTGGCAGTTTGAACCCACCCAGATGTGCTTCATAAGAAAAGTTGTGATCTACTGAAGGATCAGTGATTGAAAACGCTACACAGTGCAGTTCTACTCTGAAACACATGGGGTCACCAGGAGTCACAATTGTCCCCATGGCAATTGATTTGTAATTTTTTTATCCTTATGCCAATACTAGGAGCTCTGGTGGTGTAGTGCCTAAGGCATTTGACTGTTAACCAGAAGGCTGGCGGTTCAAACCTGCCAGTCACAGAAGATGGGGCAATCTACTTCCATAGTGATACAGCCTTGGAAACCCAAAGAGGGGTCACTATGAGTTGGATCCGACTCGATGGCAGTGAGTTTGGTTTGAGTTTGAGTTTATGCCAATACCACGCAGTGGTGCAGTGACTTTCTTGGTATGGCTCTTCTAGCCCTGCGGTTTGTGACTCCCACCAGATAACTGGGTGGAACTCTGCAAATGTAAGGTGCTTATGGCTTACCAAAGGGACTGGATAGCTTGTTAGTAATGTAAATAGAGTACATGGCACCCTTGTAGGGGTGGAACTATGGAAATACGGTGTATGGAACCCTGATGTGAGGATTGGTCAGTTTTGCCATCTCACTAGGCTTAAAATGAGCCATCCCAGAGGCAGAAAAGGGAGCTATCACTGCCATCAAGAGAGAAAAGCCAGGGATAGAGTTCATTCTTGTACTCTAGATCCCTGTTCTGAGACTATGACTGAGACAACAGCAGAGAGACAGTGGCAGCTGAGGCAGCAGAACCAAGAGACTGTCACGAGACAGAGTGATGGGCTTGGAAGCCCATAGAGTGAGAAAGCTGAGTGCATTTGGGCAGGAAGCTTGCTGGCAGAGTGGGGTGCACTAGGTGTACCTATCGGCAGAGCCAAAAGAGCTTTAGAGCACTTGCCTGAGCAGAGCAGAGGGCAGGCCAAGAGGCTAAGGCCAAGGGCCAAAGAGAGGTATGCCTGTAGTCATGGACAAGGGTAGGCTGTCCTGATCAAAGAATTGTATGCTGAGCATTCCTGAACTTGAAGTGTGACCTGTTGCTTCTCAAATAAACTCCATAATCGTGAGAATTGTCTGTGAGTTCTGTGTGGTCATTGTAACAAATTAATGAACCCAGCAGAGAAGTAGAGAGTGTAGTGTGAGGGACATGTGGTGTCAGAATTGGTAAAAAGGTTGCAGGGTGGTGGCATGTTTGATTCCTGCCTTATAGAAATCAGCCTTGGGCTGCTGATGGTGATTTTCTCTCCCTCATGAAGTTAGAGAGGATGCCACCCCTATGCCTTTTTTTGCACATGTTGTCTTTATTACTGTAGCTTTATAGTGAGTCTTGAAATCAAATATAGTAAGTCCTCTGGCATTATTCTTTTTTAAAATTGTTTTATTCTTGGCTTTACACTTCCATATAAATTTAAGAATTAGCTTGTAAAGTTCCATTAAAATTTCTGTGCAGCTTACGTATGTTCTCTTTCGTTTCCTCTTGAATCTGGTCTGGCCTGTGATCTATTTTGCCTGACTGTAGTGAAATGACACTGTAATTTCCAAGACTGGGCTTTAAGAGATCTGAGGCTTCTTCCTTTGCTCCTTGGAATACTCTCTCTTCTTGGGTTTTGCTATGTGAAGAAAACCATATGGAAAGACAGAGAGGTTCCAGTCTTTCAGCCATCCTTGCCAAGAATCAGACACATGAGTGAAGCCATCTTGGATGTTCCAGCCCAGCCATCATCTGACTGCAACTTTATGAGAGACCCCGGCCAATGTTACGTGAAGTAAAAGAACTATCCAGCGAAGCTCTGTCCAATTCTTGCCCTACAGAATTGTAAGCAACTTGACCTACAGAATTATGTAGTTTTAAGCCACTACATTTTGGTGTGGTTTGTTATACCGCAGGGGCCTTGGTGGCAAATGGTTAAAGTGCTCATCTGATAGCTGAAAGGTTGGAGATTTGAAAGCAGAGATTCCACAGGAAAAGATTTGGTGAACTACTCCCTTAAAAATTAAACAACAACAACAAAAAAGCAAAAAACCCCAAATCCATTGCTGATGAGTCAATTCTGACTCATAGCAATCCTATAGGACAATGTACAACTGCCCCCATAGGGTTTCCAAGGCTATAATCTTTATGGAAGTAGACTGCCACATCTTTCTTCTGTGGAGCAGCTGGTAGTTTCGAACTGCCGATCTTTCAGTTGGAAGCTGAGCACTTAACAACTGCACCACTAGGGCTTCTCCCTTGTAAAGATTACAGCCTAAAAAACCCAGTGAGGCAGTTCTATTCTGTACCACGGAGCTGCTACAAATTGAAATCAACTTGATGGCACCCAACAAGTTATACAGTTTAAGTAAAGTTATGGGCCATGAGATGGAAATATTCTAGATGATCTGCATAGGCTTAGTCTGACCACATAAATCCTTAAAAATGGAGAATCATTCCTGGCTGTAGTGAGAAAAAGAAATGTAAGTACAGAAGTGGGTTTGGAGATGTGTAAAGCTGCTGACTTTGAATATGGAGGAAGGGGCAATAGCCAAAGAATGTAGGTGGATTCTAGAAGCTGTAAAAGGCAAGAAAATGGATCCTGATATAGCACCTTGATGGCAGCGAGTTTTTTTTTTTTTTTTTTTGGTAGACCCTCCAGAAAAGAATGCAGCCCAGGTACTTCTTGCTCATACCCCAGTAAGACTTCTTTTGGATTTATAACCTACAAAACTGTAAGATAATAAAATTGGATTATTTTAAGCCACTAAGTATGTGGTAATTTGTTTTCACAACAATAGAAAACTAATACAATATTTTTCCCAAGTAGGATTCTTCAACTTCTCATTTATGCTAAGAGGCACTGTGAAGCTGGGTCTACTTTGAGTAATGATTTGGGGAGGGATTTTGCAGGTTTTAAGATCTTGAGAATAAATGTAGATCCATGTCGAAAATCTGTGTGAGAACTGCTCAATCACTACAATTCTCAGGAGACTCTTTCTTTTTTAACCTTCTGTGAAGCTAAAGCCAAAACAAACTGTTTTCCTTTCTATCTACCTTTCTGGGGAAGAGTTTTGTTTCTAGCTTCCTGGGAATAGCCACTCGTGTCTCAGCTTTATGTAGGGTGGTCTCTTACTGACCACCTGCCGTACGTGGGCCCAAAACTTTATTCCCAGGACTCTTTGTGCAGTGACACTCCTGCCCCTGGCTCATGTCTGCTTCTAGGATATCAGAAGACATGACCATCTCTCCCCCCACTGATCTCATCTTCCTTTCTCTATCTTTATCTCAGGCTCTCCTCCCTGGTCTTATGTTCCCATTTCATTCCTGACTTCATCAGGTTTTCCGTTTACTTGTTATAGCTCACCTAATCATTTAAAAGAGCATATTTGTGTGTGTTAAAAAATATTTTGTTGAGTATTTTTAGGTGATATCCAGCAGAAGAACTGGTGGCACAGTGACAGTGGTTAAGAGTTAGGCTGCTAACTGAAATGTTGTTGATTTGAACCCAAACAGCCACTCCTAGGAAGAAAGATGCTTCCTTAAAATTTATAGCCTTGGAAATCCCAATGGGGCAGTTCTATTCTGTCCGATAGGGTTGCTATGAGTTGGATCTATCTTGATAGAAATGATTTTTTTTTGTTTGTTTGTTTAGTCTTCTGTATTGCAAAATGGATGTCCCAAATATCTTTTGAATCTGATGTTTTCTCTTCATCTCCCCAGCTTTGGCTCAGTCTGTACACTCTACTTCCACACCATCCTGCCAAGTCTCTCTTATTTAATCTCTTCCACACTCAGATCCATGCTCTCCATTGCCACTAGATTTTCCTTTCTAAGACACCCTGTTTCCTGTGCATGGCATGCAAGCCCTTCCATGATCTGGATCCTCCTCCCACCATACACCATTTCTATAGTCTCCTGTCCTATCACTTCCTACCCTTCACTCCAAATATACTAAGCTACTTGCAGGCTTCCCAATGGGCTACACTGTTTCACAAATCTGTAGCTTTTTCCGTAGAATTCCTTTGCTCAGAATGCTCTCCCTCTTAGGACACTGCTTTTCTCCAACCCTCTCTCCACTTGTTAATCTTGGAAATGCCTACTTAACTTCCCACACCCAGGTGAGTCTTCTCCTTGATTTCTTTGTCCTTTTTTGCCCGTGAGCACCATTCAGGCAGCCTTGATTGGCCACTGTGTTCCAGTCCCTATGACGGCATAGGGACTGCAAAATTAATAAAACCAAGATTCACACAGAAGGACTCATGGAGTGGTGGGATTAATCATTCCATGTTTATGTCACCATTGCCCATTGTACTTCCTCCTATTGTTGTACCCAGGTTATAAAGGAGATGCTCGGAAGAGAGGAATATGCTAACACACGACAATGCAAATGCACTAGGAAAATTTTATTAGCTAACTTAAGTTAGGGTTTTTGTTCTTACCAGGTCAGTGGTTTAAGCAAAAGACCCCGTGCCCCGATATTCTCACAAATTTATGGAACAATATGGGGATGGACAGCACCAGGGCGAGAGGGTACAGATGATTGATTGTTGCTAAGGGATTTAGGGCAGTGATCTAAGATGTTGGGGAACGTAAAGAAACCCCCTGGTTCCAAAGTTCACTTAGGAAAATATTATCTAGGGAGGATGCGGCTTAGGTATGTGGGAGACTTTCAGGAGTCGAGCAAATCTCTGATACGTGCTGAATCCAGATGACTTTTGTGATGCGTGCTGAGTTTGGAGGAAGTTCCTTGATACCTGCTGAGACTGGAGGGCAGATAAAAGCCCTAAAGAGTCCAAAAGTTCTGTTAGTAATGCTGACACTAAAAGGTTTCTGGTTAAAGATTTTCCTGGAAGCTACTAGAGCTCTCAGACTCACACTATTAGAATGTTTTATACTGTGCATTGAGCTCTTCATGGGCCTGGGTATCTAAGTCTCTGTGATAATTTATATGTATACTCTATTTGAATACATTCTGTTCCATTTGTTAATTTCTAAAATTAACAAATTTTATTCTTGTCTTTGGGCAATCTACTTCCATAGTGATACTACCTCAGAAACCCAAGGAGGGGTCGCTATGAGTCGGATTCGACTTGACAGCAGTGAGTTTGGTTTTTTTTATACAAAGAAGAATGGGTAGATGTAATTTGTTTATGTATCTGCATCCCATACTAAGCTGTGAGAAATGAACTGTGTATGATTTATCACTGTGCACAGAATAGGCATTTAATCAACAAATAGACAAATGAATATATTCCTACTGGTTCTGACATTCTGCTGTTCAGAGTTGATCAGAAGTTATCTGTGCAGAATCCCACACAGAGCTAATTGCTCTCTCATCTCTTTTCTGGTTTTACTTCATATAGACTTCCATCATAGCACTTAACATTTTATTTTAGTTTTGTATTATTTGCTTTCCACTAAGACACTTTTTAAAAACTCTATCCCCAGTGCCTGAAATAAAGAAACAGATAGATAAATGTTGAAGTTTTATGTTCTGTCCCATAAATGTGAGTCTATTGAACCAGGCCTAGAAATGTGAACTACTTAGGACATTCAAAGTTATAGATGAAAAAACTTAGTTAATTGTAAAACTTAATTAGTGTAAAGACACAGAGCTTTTTTGTCAGAAAGGAGAACATGTGTAAATATTTGGCCAGTTAATTAATCAGCTAATTTTTAGAAATAAGTTAAAGGGAAATTTTCAACTTTTTAACCAGTTAACTGAGAATAAGTATAATCTAAGTGTTATCCATCTGAAAGCTCTCTGGAACAAGTGATGATTTGAACCGAATCAAACATTAGGTCCATCTGAGACATGCTTTAAAGTTTCTGAGCACAAGGTGGCGCTCACATCATAGTGTTGACTGGTCATTAATCCTGTTGGTTTTCCAAAATGATGTTGATTTGGCCATGGAAAAGAGTGGTTTCCTGCATTTGTGTATGCTGAGGGGAGTGTATGTAATTGCTATGAAGTGCCTAAGGCACTTGACTGCTCACCAGAAGGCTGGTGGTTCAAACCCACCAGCCATTCCTCGGAAGGAAGGTTGGGCAATCCTACTTCCGTAGTGATACTGCCTCGGAAACCCAAGGAGGGGTCGCTATGAG